>NC_081852.1:45474621-45797121 GCF_963259705.1 Myotis daubentonii
TGTCTTCTAATACCAGGATAGGCTATCTTCTAGTGTTTTAAATTTTGATGATTTGTTTTAAAAGACTATTGTTTTAAAGCACTTAGATTTACAACAACAAAATTACAAGAAAGGTACAGAGATTTCCCATACACACTATGTCTCAACACATGCATAGCCTCTTCAATTATCAACATTCCCCACCTCAGGGTGAATTTGTTACAATTGATGAATCTACATTGGCACATGATAATCACCCCAAATCCATAGTTTACATTAGGGTTCACCCTTGGGGTTGTACATTCTGTGCATTTAGACACATGTATAATGACATTATCCATCATTGCAGGACCATCTAGAGCAGTTTCACTGTAAAATCCTGTGTACTCTACCTATTCGCCCCTCTTCCCAACCCCTGGCAACCACTGATCTTAGTCTCCACAGTTTTGCTTTTTGAAGAATGTCATGTAGTTTGAATCATACAGTCTGTACCCTTTTCAGTATGTAATATGCACTTAAGGTTCCTTCATGTCTTTTAATGGCTTGATTACTCATTTCTTTTTATAGCTGAATAATATTTCCCTGTCTGCAAGCACTAAAGTTTATCTATTCACCTCCGGAAGGACATCTTGGTTCCTTCCAAGTTTTGGCAATTACGCATAAAGCTGCTATAAACATCCATGCGCAGGTTTTGCATGAACACAAGTTTTCAATTCCTTTGGTTGAATATTAAGAAGCAGGATTGGTGGGCTGTATGGTAAGAGTATGTTTAGTTTTGTAAGAAACTGCACATTGTCTTCCAAAGAGGCTGTACCATTTTGCATGTCCACCAGCACCAGCATTTGGTGGTGTCAGTGCCCCAGGTAGCTGGTGGAAATGTAAAATGATATAACCACTTTGGAAAAGTTTGGCAGTTTCTTAAAATGTTAAGAATACATCTGCCACATGAACTGCCATTCCATTCCTAAGTATTTACCCAAAATAAATGAAAATGCATGTCATACAAAGACTTACACCTAATGTTCATGGCAGCTTTCTTTGTAATAGCTAAAACCTGGGAACAATACATATGACCATCAACAGGTGAATGTGTAAACAAAACGTGGTATAGTCATACAATGGAGTACTGCTCAGCAATAAAAAGAGTTAGGCTGCAGGCGGCGTGGATCAGTGGTTGAGCATCAACCTATCAACCAGGAGGTCACGGTTCAATTCCTGGTCAGGGCACATGCCCGGGTGGCAGGCTCGATTCCCTGTTCAGGAGGCAGCTGATCAATGATTCTCTATCATCTCTATCTCTCCCTCTCCCTTCCTCTCTGAAATAAATAAATATGCTTTTTTTAAAAAAAACAAACAAAAAAAAACAGTTGGGCTGTTGATAAGTGAGCAACATGGAAGAATCTCAAAAACATTAAACTGAGTGAAACAACCCAGACAAAAGGAGTACATACTGCACAATCCATTTACACAAAATTCTAGAAAATGCAAACTATTCTGATAGAAAGCAGATCAGTAGCTGTTTGGAAAATAGGATGGGAAGCTGGAGAGGAGCAGAAGTTGATAACACTGTATTGTGTAATTCAAATTTGCTAAGAGAGTAGAACTTACCAAGGTTCTCACACCCCCAAAAGGTACATATGTGGGGTGATGGATGTGTTAATTAACTAGATGGGAGGAAGCCTTTCACAAGCGTACATATTACCAAATCATCAGGATTTATATGTAAAATATCTTACAATGATATTTGCCAACTGTAATTCAAACAAGGTGAAGAAAATAAAAAGACTAGGGAATGACTGATGAGGCAGAGACAGCCAGGATGGTGGGGAGCACACCAATAAACACCCTCCAGGGATCCATCCAGGCGGGTGCTCAGAAAACTTAGGTGGCAAAACAATAGAGGCGATGGTCTGACAAGTAGCCATTTGTAATGCGAGGTGAGGCGTAATTTAATCATCCCTCCCCTCGCACAGTAGGGTAAAGACACTTTGTGTATTACTTGGTGCTCATTTTTAAAAAAATATAAAACATACATCTTCAAGAGTCCGAAGGAAAATGAGATCCCCGAGTTCCCTGGAGGGCTGGCCTGTGGGCAGCTCGTGTGGTTTCTAGACATCATGTCTCACTCTTGTAGGACTTGGGCGGAATAGCTGCCATTTCTCTCCCTGACTTGCCCTACAATTCACCACACTAAGGCATTCTTCTTTCTGTCCATCCTGTCCTTTAGCAGATCGCTGTTGCTGACACAGAATATCTTGCCTTTATTACTTTCCTTTATTCTATTTCCTCTTTTTTTAAAATTGTGGTAAAAAAAACCAAAAACACCCATAACATAAAATTTACCATCTCAACCATTTTAAGTGTATGATTCAGATGTGTTCAATATAATTCACCTTGTTGTAAAATAAATCTATCCAATCTATCCTACCTCCTCTTGCCCCAAATGATCTCCTTTTCTGTATTCCATATCCCCTTAACAGCATCCTTGCATCCAAATTCAAAAATCTCAGAAATAACCTTTGACCACTTCTTCTATGCCACTTACTAATTTCAATCAGTTCCACTAGTAAGTTCTGTTAATTGAGTCTGCCCCCAAATTGTTTCTCATCTCATCAGTCCCTTCCATTCCACTCCCTTTTCTCTACCCTCGTCTAAATCCATATTACTTCTCACCTGGTAATGTTGAATTTTATAAGTGGTTTTCTTATCTCCGGAATCTCTGCCCTTTGATTCATTCTTTACCAAATTAACATTTTTTTTTTTTTGGTAAAAGTGTTTAATCATGTTATTCCTTTGTTCAAAAAGACATTCAATGATTCCACCTACAAAATAAATCAAATGGCTCAATGAGAAAGCATCCAATATGCAAAATGTAGGCTCTAGAATTATAGAACTTTTTTCAACATCTGATGTGTGGGATTTGATCACCGAAGTGAAAGGGTCGAAGTGGTAAAATCTGCCCAGCCAGTGTTGCTTAGTGGTTAAGTGTTGACCTATGAACCAGGAGGTCATGGTTCAATTCCTGGTCAGGGCACATGTGTGGGTTGTGGGATCGGGCTTAAACCGGCAGTCGGACATCCCACTAGACAAGGCCACTCTACCAACTCAAGGAGACATAGCTGCTCTACCCAATACATAGAAACAAACACAGGGAAGCAACCAAAATGTGGAGACAAAGAAACATGTCACAAATGAAAGAAATGGAAGGAAGCAAACTACTGGATATAGAGTTCAAAACCACAGTTATAAGGCTACTCAAGAATCTTCTAGAAACCTCCAAGGGACTTAGTAAGACTTTCAAGGATCTTAGTGAGAAGGCCAAACACATGGAAAAGGACCAGTCAGAAATTAAGCAAACACTGACTGAAATAAAGAATAATACACAGGGATTCAATAGTAGAGTAGAGGATTCTGAGAATCAAATCAATGATGTGAAATATAAGAAAGCAAAAAACACCCAACCAGAAGAACAAAAAGAAATAGAAATAAAAAATATGAAGACAGTGTAAGGAGCCTCTGGGACAACTTCAAGCATACCAACATTCATATTATGGGGGTGCCAGAAGAGGAGAGAGAGCAAGATATTGAAAACCTAATTGAAGAAATAATGACAGAAAACTTCCCCTACCTGGTGAAAGAAATAGACTTACAAGTCCAGGAAGCATAGCAAGTCCCAAACAAGAGGAACCCAAAGAGGGCCACACCAAGACACACCATAATTAAAGTGCCAAAGGCTAAAGACAAAGAGAGAATCTTAAAAAGCAGCAAGAGAAAAAGCAGTTAGTTACCTACAAGGGAATGCCTATGACTGTCAGCTGATTTCTCAACAGAAACTCTGCAGATCAGAAGGGAGTGGCAAGAAATATTCAAAGTGATGAATAGCAAGGACCTACAACCAAGATTACTCTACCCAGCAAAGCTATCATTTAGAATTGAAGGTCAGATAAAGAGCTTCATAGACAAGAAAAAGCTAAAGGAGTTCATCACCACCAAACCAGTATCATATGAAATGCTGAAAGGTATTCTTTAAGAAGAGAAAGAAGAAGAAAAAGATAAAAATATAAACAAAATGGCAACAAATACATACCTATCAACAATTGAATCTAAAAATCAAAATAAACAAATAGGAAATCTAATGAACAGAATAAACTGAATAAAATAGAATCAGAGGCAAGGAAATGGAATAGACTGATGATTCTCAGAGAGAAGGGGGTGGGGGGTAGAAAGAGATTAAACAAAGATCTTATATGCATATATGCATTACCTATGGACACAGACAATAGGGTGGTGAAGGCCTGGGGCTGGGCAGAAACCGGGTGGAGGGAGGCAATGGGGTGGGGGGGAAGAGGGACATCTGTAATAATCTCAACAATAAAGAGAAGAAAGAAAGAAAGAAAGAAAGAAAGAAAGAAAGAAAGAAAGAAAGAAAGAAAGAAAGAAAGAAAGAATCATCTATTGGCTTCCCCCTGCACGCCCCTACTGGGGATAGAGCCCACAACCCTGACATGTAACCTGACTGGGAATTGAACCAGCGACCTCTTAGTGCATGGGACAATGCACAACCAACTAAGCCACACCAGCTAGGCAAAGCTGAATATTTTTATGGATTTTTAAAATATATTTTTATTGATTTCCGAGAGGAAGGGAGAGGAGAGAACAATAGAAACATCAATGATGAGAGAGAATCATTGATTGGCTGCCTCCTGCACACTCCCTACTGGGGATCAAGTCCACAACCCGGGCATGTGCCTTTGACCAAATCGAACCTGGGACCCTTCAGTCCACAGGCTGATGCTCTATCCACTGAGCCAAACCAGCTGGGGCTTATGGATATTTTTATTCCTTCATTTTTGAAGAGCTTATTCATATGAATTAGCCATTGTAAAATAGGGTTGTTTTTTTCATCCTAATGGTTTATAGTAACTCTTTTTTTTTTTTTTAAATATATTTATTGATTTTTTACAGAGAGGAAGGGAGAGAGATAGAGAGTTAGAAACATCGATGAGAGAGGAACATCGATCAGCTGCCTCCTGCACATCTCCCACTGGGGATATGCCCGCAACCCAGGTACATGCCCTTGACCGGAATCGAACCCGGGACCCTTCAGTCCGCAGGCCGACGCTCTATCCACTGAGCCAAACCGGTTTCGGCTTATAGTAACTCTTTACACATTAAAGAAATTCACTTTTTAAAATATATATTGAAAATATTTCTATTGATATTTTTATTTTGTTTCTAGAGTGGTGTTTTTTTGGGGGGTGGGGGAGGGGAGTACCTGGTTAAATATAAAAGGATTCTTTTACCTAAATATTAATTGTCCTCAGATCAACTTTAATAATAGATTTTTTAAAAGACTTTGGAGAACAATAGAGTAAATATTAACAACTGAATATTGACTACTTAATGAGCAAATATTCTATCATGGCAGCCTCTGTGATACTAAATAGCTATCTAATTCCATCCTCTTTTTTTCACTACCATAGGTCAGCCTTTGTATCTTCTCACCTGGATTTCTGCAACTGGGCCTAACCTGTCGCTACCTGTAATCTTATCTAAGCCATTTTTCATCACTGCCAAAAAAAAAAAGAAAAGAAAAGAAAATCCCCCCCCCCCAATCTGATATATAAATTTTATGTCACATATCTGCTTAATCCCCTTTGATGGTGTCCAACCGCCTTTATAATAAAATACAAACTCCCTAGCACAGGCCCTTCCCTACCAGCATCCCACCTGATTTCTTGGGCCTTCCTTCTATCTCCATATCATACACATTCCAGCCATAACAGACACATTATAGTTCTCCAAACATACCTGTTGCTTCACAGATTTGTAAAACATACTGTTATTTCTTCTATGTGGAACCCCCTTCCTCTCTGTCACTACTGGTAACTCATTTGGTTGTGTTTTTCGTTGTTGTTGTTGTTGTTTTAAGATTCAACCGTGTCTTTGCATCTTAGGGAGCCTTTCTGCCTCTCTTTCGTTCCTTTAGGTATACTAGTATGGCCTCTCTGCTTTCATAGTGATTCCGGCTTTTCTCTCTCTTAGCACTTTTGAGCATTTACTAGTCTGTGTTTTCCAAAAGACTATAAATGTGACAGCCTCCTCTATCCCCACAATTCAGGGACCTACACAGGGCCTGACACATGAGAGGCCATTAAGTTTTTGCCAGTTAAATACACAGACAAATGATCATTTCCATGTTTTCTCAGGAAAAAGTTTATATACTGCCATCAAAGTTTTAAATAAGGAATAAACAAAATAGCAGAGGAGAGAAATAATAATTTAAAGAGTAGTATTAGAGTATTCAGTACTTGCTTTTCTGCCCTGTGCCTTGGTTTCCACATTTTTAGGTCTAAAATAATAATATCAAGCAAACATCTTCAGAAAATAAACTAGGGTAGAAAGAAGATTAAGAAAATTGATTATAAATGCTTCAATATATCAGTTGTTGGTACAGAACTCCAGGAGACCTATGAACATCTTCTTTTCAAATATATATAATATTAAAAGTTATTGAATAATGTTATATAATTCATTTTTAGAGAAATAATGAAAAGTAGTTCCTTTTTACATGGAACCCTTGATTTGAGGAGACCGAGAGGAAACTGCAGAGCTAGATTTTGGAAAAGATGAGAGGAGCTTAAGAAGATTAGATAAACTTCAAAGTTGCTAAGAGACTAGATCTTAATTCTTCTCACAACAAAGTTATACACCTTAAGTATATACAATTTTTTTAAAAATATCTATTTTATTGATTTTTTTACAGAGAGGAAGGGAGAGAGATAGAGAGTTAGAAACATTGATGAGAGAGAAACATCGATCAGCTGCCTCCTGCACACCCCCCAGTGGGGATGTGCCCGCAACCCAGGTACTGGCCTTGACCAGAATCGAACCTGGGACCCTTCAGTCCGCAGGCCGATGCTCTATCCACTGAGCCAAACCGGTTTCAGCATATATACAATTTTTATCTGTCAATTATACCTCAATAAAGTTGGGGTGGGGGGAGAGAAGGACCTAAAGTTGTTTGTGTGGGACTCAAAACTGCCCAAGCTCACCTTGCAATAAGGAATCCAAAATAG
The DNA here is from genome assembly GCF_963259705.1 of Myotis daubentonii. Lineage (NCBI taxonomy): Eukaryota > Metazoa > Chordata > Mammalia > Chiroptera > Vespertilionidae > Myotis > Myotis daubentonii. The sequence goes on from NC_081852.1 coordinate 45,481,680, forward strand.
CCCTGCCAGAGTGGCTCAGTGGTTGAGCATCTACCTATGAACCAGGAGATCACGGTTCGATTCCCGGTCAGAGCACATGCCTGGGTTGCAGGCTCAATCCCCAGTGTGGAGTGTGCAGGAGGCAGCCGACCAGTGATTCTCTCTCATCATTGATAGTTCTAACTTTCCCTTCCTCTCTGAAATCAATAAAAATATATTTAAAACAAAAAAAGAATCCAAAATAAAGATTGGTCTAGAATAGATCTAGACTCAAGATCCCAAGTGGGTAACAAAGTTACCTGGTCAAATGTTTAGGTGAGAACACCTAAATCACCTGGCTTAAATAATCTAGATAATTAATTAATATAGTCATTCTTTATTTTCCAGTTCAGTTTGCCAGAGCGGGTTGTGAAGCGAGAGAAATAAGGATAAAGTGGGAAATACAGGGACAGACCATTGTCTCTGGGGAGCCCTGAGGAAAGGCAATGTGGATGCTCAAGTAGAAAATGCGTCCGTGTGGAAGTAAGCTGGGGCCTCTGAGGACCCTGCGCTGTGACTGAGGTGACCCATTCTCTCTCCTGGGACAGAAGGGACAGCAACTCAGAGATGTGTGAGCTTGACGCCTACTGGCTTCACCACCTGAGTTTAAGAGGGTAGGAATGTGGCTGTCTATTGAAACCTCATCCCTTCTTTGAATTTCAAATTCTGTCTTCTTCAGAAAACCTTCCCTAAATCAGCCTGTATGATTTGTAGTCAGTTCGCAGCAATTTACTACCTTATTAAATTGCATCCGTACATTATCACCTTACCAGCTTATAAATGTCTTCAGGGCAGAAATCATGTTTGAGGGTTTTAAAGATGCCCACAATGCCCAGGGTAGGACTGAGGATGTAATAGGTGTTCAACAAGTAAGTGTCTGATGGTAAAGTTGAAAGGAAGAAACCATTAGGCTGCCCTTTCTAACTTAGAAGAAGAATACCAGAGATGGTTGGGTCCCCTTCCCTTATTCTCAAATCAGAGGGCTGAGGTGCACCTAGTACCTTTTTCTCTGAAGAGGGCTATCCCAAATGCAAATTAAGTCTCAAAGCCCTACAAAGGACAACGGGGAAAGCACAGTCCCTTGTAAACCCCCTTGGGCACCAGGCTCTCCTCTCTGTGCCCGAGTCTGCACGTGAGTGTGCATGGTGGGGGAGGTTGAGGTGGGGTGGGAGGGCACTGGCAAGAGGGAGGAGAGAGACTCCACGCAGTGATTATGTGGAGGGGATTTGCTATGTCTCTTTCCTCCCCTCACCCCTCTTTCTTTGTGCTTTTTCTCCGTGTTGCTCTCTTTGTCCCCTTTTCCTCGTCCCCTTCTTCTGCATTTGTCTGGGAGGATCCTGGAGTGTTCCTTTGATCGACTCAATCTTTCTCTGGCACTTGAGTTCTGATTGGCTGAAGGACTCAGAGGGGGAAAAACTTTAATTAAGTAGATAATCTCTTCTTTGGAAGTTTGGCAGCTCCATTTCACCTCCCTTACCTCTGTTTGGGATCGCTTACACACCGAGGAAGCTGGGGTTCGAGGAGAATCCCATCCCACTGCCAGGAGGAGAATACGTCCCATCTTAGCACTGCTTCCCAAGTTTTTAGAATTTTCTATCTCTGTTACTCCAGAGGATTATGTTACTTATGAAGCCTTCTGTGTGCATCTTTCTTTTCACCTGTGTCCTCCACCTCAGCCATACCTGGTAAGTAACCTGGAACCTAGAATTAGGAAAATGCATGTAATATATGGGAGAGAGCTCGTTTTCATTTCCAGGAATGTAGGGCGCGTTGGGATCTCTCCCAGGAAAAAGTGTTCCAGGGAGTAGGGCTCTTCCAAATTGTGGCTGATTTCAGTAAATCCTTAGACCCCTACCAATAAAAGAATTAAAAGATGGGGGTTCCTATTTTTCTAAATTGCTGTATCACAAATATTCTGCATGGTTTTTTGGGAAAGACAGTAGCCCTTTTTATCAAATCTTGATTTCGGCATTGTAGAGAAGAGGATGGTAGTTCAAAGCAAGTTCTACTGTATGTTGAAGACAAAAATTCAATGGGATCTTATTTTGCACTGTCTGACTTGAATGTTTTCAGAATATTCTAAGGAATAGCTCATATCATCACTTCCTAGAGATTAAAAATTAACTACTGAGTTGGTACTAGGTCAGCCAACATGTTTGAATGTAAATATTTTAGGAACCTAAACTTTCTACAAATTTGCTTAATTTATTCCATTTACAAATATTTCTAAATTGCTCAGAAAATAAGATAGCATGTGTGAAAGTGTTTTGTAAACTATAAATCACCACACAAATAATAGATGACATGATCATCATTTGCACTTAGCTCTTGGAAAACACATAAAGTACCTATACATGGAAAAGTTAATAAGCAAGTACAAAATAACATGCAGACTGTAAGACCTAGGAAATGCATGTTGCCAGGGTGTTCGGGGTTTCTCCTCAATTAAGATGTGAGCTCAGTCTCTCTTCATCAGTTCTCATTTTGACCATCTATTTAACCAAGTTACGAATCCAATTGCTACATAAACTGTTGAGGAAGCAAGAATAGGGGTTTCTTTGCTGAAATCAGCTTCCTGTGCTAATTGAGAGTGTGTTCTTATCATAAATGAGTATAGTCATCATTATTAAAGAGTTGATAACAAGTCTGCCAAATTAATACAATTTGCCGGTTAATGCAATAATTTGCAACATTCCTGATTATAAACGGAACCACCAAATAATTGGTCGATTTTTAATTGGTATCTTAATTAAATATTTCATGTCTAAAAAAATCTTCTTTCTCTCTCTCTCATGAGAACAAAAAGACAAAAGGGCGAGGAGACTAGTTCAGAGAATTTCTACTGATGTTCATGGTATTCTTCAGCTGATTCAGTATCAGCAAAAGAGAAACACGAGATTCCTTTCCCCAGTCACCAGGGCAGTGTGAAGAATTGTTCTATAAAAAATACCTTTACTGTGTGTTCCTTCCCTGCTGGAGGGGGTCATGTTCATTTCATTCCGATATTGACACTGCCACACTGAAAGGTGGCTGGGTTGCTTGTCTGTCCAAATTCAAGTGTCTGGATTCAAAGAGAAAGAAGAAAAAAAGAGATGTGAAAGAAAATTCTTATTTAAAAACAGGGTTTAAGAACCCCTTCTCACTTTCCCTGACTTTGAGGAGAACGTGTACAAATCTGTATAAGGCAGTTAACTTTTTAAAATTGCATTCCATAAGCCTCAATTTGAATATTTATACTTTGCTGAGTCTGGTTTTGGTGGCATTTGAAATGTGATTTTTAAATTTAACGTTCAACCTCGATTATTCTTATAATGGAACTATCAGGGTTTTGCATAAGGTCATCTTTCCCTTTGTGCCATGCAGAGAAATTTGACCAACCGCAGCCTTTCAGATGTTTCTCTTAGTACTTCATTATCAACCTTTTATGTGGGGACCTCAAAAGCATTTAACAAATAGAGAATCACAATTTCTGCTTGGCTGTTCAATTGTAGGCTTGCCTGAAATTACTGCCTAAAAGAGTTCATCAACAGAAATTCCTGGGCTTGAAAAGGAACGGATAAAAATGACATGTGCCTACAATATGCAGTTTTACTAGGTATCTCAGTGCAACGTAATTGGGGGAAAGAGCATTCTCCATAGTTTTCTCTTGCCTGGATGCTTTTGAAAGAATGATCCTTTAGTAACTTGAGAAAAAATATTTTTTTAAAATTTGTTGTTTCTTAATTATTAATGGCTAAAAAAAAAATGAATGAAAGGAAGGAAGAAAGAAAGAAATGAGTATGGGAAAGCATGTTATAGCCAATCAAACAGTGATGCTTATAATGGTGGCCAGAGATGAAGTAATTTGACTGTCCACTTCCAATACATTTACTCATCTGAAATGAATGGACCTAGAACATATTTTTCCTTAACTGTTGACTTCATTCAACTCCAAATGATGTATCATAATGATACTGGGTCTTTCCAGTTCTCTCTCTCTCTCTCTCTCTCTCTCTCTCTCTCTCTCTCTCTCTCTCCCCCTCTCTCTCTCTCTCTCTCTCTCTCTTTCTCTCTCTCTCTCTCTCCCCCTCTCCTTTTCCCTCTTTCTCTCTCTTTCACTCTCCTCAACGCAATAACCAAATCAGAAAGATCCACTGGGACACAGAGGTTAACCATGGCTCTGGTCGAATTCTTCAACAGAGATCACTACCCTTAGTTTTTCCAAAGGATTTAAACATGGTCAGTTTCTTTTCTGCAGAAGAGCAAGATTACCAGAAATCTTGTGTTAAAGCACTTTTTGCAATACATCATCCCTTGTTTCTCTACATTTATGTTTTTAGAGTAACCTGTCTATGGCTCTTGAAATTTCAACTAATGACAACATGCAAAACCCCTGATTAGCAAAGGCTTCAGTTATTAAGTGGGGGGGGGGGGGTCTTTGAATCCATATTCTCATGAAGCATCGTTAGCTATTCTCTGCATATATATGCAACACTTTTTCAAATGTATATTTTGACCAGTAAAATACACAGCTCATTTAAAATCATTGAATTCACGGTAATGTGTTGTCCTATTAAGTTTTTGTTGAGTTTTCCCTCTAACAGATACAAAAAGAACACGGACAATCCAGTGAGGACCCACTACGCTTTGTCACATTAGAAAGTTAGGGGAATAAGTCAGGTGTGAGAAACTGCTTTGGAATCTGGAAAATAATACGCCAATAAAGGAGTCACATACCTAATAGCTTCCCTAATCAGTAAAGGAAAGTTCACAGTCCCCTAAAACAGGCGGGGTCTGTGGGGTAATTCTGAGCAGGATTAGGCTGGGAGCTGTGGTGTAAGAGGTTCTAAGGCCTTGAGACATGATCAGGGAAGCTCAGTTCCCAGTTGTGTCATTGATTTCCTCAACAACTTGAGACCTGAGTTTTTCCTTTCAGAGTTTCTACTTCTCCTGCTATAAATAGCAACAATAACAAACTATTATAATTGTTATTATTATGATTTACAAAGGCTATGGTCCTGAGAGGAGACACTTTTTTAAAGGTTTTCTTATGAGACCAATTTGCATAAGTCAGTGGTTCTCAACCTTCCTAATGCTGCGACCCTTTAATACAGTTCCTCATGTTGTGGTGACCCCTAACCATAAAATTATTTTCGTTGCTACTTCATAACTGTAATTTTGCTACTGTTATGAATCGTCATGTAAATATCTGATATGCAGGATGTATTTTCATTGCTACAAATTGAACATAATTAAAGCATGGTGATTAATCACAAAAACAATATGTAATTATATATGTGTTTTCTGATGGTCTTGAGTTTTCCCTTGACCCCAAAGGGGTCGCGATCCACAGGTTGAGAACCGCTGGCATAAGTAATGAGGAGGATGCTCTACAGTGCATCTGTGTGTGTGTGTGTGTGTGCGTGTGTGTGTGTGTGTGTGTGATAATATGACACAAAGGAGGATCTCCTTTTTGTGACATTATATAGAGGTAAATGGGATATACATAATCAGAAGAAAAGGAATTTCAACCCAACCCCTCTCTCTTCCATGAAGGAGTTTACTCCCCCTCCTCCCCCTGCCCCCTTTTACCCAGCTGGGACAATTGGTTTAGTGCTGCTCTATATTGGGTAATGCTAGCCTCTCTTGGAACTGATAATAAAATCCCTTTTTCTTCTGTGCTCCATTTACCCTTTTATTTCTATTAGAGGTAGAGAAGAACTCAGAGGGCTTAGAAAGAGAGGTCAGTACAATTTTACTTAGGGTAAACTCTCTTTTATCTCCCCAGGAAGCAGATTTTTCCTCCCAGGTAAAAGATCAGACTGGGTTAACAGTTGGGGGAAACTCTGAGCTTGGTTAAGGTAAATAACAGTCCCCCTTGCCTCCCATCTGAAATGTACCTACACTCTGAGGGCCTCTTTAAAAAAACTATCATCCACTCTGGGCAGACTCTCTAGTCTCATTATAAGCCAAATTTTTATGGTTTGCTTTTCTCAAACTTTATCGTAGGTCCTTGATTATATCATCTCTCTATATGCTTCTTAGGTCATAGTTTTCTCCAGACCAAGAGAAATCAGACCATAGGGGATCATTTAAATTCACTGTTATTTGCCCAGTCCAAATTCACTTTTCTTAATAGGTTGCTTTCCCAACGTCAGTATGCCCCAGTCGCAGCACAGACTGAAGCTATGCTTCAGGAGTCTCAGGAGGCCCTGTTAGTAGGCCAATGGTTCAGTATTTCTATGCAGCTCCATAGATGAAATTCTTGTGTTTTCCAGGCCAAGCTTAAACCATTCTGCATAAAGAAGAATTTCCCCTTCATTCAAGACTGTAATTCTCCCATATATGCAACTAGATAGAGATAGCAATTATATTTTTAAATAAATATTTTTAATTAAAAACTGTAATTCTCTTTTGCTACCATCTCAGTCCTTTTCATTTACTCGGGCTCTTCAGGTTCACCATATCAGACTCTGAAGTTTCCATTCCAGGCCAATATCCAGGATGATAAATAGCAAACCAATAGATGGGCCATGTCATCCTGTCTGTTGTTTCTTCATGTTAATCCAAGGTGTCTGGTGGAGCCCAAATTGCATAGATTATTGCTTCAGGCGTATTCTGTTGTTTAATTTTATATTATTGAAATTTTCTTTTTTTAAAGAAAAACATAGAACAGTACATATAACAACGCCCAATAACTCAGCTTCAACAGTTATCAACCCTTGACTAAACTTGCTTCATGTATACTTTCTGTAGCATTTTCAACTGCATGTATTCCCTTAGTCTAAATCTTCCAAATACTGTTGTGGTTCAAAATAGGAAGAAGAAGGGCAGGAAAAGGAACCCCCTATCCCATGTTCAAGAGATCTAGTGCCAGAAATTAGAGTGAATCTTGGGGAACATCATACAGATATGACCCCCATTGGGGTGAAAAATCAAGAACACAAATTAGTAAAAGGAGAATTTGTTACTAATTTGAGTTTGTTTCTGTTTGAGCTGTGGCTATTCAGATTGAGGTGAGGACATTTTTACCATCCACGGATTTAGTTCCATTAAGTAGTGAAAATGGTACCAAAGTGCCAAAACCTGCCAATTTTCCTACCTTGAACTGTTCACTGGTTGTTTTATAGGGCAAGTTTTAGAGTTATCATGCACACCTACCTTCTTGATCCTGACATAAACTGGCATTGTATCCATCAGTGCAATTGAGAACGTGAATATTTTCTAAAGTCTCCACTACAGGGACCAAGGTAACGAGGTCAGAAAACAAAACCAAATGCTCAGCTTCCATAATGGTCCTGGACCGGGTTCCTGCAATCCCAGGCTTTCTGGGAACAGTGGCTCGAGCTGTTCCTTAGCAGCTTTCACTCAGAGACCTCGGAACAGAGAATGAGCACAGCTTATGCCCAGTTAGAGTCCTCATTTAAATGCTAAGTGCTGAAGTGCTTTTTTGTTGCTCAGTGTTTCTCAGCAGCGTTGCTACAATACATAAAGAAGGAAGGAAATGAGGACAAGGAAAGACAGCTATCGCTCTATAAAATATCCTGGAATACAAATGACATTTCACTTTCAGGGAATAAGATTATCCCTTGAAAATTTGTGATTTGCCTGAGAAAGAATCGCCTGAGATTGTTTGGCAGGAACCCATGATACACAGTTGTCCTGAGGGCTATCATGTGGTCTTTGCCAGTAATTATTTGTCAAGGACTGGATTTGAGATATTGTGGGATTTTTAACATAAAATTTAACATAAGACTACTACCAAATCTGACACATCTGTTTAACTTTGCTTAATCAACTTGTTTATAAGACTTTTAAAAAAATACGTTTTAGGGCACTGCCTTATAACATAGAAAATTAACATTTATAAAACAAATTTTGGGAATTACTTATAGGGCTGAATTCCCTTTGAAGAAACAGATGGAGTTTAAATAAGTGTAATAGCTCTGGGGGTATGACCTAAACCTGTATATTCCTTCATTTTCCTTTTATACTCTTCTGGAAAAAACTTCTACTTGGCCCGAATCGCCACTGCATTTCTCTTTCCTTTCAATGCCATCCATACTCCTTCAATGAGTCTGTACTAATTGCTTTAGTTTCATAACTGTTTACGCACTGTTATCTGCCCTCTATTCTGTTGCTCTACTGAAACAGAGCTCCCCTCTAATATCACCTTTGTTCCCTCTGGACAAATTTTTAAGTAGGAAGAAACTTGTCTTTGAAATTCTGAACCCTTCTCTTCCCTACAAGACTTCAGATTATCTTGTGGCTTCTACTTCCTAATCCTCCCCTGGCTAAATAGGAAAGAGCCCGATTTCAATTACTTATACTTTACAACGGATAAGAATTAGTCACGCTGTTCACCCTTGAAAAACATTTTTAAACTTTACTCTTTCTAATTATACGGTGAATTATACCTAGCTTAAATATCCTTGGGTATTGTCAGAGGGGGTAGTAAAAAATTTGGGACCCGTAGGATATTATTTCACAATGCTTAGTAAGGCCTGCCTTCTCTGTAATTTGGTGTGTGTGTACATATTGGGATATGTGTGTGTGTGTGTGTGTGTGTGTGTGTGTGTGTGTGTTGGTGCATGTGTGTTCTGGGGGTCATACGCTATAGCAGATAGAGGGAATCACAAGGAAACTTGTTCAGAAAGAGCTATGTTTGGGCTGTCCTGGGCCCAAGGCATCTTGTGCATTCAATGAGGTAAAAAGCTGGCTGTCAGACATTCATTCTAAGAAAAACTTGCTTCACTGGAACACCTTCTGGCTACAGCTCCAGGCAGCTCCCTACTCTGGTCGCTCTCCTTAATCTCCCCCCACCTTTCTCCCTGCATTCTCTCTGCTAAATCTCCAGAGAGAGATGTGCATCTACATTCATTCACTACCACTTCTCCTTGCCCCTGGGCTATCACCCCAAATTATAATTACACAGTCTCTCCAGAAGTAGGCCAACTAGAGCTTCATGACCCCGAGACTTTTTATGGACCTCAAGAAATGAGATTAAAGGGTAGAGAGAAGCCAAGCCTAGTATTCAAAGACTTGTGAGGAAAGTGGAGAGAGGGAGAACCAAGTGGGGGGGGGGGGGCGAGGGAGGAGTCAGAAGGCATCGAGATGAAAGTCCTGGGCGCTGAGAGGAAAATACTAAATTCTGGATATTCATATGCAGAACCTTTGCTTTTTAAAACTATGTGAGGGGAAGGGAATGGGGGAATCCTAACTGGAATTTAAGCTACACGAACCACTGGGATTTAAACGTATCCAGGCACACTTGGCAAACTAGTGGGGCTGGCCTGCAAGAAACTTGTTGCATGAGACTTAGTGCTCTCCTGGGAAGAAACTCCCATACTCAGGGAGAGGGAGTCTGGCACACAAACTTGGCCTAGGAACAGGGTCCTGGCCATGCAAAGGGGAAGGAAGTCTGAAGGTAGCATGGTGCTTGGCACTCCTCGTCCAGTGCCCATCTGTGTCACAGGCTATATAGATTCAGGCACATGTTCTCACCATGGCAGCTAAACTCCCAACAATACAATGCGATGTGCTACAGACCACCTCATGGGCTGTGCTAGTTTGGAGAATCACCCCCAAAAAGGGGTAAATGGTTGAAACATTGGATAGTGGCTTAAACCTCTCGTCCATCATTAGACATAATTGACAGAGAATGGGAACTTGCAATTTTTCATGAACTTCCTAAGATGGTAAAATAGTAATAAATAATGATTAAAGGTTTGTTCAAATGGTACCAAAGAAAGACAAGCATTGAAAATTAGAGGGCATGGATATATGGGTAATAAATATTAGGTCAAAAAAGACTGACAAACAAACAAAAGAAAGTTGGAGGTTTTCCAAGAGCTAAAAGAAAAGCTGTGACATTTGTATTTGGGTTGATCTAAAGTCCCTTTCTGCCCCAGCTCCCTAGGAAAAATATTTACTGATGATCAGACATATTATAAAATAGGCAATTTAGGAGACAGTATAGCCCAAGAGAGAAGCTGCATAATGCTGAAAGCCGGGAGTATTTGAGGAGCTATAGTGCCCTAGATCAAGAAACTTTGTATAGTGGTTTGATTATGGCTAGTTTATAGCCACTGTGGTGTTGGTCCCTAGAGCAGACACAAAGGGAAAATGATAGAAGGTGCCCAGAGCTCTGCTTTAGCGGTTACCCATAGCCTCAAAACTACTAATGCATCTGTATCGGTATTTAATAAGAGTTGAAAAGATATTTAGTAATGAAGAGACTAGCAAGGATTTAGTCTATACACAATAAAAGGAAGAGAAAAGAACTTGCAAATGTTAATAGTAGGGGAGTTGTGGCAGAAAGTGAAGAGGACAAAAGGTCTTGTCTACCCAGCCTTGATGGGAATGAGAGCAGAAGCTACTTACAGTGAAACGTTATTGTGAGAGTTCAGAATAAATGATGGAGAGAGAGTCCTGGTCGCTCTTGCAAATTCTTACTATTGGTAAATTAACTTGGGAGAATGATGAGATAGCATTAGAAGCTGTAGGAAAAAGTATAGACCAAAGAATGAATTAGACTCACTTCCGGGTTGATAAGAGTATGGAGACAGTCTAAGAATGTAAAATAGCCTGGCTGGTGTGGCTGAGTGGTTGAGCATCGAACTATAAACCAGGAGTTTGCGGTTCTATTCCCGGTCAGGGCACATGCCCAGTGGAGGATGTGCAGGAGGCAGCTGATCAATGATTCTCATCATTGATGTTTCTATCTCTCTCTTCCTCTCTGAAATCAATAAAAAAATATTTTTAAAAAAGAATGTAAAATTATAATAATGGCATTAAAGCCTTCTGTGGGTAGAAGTAGTTAGCATGTTTCCTAGAGGACTGATGAGAGCTACCAAATCTGGAAGATGCTCCATCCAGATACAAAAGAAAGAGGAGAATGGTCACCAATTTATTGCTGTTGTAGATGGAGCATCCATTTTCTAGAAGATTGAAGTAGTAATTGTTGGGTTTCTCTGGTAACTCATGCTATTAAGCAGCATAGCATGCACTTATTGGCCATTTGTTTACCTTCTTTGAAGAAAGGTCTCTTAAGATCCTTTGACCATTTTTTACTTGGGCTATCAATGCTCTTTGTATATTCTGAATGTAAGTGTCTAATCAGATATATGACTTACAAATATTTCCATTCAGTGAGCTGTCTTTTTACTTCCCTTTTTGGTGACTTTGGAAGCACAAAACTTTTTAATTTTGATGAAATCCAGTTTATCAATGTTTTCTTTGGTCACTTGTGTTTTTAGTATTAGATTCACAAACAAACAAACAAAACATTGCTTGACCTCAGATCACGAAAACTTAATATCTATATTTTCTTATAAGAGTCTTATAGTTTTAGTGCCTACATTTAGGTCTATGATCTATTTTGAGTTAATTCTTGTCTATGGTGTGAGATATGGGACCGACTTCATTCTTTTGCATGTGGATATCCAGTTGGTTGTTCCAGCACCATTGGTTGAAAATACTAAGACTAGGCAAGATTTAAGAGAACAGTGTGAGCAAAGGTTTAGAGGCATGAATGCATGGTATTGGGAATAGCAACTGGTTCAGTTTGACTAGACCAGTGGTCGGCAAACTCATTAGTCAACAGAGCCAAATATCAACAGCACAACGATTGAAATTTCTTTTGAGAGCCAAATTTTTTAAATTAAACTATATAGGTAGGTACATTGTTATTAACTTAATTAGGGTACTCCTAAGCTGGCCTTTGCTAAAAAACGTCCTCAATCTGATTGAAGTACGTTCGCTGAGGTCGACCCCTTCCAACTCTCCCATCCACACTCGTCTTGTATACTTGTTTCGTCTATCTCCTTTCGTTCATCCTCTCTATATGTCCAAACCATCTCAACATACCTTTCTCAATCCTCGACACTACATCTTCTTTCACTCCGTTTCCTAAAATTAACTTAATAAACTTTACTTAAAGTTTTAAGTCAACTTCGCACTGTACATGTGCACCCGCATGTGGTATTTTGTGGAAGAGCCACACTCAAGGGGCCAAAGAGCCGCATGTGGCTCGTGAGCCGCAGTTTGCCGACCACTGGACTAGACGATTGGACAAGTAGGGATATTTCATGGGAAATTAAGCTGAAAACACATGTATGGTCAGATTATGGAGAGCCTTGAGTGCAAGAGTTGAAAAACTAAGGAAGATATTTGAGCAGGATATCAGAATCAGGCTTTAAGAAGATTGATCTAGCTGCAGACTGACTATACACTGGATTGGAATGGGGTAAAAATTATAACTAGAGAGGTCAATTAGTAGGGCTTCTACAATGGTCTAAGTTGGAGGCCACAAATAAGATATGACAGTGAGAATTCCTGAGAAAGTGAGAGAGAGAAAAGGGAGCTGGTAAGTGAAAAGTATAATGGAGGTAAAACATGCAAGTCTTACTGATTAGATAGTGAAAATGGATTGAGAGAGATGTGGGGAAATAGTGGCTCTATTAACAAAACATAGTCAAGTCAGGAGAAGTGTCAAGTTCAACAGGGAATATTAGTTGGCTTTTATTTATTTATATTTTTTAAAATATATTTTTAAATTGATTTCAGAGAAGAAGGGAGAGGAAGAGAGAGATAGAAACATCAATGAGCCAGAACCGGTTTGGCTCAGTGGATAGAGCATCGGCCTGTGGTTCGGTTCCGGTCAAGGGCATGTGCCTTGGTTGCGGGCACATCCCCAGTGGGGGGCATGCAGGAGGCGGCGATGGGTGTTTCTATCTCATCGATGTTTCTTTCTGTCCCTCTCCCTTCCTCTCTGTAGAAAATCAATAAAACATATTTTTTTTTTTAAAAAAGAAAGAAACATCAATGATGAGAGAGAATCATTGATCGGCTGCTTCCTGCACACCGACACTGGGGATCAAGCCCACAATCTGATCATATGCCCTGACCAGGAATCGAACCGTGCCCTCCTGGTTCATAAATCGATGCTCAACCACTGAGCCACACCAGCTGGGCATAAGTTGGCATTTGGACATAATGTCTTCTTAATTTGAAACATTCCCAGTGGAGAAGTCTAGCATTCATTTGGTAATGCAGCTCTGGATCTCAAGATGAAAGAGCTGGCGGTAACGATTTGGGAGACATTGCATAATCACGGTAGTTAAGACCACAGGCATGAATAAGGGGTTTTCTCCTATTCCCCTATCTCTGTAGATAGTTGCCCTTCTGTGTTTCAGGTGGACAGCATAATGATTTGATGTGTGTGTATATTGTGAACTGATCATTACAATGCGTCTAGTTAACATCTATCACGACGAGTCGTTTCTTAATACTGGCTATTTTGGTTATGAGCAAGTCAGCCACAATGGTTCAAATATGTCTGCCAATAACTCAGGGTTTCCAACACAAGTCAGTTTATGGGAATGCTGTCCAACTAAGGCTGGCAGTCGTGTCTCATGGCAGTTGCTCAATTAAATCTGATTAATCAATTGAACTAGACCAGCACGTCATACAAAACTTTACATATTGCGGCGCCCTTGAGGAAGGAAGAATCCTCCAGTATTCTGCGCAACACTCCCTGCGATTCCAGCCTCATGTCCTCTCACAGGGAGTCTCTTCACCCACGCTCATGGCAGAGCTTTCTCCTCTGTCTGCCACTTGGTATTTGTTTTGTTGCTTTGCTGTCTTTCCTGACGCTGTCCGTCCTGGGGGATGGGAACTAGCCTCTGTCTTGCCTGGTAATGTCCAAGCGTCTTTGGCAGTTATCTAACAGAAAAAACACCCTCCGGAGCCAGAGCAAGCAGAGGGCCTGGCTGACTCCTCTGACACCGCTCTTTCAGGATCAGAAATTTATCTGCAAACCCATAATGGCTTTAGCAGTTATGAATTCATTTAAATTGTTTTGAATTTATTTTTGTTCTTTGCTGGTACTACCACTCCCAAGATAGTAGTACTTTTTAGTCAACTTAATTTCGCCTGCCTAGCTTTGAAGTTTTAGGAGGGTTTTTTGCTTGTTTGTTTGTTTGCTCATTTATCTCTCTTTAACTTAACAAAAGTGAGAATTGAAAATGACTGACAAAACATGGAGTTACAATGTGAACATAAGAGCAGTGACAGACAATAAATTGTTAATAAAAATAAGTGCAGAGGTAAGAGAGAGAGAATGACCTAACTTGACACAGGGAGAACAGCAGTCATAGGAGCTCTCCATCAAATCAGGATCTTTCACCTTCATGTTTAAACACATTTACTCCTGTATTTTTCACATACCCTTTTCCCCTTACCAAGCTCTAAAGTTTTGTTGACTATGTAGTTTTTTATGATTTTCTAAAAACCTGTTACATTTCTTTCCAAATCTTTTTCATCTTCTCTCACATGGCAGCCTCCCAGTTTATGATACTGTTTTTCAAAATCCACCCACATTTTAGGTGTCATTTGTGTTTGGTGTGAAGGGAGTCGGCTAAGCTCTTTTCACTTCTGATGACGGCCAGCATCTTATTGGCCTTTACAATAGCAGGGTACACCAACTTCATGGAACAATACATAATGATTCCCATGTTACCTTCTTCCATTATAATGGGAAAAGAGCAATAATGGGTAATATATTTAGGTTAATTTTCAAATGCCTATCCTGAAGTCCATTTGCCAGGTTATATACTAGTATGTATGCATTGAATTTTTAATTTTTATATAATTATAGACTGGCAGAAGATTGCAAAGAAATGTGCAGGGAAGTCCTACACAAGCCTCTGCCAATGGTAACATCTTACAACTATCCTATAATATTTATAAAGTTCTATAGTACAATATTTATAAAGTTTATTCAGACCACCAATTTACATACACTCAGTGTGTATGTATAGCTCAATGCAATGTTGCCACATGTATAGCTTTGCATAATCACATCGCAATCAAGACACTTAATTCTACCATCACAAAACTCTCTGGTGTTATTGTAGCCACATGCATCCCTCCTCTTTAACCCCTGGGAACCACTAATCTATTCTCCAGCTCTATAATTATGTATTTCACAATTATTACATAAGTGAAATCATGCAGTATGTGTCCTGTTGAGATTGGCTTTGATCACTCAGTATAATTGCCTTGAGATTCATTCAAGTTGTTGCATGTATCAGATGTTTATTCCTTTTCATTCCTGAGTAGTATTCCATTGTATGGATGTACCACCATGATTTTAATATTTTCATTGATTTTCTTTTAGAGAGAGGAAGGGAGAGAGAAAAAGGGAAAAACATTAATGTGATAAGCAAAATATCGATCAGCTGCCTCCTGCATGTCCCCTGCTATGGATGGAGCCCACAACCTGGGCATGTGCCCTGACTGGGGAATCGAACCAGCAACCTTTTGGTGCATGGGATGATGCTCAACCAACTGAGCCACACCAGCCAGGCCTTGTATCACAGTTATTATAACCACTCACTCTTTGAAAAACATTTAAACACTTTCAAATTTTGGGTTATTATGAATAAAGTGCTATGAGCATCTAAGTATAAGATCCTGGATAAAAATAAGTCCTCATTTCTCAAGGATAAATGCCCAAGAGTGGAACTGCTAAGTCGTATGACAAATCTATTAGTTTTGAAAGGAACAGCCTAGCTATTTTCTAGAGTCATATTATTTATTTTTGGACTTTAATTACAATTCAATCCCTAGAAAGATATTCTACTATTTGCATCTTTCTGATTAGAGAACTGAACTACCCTCCTCAGAATCCAGGTAGTCCTGGATTCAAATCCTGATTCAATAATTTATTAGCTGGGTGATCTTAAATACTTTTTTGAGTCCCAGATTCCCTATTTGTAAAATAGGGATAATAATGCCTGCAATAGTAAGGATTTAACAAAATCAACATGTAAAATACTGAGAGTAGAGCATCTATTACACAGTAATGAGTAAATGCTAGCTCTATTCTCACCCATGGCAAAATAATGACCAAACGTTACTCCCAACACTTTTGGTATTTGAAAAGGAGCATAATACATATTCTTTTTTATTAAATAAGTGGTCTTTAGTAGACTCCTTATGCATAATTTTTCCTTGGCAAACCATTTCCCCTTTCTTCCCATCAATTATATTTTCTAAAGTAATCCTTACAACTCTTGGCAGCAGAAATGAGTTGGTGCATCTCCATTACGCTCTGTGGTTTTGTTCTCTTCTAGGTCAGTGAACAATTTTCTGATGACTGGTCCAAAGGTAAGAAAAATATTCCTTTGATTTGTTTAGATTTCACTAATCTTAGCTTCTTAACTGAACACTATACATGCTAATTTCTTTTCATTATATCCACACTTTTTATTGTGCTGTACCTATTACAGACAAAAACTGTGGCACAGAGGGATTAGTGACACAACCCACACCACACAGCAGATTAGTGTCAGAGCCAAGGCAAGAGCTCACGAGTATTGATTCTAAGTTTACAGCAGAATTTCTAAAGCTAGACAAGTTGACAGCCTTTCACAGCATCAGGCTGCAGTCACACAACCTTCTCAGGCAGGGGAGGGATGCAGTCTTTACAATGCTGCTATTGTATTGCATTATCTCTAAGGACATTTCCAGTTCCAAAATATTATTTTCTAAGATGGTAATGGGATGAGAACAGTGAAAATTCATGAATTATGTAATTTGGGAATCACTTTGGAGAGGCAGAATAGTATAGTGAGTAAAGTCAGGTCTAGTGTCTGATAAACTGAATTTTATTCCTGCTTCTATAATTTGCTAGCTGTGGGATCTTGGGCAAATTGCTTTACTTCACCTCTCTGAGCCTCCGATTCCTAATCTATAAAATGGTCCCTATTTGACAAGGTTATTTGTGATGTTAAATGAGACAACACATTTAAAGTGCTTACTCTGTCATTATTTTGGAGGGATGGGAAAGTGGGCAGGAAGAGAGGGGCTTGGCCACTTTGGGGCAAGTGTCTCCAAGTCCAGCTTTTGTAAGTCTGAATTTTGACCCCTGTGTCCCCAAAGGCTTACCTGATCTACTCCAGCAGCGTGGCAGCTGGTGCCCAGAGCGGGATTGAAGAATGCAAATACCAGTTCGCCTGGGACCGCTGGAACTGCCCTGAGAGAGCCCTGCAGCTGTCCAGCCATGGCGGCCTGCGCAGTGGTAAGGAAAGCCTCGGCCACAGCTCCCTGGACCCCCTGGCCACAGGTTAGAGCCCCACTCCCCAGGGAAGGCCCCTGCCTCCTTATACCCTAACTCCTCACCTGGTCTTTACTCTCAGGTGATCTCCCTCTCTGGGATCTTCTCTGTTCCATCTCTAGCTCCTTTTTCCTACCTAAGAGCTTTTCTCTTTCTTCCCCCAAACCCTCACTGTTCAACAAATGGACCTCATCAATTGGCTAATGGCTTCCTCACTATATAAATAACATCAGGAGGAAGGTAGGGTCATAATCCCTCATTCCTCTCAGCCCCTTCCTTCAGCAGGCTCAGCAGCCAGGTACAAGGCAAGTGGGGACAGACCTGGAGACCAGATTTCCCTGGAGAAGAGAGAGTGGCCATGCCAGTAAATAAGGGCTGGCAGTCAGAGGTTCTTTCAGAACTGGTGGCGCATGCCTCTTAGACTTCAGTGTTCCAGGAGGAAGTGGGATGGGTTCTTGATAGCCTGACCTTCAGATTCATCTCTTCCTCGGGCTCTTTCCCACCAAAATCCTTTATCTAGCCACCTAATCACAAAGGGTATGACTTGAAAAGATGGGAGGGGAGAAAGGAGGGGCTGAGACCAGGGCTGGAGTGGACCCTGGAGAGAGTAAGGAACATTATAAAGGTGGGGAAATAGGGTAGAGCTGGGATCGGAGGACAATGATTATATTAAAGGGAGGTGGCATGGCTGGTGTTTCTTTGGGTTGCGACTCCTCCCTCTAACTCACCCAATTTCTGGTTCCTGCCAGCTAACCGGGAGACAGCCTTCGTACATGCCATCAGTTCTGCCGGCGTCATGTACACTCTGACTCGGAACTGCAGCCTTGGGGATTTTGACAACTGTGGCTGTGATGACTCCCGCAACGGGCAGCTGGGTGAGTAGTGACATTGGGGGTGGGTAGGGCAGGCTGGTAGAGTTCACTTAAAGAATGAAAAGCTTGATGGGTAGCTGGGTGGGGTGCAGAGGAATTGTATTCTTCTAAATCTGAGGAAAATCAGGGTGAACCAGTTTAAGCCCAAACCCTAATGTGCCAAACCAGGTTAAATGCTGCACGGGCTCTCCTTCACCTACTGAGTAGTTTCCTTAATTTAACACAATAATGATAAAGGAAGAACATTCCCCATGGAGTCAATCAGTCACTCTGTCACTCTCTCAAACACAGTGGGGACATCCTTCCATATTGTCTGTCTCTGTCTCCTTTCCACTCTTCCTCCACTGTCCCAATCCTCCCTGCCCTGCAGCTCAACTTCCAGCTTAGTTGTTCCATATTATTTCAGTTGCTCCTCTCTCTCTCTCTCTCTCTCTCTCTCTCTCTCTCTCTCTCTCTCTCTCTCTCTCTCTCTCAGTGCTCGCGCGTTCCTCACCTCCCTTCCAGCCATTTTGTCCTTCCTGGAAGTCAGTCGCTGGCGGGCACATGCACACTCTGCCCAAAGGCCAGAAACTGTATGAAGATGGGCCCGCAGGCACCTTGCAGAGAATCCACTCGGCAACTACTTACGTCATGGAGTCCTGAGCAGATGATAGGCTACACGTGAGCGCTCAAAAGTGGCAAAAACAAATCTAGGCTGAAACTAATCTGGAGACAAGGCACTCACCCAACCTTAATCTCAGATTCCCAATTAGAAACAGCTGCTCAACGACCTTCCCTCTCCCCTGCTCTTTTCCAGGGGGTCAAGGCTGGCTGTGGGGAGGCTGCAGTGACAACGTGGGCTTCGGAGAGGCAATATCCAAGCAGTTCGTTGATGCCCTGGAGACCGGACAGGATGCCCGGGCAGCCATGAACTTGCACAACAATGAGGCCGGCCGCAAGGTGAGTCTTGCAGCCCCTGGGGTTGGCAGCTGGCTCCATCCATTACCACGCCTACGTGAGGACAACTCCTCACTTCATTTAAGTTTGGGAAAACGAGGTACTGAGGCGTAGGAGGTACTAGACGCCTAGCAACGTCCTCGCCCCCCCCCCCCCCGCGAGAGGCAGAGACTCCCCACGCGCTAAATCCCTGGCCCGCTCACTCCTCTCCCCCCAGGCGGTGAAGGGCACCATGAAACGCACGTGTAAGTGCCACGGCGTGTCTGGCAGCTGCACCACGCAGACCTGCTGGCTGCAGCTGCCGGAGTTCCGCGAGGTGGGCGCGCACCTGAAGGAGAAGTACCACGCAGCTCTCAAGGTGGACCTGCTGCAAGGTGCTGGCAACAGCGCGGCAGGACGCGGCGCCATCGCCGACACCTTTCGCTCCATCTCCACGCGGGAGCTGGTACACTTGGAGGACTCCCCAGACTACTGCCTGGAGAACAAAACGCTAGGCCTGCTGGGCACGGAGGGCCGAGAGTGCCTGCGGCGCGGGCGGTCCCTAGGCCGCTGGGAGCGCCGCAGCTGCCGCCGGCTCTGCGGGGACTGCGGGCTGGCGGTGGAGGAGCGCCGCGCCGAGACCGTGTCCAGCTGCAACTGCAAGTTCCACTGGTGCTGCGCGGTCCGCTGCGAGCAGTGCCGCCGGCGCGTCACCAAGTACTTCTGCAGCCGCGCGGAGCGGCCGCGGGGGGGCGCTGCGCACAAACCCGCGAGAAAACCCTAAGGGTCTCCTCTCCCGCTCCTTTCCCCATTTGTCCTCGGCTTCTTTTAGAGACCCCAGTAATAGAGGAACCTAGAGATGCGGATCCCGCACTCGCAAGCCCAGGGATCCCGAGAGAGACGCTGCAATCTCCGGGGATGTCACTTTCCAACCTGTTTTCCCATTTCCGGGGCGCTCTCTGGGAGCTGTCTTACTCTGAGAACTTTCTGAGGTTTGAGCTATTGATCTTCTTTGGACGAGGATGAGAATAGATGGTCCTCCTCCCCGTCCTAGTTGCCCTAACGCTGGACCTAGCCTATGGAGCCGTAGGAACAGGAAGACCCCCGCTCAAATATACAGGGCTCACAGGGGGCTGGGGGTGGGGGGAGCCTTGGCTTCTCTCTTGTCCTTTTTTGCGCCCCGCCCCCTTTTCTGCCAGGTCTCTATCCAGCTACATCTTCCTTCTGCAGAGCCACTGCCCAGGAATCTCTAATGCTTTCCCCTCCCCTTCTCCCTTACCCTCTTTCCCTAAAGAGAAACTGTGAGAAAACTGACCCAGGAAAAGCATGTGTTGGGGGACCGGTTCTTGGGGCAAGGGTTGAAGATGGGGAAAGTGGGTACCATAGAGTGCTGCCTGCTGAAAACCCAGGGTGCTACTCATCCTGTGACTCCGTGTCTAATGGACTTTACCGGCGGGACAATGACTTCCTGACAATCACCAAGGTGCTCTAGACACATACCCACAAGGTCTAGGAACTATGTAAGGTCAGATGGCCAGTCATTTCCTACCCTTTAAGTTACCCTCCCTGCCCCTAACCCATTGCCCCCTAGCAACCATCTCTACCTCTTCTCCTTCCCCACAGGATCCGAGTTCCTCTGAGCCAAGACTGAGCTCCATAAAGCCAGTTTCCCATTGGGTTGTGCACCTCTAAAGGCAGGTATAAGAAAGGAGGAGCTGGGACCCTTCCTTTTCACTAACCTGGTTCTCAAACAGGCAGGATTCAGGGCCTTGGATACTTTCCTTTAATAAGTAAACTTTCTGCCATGAAACTAGAACTAATAGGAAGTTCAGTACCTTGGATTTTTGATTTATTGCAGTCGCTGGGATATGTGCCCTTTTTTTCCAGGGATTGAACTTATTCTTGGGGACATAGAGGAAGGCGGGTGGAAGATACAACCTCTAGGCCAGTGATGGCAAACCTATGACACGCGTGTCAGAGGTGACACGCGAACTCATTTTTTTTGGTTGATTTTTCTTTGTTAAATGGCATTTAAATATATAAAATAAATATCAAAAATATAAATCTTTGTTTTACTATGGTTGCAAATACCAAAAAATTTCTATATGTGACACGGCACCAGAGTTAAGTTAGGGTTTTTCAAAATGCTGACACGCCGAGCTCAAAAGGTTCACCATCACTGCTCTAGGCCCTCCCCTTGGTCCCACCTGGCCAGAATACCTTCCTCTGTAGAGCCTCACTTCCCTGATGGCCTAAATAGTTATTCTGGCTTGAGGCGAATCTGCCAAGGATTAGTCAATCAGCCACATAAATCTTTCACTAACACGTCCACTCAGTAGTGAGAGCATGCTGCTGTGGTGCTCGAGCCTCCTGGTTCTTGTCCCAGAAGCAGTACAGCAGGGACTTGCTTAGGAAAGAGGTCTATGGGAAGGGAAGAGCCAATCCCCGACTGTCACTCTGCAGCCCCAGGAGCTTCCCAGCCAACTCTCTTCCTTTAGGCCGGGCGTGGGTCTGCTCTTTGGGAGCAGAACTGGTCAGATGCTAGACAACCTCATCCCGCTTCTCCCAGAGCAGGAGAAAGCACAGAGATGGTGTGGCCCCAAGTAGGTAATAGGGGCCAAGGCTCTAGGGGCCAACCTGTGAGTGTAAGGGCTCCCATATTCCAAACTGAGACAGTGGCCAGGTCAGACCCCAAGGCCCTGGCCTCATTCCTATACCTCTTCTGGTCCTAACACTTATGAGAAGAGCGGTTCTCCTTCCTTCCTTATAGGGGACACACTTCCCTTCAGGGTTCCCTAGTGCTGTATTCCCAGCTCCACCAGCAAAACGCCTTTGCTTCTTCCCTCAGCTTTGATCTGGGTCTCTTGAGTCTCCCAACTTGCCCTTCTTCCTTCATCAAGCAGCAGCATATACCAACCTGGCTGTCCCACGTGGCGGAGTATTTGATAGTGTACAGTAAGAAACCTGGCAAGGCAACTACAAAATCTAAAAAAGCACGATGTTGTAAAGGAAAGCTGCATTCTCCAGGGGAGTCTCTCAGCATAAAAGCAAGAGAACTTTTGTCCTTCATATTAGATAACTTCAGGTCAATACCCAAAACATGTCACACTGCCAGGAAGTTCTTTCACAGGTTGTTTGTATTCCCAAATGGATATATTTGATACCAGATACATTCAAGTTCTATAAAGAAAACATTGCCGAGTTACCTTACATTTGTATTGCTTCTCTCCCCGCCCCCCCGCTACACACACACTTTCTGCATTATCCATTCATTCATCAACAGACACCAGAGTGGAAACAGAGTGGTAAACACTACATTGCTCTCCCTGCATTCATGGAGTTTAGATTCTCTCTCAGACTCAATCACCAGGGCTGTGTTCCCCTTACAAACGTGGACAACTCCAGAATGGCTGCTTGGGAAAACACCTTCCAGTCAGCTAGGCAAACCTTCTGTTTTATAGATTTAAACTGATGCTGAGAACGCTGTCTGGCTTGTTCCGTCAGCTGGTACGTTACCATGGGGTGGGTAGTGAGACCCAGGCCCTTCTCTCTTGTGTGCTCTTTGGGACAGAAACAGAGGGAGGTCCTGAGAAGTGACAAGGACTCCGGCGGTGGGGGGTGGAGGTGGTGTAAAACACTGTCTCCTTCCTGCCCCTGGCCCGAAAGCCTACACACAGGCAGGGCTTTCTTTTCTTGAAAAGAATCTGAGCCTCAATTGGCCTTAGCAGCAGGTTAGGGCAGAGACAGAGACAGGGTCAGGCTCAGCGCTGGTGGTGCTGGTGGTGGTAGGAGGGGAGGGCAGGACAGGGCACTCGCCTATTGTGGGTCTGGATTGGATGCTTCCACTCATTCATTTCCTTTTAATTAACCCGCATTCCTGGAGGAGAAATATTTATGTTGGCTCCCATAGAGGCAGTCCACAGACTGGAAAGAAGGGGGAAGAAAGCCTGCCTTAGCAAAACAATACCTCTAAAGAGCTCAAGAAGAGAAAATAAGAGAACAAAATGCCATTAAAATAGCTTTCTACCCCCACGGGAGTCAATGAAAACTTCATTTCACATGCTAATCCCCCACTCCGCCCCCTTCTCTTCTCACAACACCTCTTCCGAAAGTGTTTGGGAAAAGTCCTCGCAGTCAGTACACAGCTCCCTGCAGCTCAGACTTCTCCTTGTGTTAGTTCAGGGCCCCAAGTGGGGCTCTCGCTCCAACAGTGGCTCCCTCCCCCTCCCTCTTTAATTTAAACAAAAACCTCGGAGTTCATCAACCTCCCACTGAAATTCACAGCTGCTGAACAAACTAATCCCCTCTCCCGGCCTTTCTTCCCTTCAATGGGCTCTTGGCTTCAAAGACACTTTGGGAAAGAACTTTGCTGGGGCTCACACTGCTTCATCAATAGAAGTTAGTGCAAGTATTATCTGAAGAGCAAGTGGCTTTACAAACAAATACTGCCTAACAATCCCTTCCTCCCAAACACACACATCCAGCCCGCAGACATGATGGGATCTACAACAGGATTAGAGATAGTCCCCCCTGGCTTCACACCCAGTCCCTTTGTGCAGCTGAGCTCAGCCCTGAAGTGGTGTGGGGAAAACCCTGGAGCTGATGGTCAGGCACGGATGGAGATACACACATGCACACATGTGCACGCACACACACAGCAGAGTGGCCACAAATGCTGCAAGGAGAGTATTTCAGTGACACCTCCTTTCTTCAACTCTCTTGATTCCCCAGCTGACCCAAAGCCTCTCCCCTGCTTTATTGAGGTGCAGGAACAGAGGACTAGGAAGAGAGGTAAGAGCAAAATAGGACCCAGGAGACAATTATTGGGAGATGACTGAGGAAACCAAATCAAAGCAGCTTTATTGCACCTTAAGTACATCAGTGGTTCAAATGCAGCATCCAACCATGGACGTGCAGCCAGAGAAGGCAGCCCTGAGACATGTGGAGGCTGAGGGAGAGAGGGCCTCCCACCCTCGAGGAGCAGTGCTAAAAAGAGAGGCTTTTGTTAATATGGCTCCTATTCCAGAGCTGGGCTCATACAGAATGAATGGTCTAGCCCTCCTTGGACCAGGGCTCAGACAGGTCAAGTGAGGGGCGATTTCCCATAGGCGGTGGTCCCTCTGCTTCTATCTCAAGGCCAAGATAGCTCCCAGCAAAAGGCAGTGCACCCCTTCCACCTATCCTTACCCACCCCGAATAATGCTGGCAGATGAGATATTCCTTTAGAAAAGGGCCAACATTCCTTCTCTTGGTTCTGCTCAGTACCCATCCCTCATGTCTATGACTTGTTCAGAGGATGAACAGTCAACTCTACTCCAGCCACTGGGGCTCAGAGAAATACGGACCTGGGAATATGAAGTCAGAGGCCAGGAGAAGGTAAGATTAGGCTCATAACCCACAGAAGGAGAAAAACAGAAGACCCAAAAGATGGGTACAGCAGAGGCAGACTTGGATCCTGCTCATCCTCTTAGAAGCCACTTGAACAGAACATCCCTGGGGAGAAGATACCCTGCCCCACGTCCTGCCTCAGAGAACAGTATTAGGGGAAGTACAGAATTGGCCCTATGCTCTGCCTCAGAGGCTGAGCAAGCCTTGGACAGATCGAGGGCCAGGCACACAGAAAAGAAAGCAGGCACTCTGCCAGTTTGGAGCCAAGCCTACAGCATCATATACCCAGCAACAAGAATGAGGGCTGGGAAATACAAACAGAATCTATTCTGAAATTCCCTTTTCCGCAGGGAGAACAGTTAAGTAACAGCAGCAGTGACCTCCTGGTAAGAGGGGCTGCCTGGCTTAGACGTGCAGCTTATGAGCAATGGTGAGGACAGCCTTCAGGGTGGGCATGAAGCTGGAGACCTCGCTGAAGCGGCTGCAGCCCACCACTTGGGCATGCACTGCAAGGCCCTGCTCAAAGCTTCCTGTGTCCACACATCGGGCAACCTCGTGGAGCCCAGCCAGGACTTGAGGCGAGAGCTGTGGAGGGATTGGCCCTTCGGTTAGTAAGCCCACACCAGCCCCTACCCTGGCGGCATGGAAAGGATAAGAGAGGACTGAATTCTGGAGCACAGTCCAGGCAACGTGGATGTATTTTGTGGGAACCCAGGTCAGTGAGACCTACGGGGAGAGGACAGAGGACACTTGAGCTCCCTTTGGCCATGGGTGATGGTGGAAGGGCAGGAGGCAGAGGAGCACACTCAGTGTACTTACTGTCCCCTCACAGAGCTTCTCATATAAACATTCTAGGCGTTGGGCTGCCTCATCCAGCTTCCGTTTTGTCTTCTACAGGGAGGAAAATGGATTCTGATTCTAGCCCCTAAACCTCACACTACACAGGACTCTAAAGAATCACAGTAGATTAGAGCCAGAATGGCTAAAGGCTACTTCTTTCATTTTGAAGGAGGAAATGGAAACCCAAAGCGGGTAAGTGACTTGCTCAAGCTGACACAGCCAGTGAATGCATGGCAAGTTTCCTTACTCCTGGTTTCACTCTCGTTTGAGCACTTCCTGCTGCCTTTCCAAGAGTTTAGTCCCGATGCTACTGGGTCCTGCTGCCAAGGAGCTGGACTTCAGACCAGACAAGTGTCTGCCCTCCACCCCCACCCCAATCCCCTGCGTGGAGATCAAATAAGCATACGATGTCAAGGGACAGTGAGAAACGAGCTGATCACACAAAGAACTGCTCTAGAGCTCAGGGCTCCCGGAACCAGCTAAGGGTATGAGGAGGGCATTGTGGGGAAGGTTCAGACTTACTAAGTCAGTGGCAGACTGGGAGCAACGTTGTAGAAGTGCCTCAAAGCTGGTTTTCAAGGACTGATGCTCTGGGGGCAGCTCCTTCCTGAACACCTTCTCTGGTGGCCGTGGCTGAGGAAGAAGCGGAGAGGGGACAGATGGGCAAGCTGTCTTTCTCGTAGCTTCCCTAAGGACTAGTCCTCAGTGACTCGGCACCACACTGTTCTCACTGGAGCATAGCAGAGTTGGGTAGGGGCACCCTCTACAGTAAGGACATTTGGTGCCTGTCCCTCCCCATCCCCCAGCTCATAGTCTGACTCTACCTTTAGGAATGAGGCCCATCTACCAAGCCCCTGCTTTCCTTTTCCTTTTTTAAAAAAGATTTTTAAAATTAATTTTTAGAGAGAGAGAGGGCAGGAGAGGTAAAGAAACATCAATGTGATAGTGGAACATGGATCAGCTGCCTCCTGCATGCTCCCTACTGGGGATTGAGCCCACAACCTGGGCATGTGCACTGATCAGGAATCGAGCTGGCAACCTTTTGGTGCATGGGATGATGCCCAACCAACTGAGCCGCACTGGCCAGGGCACTCTCTGCTTTTCTGAGGGCTGGAAGAAGGGAGGGGAACACATCGTCACCTGCAGGCCGAGTTCTCCTGGTGCTCCAGGGGGAGCATGACCCACACCAGGGACAGGGGGCTGTGAGGAAAGGACCCCTCGTGGCTCAGAGGTGAGGCTCATAACTGGAGCAGTAATTGGTGCTGTGGACATAAATGTCTCTGGCAACTGAAGAGAGAGAAAGAGAGGCACCTGAGTCTAAGCTGAGAGACTTCCTAGGCCTTAATGTAGGAGAGTGGTAGAAATTATGAGTGAACAGTGGACAGAAGAGTGAGTGGGAAACCAGGAAGTGGGAAGACTGGTGTACAGTGTAAGCAGGAAAGAGGAGGGGCTGAGGGAAGAGGAGTGAGTGGGAAGAGAGGGCAGAATGCATGTCTGAGCATGGGAAGGATGGGCTGAATTCTGTAAGGAACTAAAATGTGGGCTACTCGCTGGCAAATGCATGAGGGGTCGGTAAGGGGCTGCACTGACCTGTCTCCTCTGGAGGTTTGCCCTGGGAGCTGGAGCATTTTCGAAGGAATCTTGAGGTCCTGTATAATACAAAGACAGAAGGATTTCGGGGCATGGTCAGGAACATTGGAAATTCTTAGTCTGAAGACCATCAAAATGATTTTAGTTGGAGTCCACCTCACCTCCCTCTGAAGACCAGTTATACTCTCAGCTGACATGCTCCAACCAAAGGAGCCCCAGTTCACTGGTTTGAGGAAGAGATTCCTAAGGTGGTAGTGGGAGGGGTGGAGAGGGGAGGGAGGCAATGGCTGAGAAAAAGAAAGCCATGGAAAGGAGACTGACCTGGGTGAGGAGTCAAGATGCCAGTGGTTTGAATGGTGCTAGAGCATGGAGCGCCTGGTCCTCCTGGAGGGTGTGCTGCAGGGAAGCTGACAGGAGGGCCTGGGGGCTGGGAGCTCACAGGGCTGAGAACTGGTGGTCTCATCGGAAGGAAAGGAAGCAGTCGAGCAGTCTCAGGCAGGGGGGCGGAATCAGGCTGCATGATGCCTGAGGGTGCCATGGGTGGAGGGGGACCAGGAAGAGGCCATGTTCCGGAGAATCCCATGAGGTTAGGAGCTTGCATCCTTTGCCCTCTTAACAGCTGTGGCTGAGATAAAGCTGAAGTGCAACAGAATTTCAATTTGAGAGAGACTCAGAGCACATGAGGGGAGACTAGGTAGCAACAATAATTTTTTAAAACATAGTAATAACAAAAATGATTAATACTCATGCATATGGATATCTACCATGTACAAAGTACTTTTGACTGTATTCCTTATTAGACCCTCAAAACAATCCTGTGGGGTTGAAATGAACAACGTAACAACTACTCTTACTCTTCAAAAGAAACAGTATATTGCTAAGCATATTGCCCACAGGTACAAAGCCAGTAAGTGACAGTACTGGGAATTCTGACTTCAAATTCCAAGCTCCTCTCACTATATAGACACACTACCTCTCAAATCCACGCTGACCATGCCAATTGTTTTCTTCTATGTTCTACCCAGACGGATCACTCACTCACCAGGCATTACCCCAGGGCCCAGGGGCAAAGGCTGGGCAACCTGGGGCTCAGGTACCCTGTAGTCTCTTATATTCTGCATTCTGGAGCCTTGGTAAGGGCCAGAATGGGAAGGTGCCAAGGGCGTCACTAGTGATGACTGGGGTGTGAAAATCCTTGGCCTTGTAGATGGAGTGGGAACCTGTGAAGAGAATAAAGGATTAGCACTTGGAAAGGGGGAAAGGATAAGTAACTGAAAAACAGAAAACTAGAAAAAAATGAAACAAAAAGCTAGTTCTTTAAAAAAAATCAATAAAATTGATAAATCTCTATAAAAATCAACAATGATGAGAAAAGACACAAGTCATCAAGATCTTGATGGCTTCAAATTATACTACAAAGTGACAATAATCAAAACAGTATAGTATTGGCCATAAAACAGACACACAGACCAATGAAGCAGAACTGAGAGCCAAGAAATAAATTCACATCTATATGGGCAAATAATTTTTTTACATAGACAAGCTTTTTCTAACATTTATGTGGGAAGGGCAAGGTCCTAGAATACCCAAGAAATTTTGAAAAAGAAAAATAAAGTGGGGGAGTTATTCTTCCTCATGTCAAGGCATACTACATAGAGGTAGTAATCAAGAGAGTGGTTTTGGTAGTGGGATAAACTCATAGATCAATGGAACAGAATAGAGAACTAATAAATAAATCTATATGAATATGCCCAATGAATATTTGACAAAGGAGCAAAATAAATTCAATGGAGGAGGGACAGCTTT
Source organism: Myotis daubentonii (assembly GCF_963259705.1). NCBI lineage: Eukaryota > Metazoa > Chordata > Mammalia > Chiroptera > Vespertilionidae > Myotis > Myotis daubentonii. The sequence goes on from NC_081852.1 coordinate 45,510,210, forward strand.
TTCTGTAAATGGAAATCCACCGGCAAGAAAATGAAGTTTAACCTAAATTTCACACCTTAAATAAAAATTAACTCAAAGTAACATGGACTTAAATGTAAAACTATAAAACTTCTAGAAATAACATAGGAGAAAATTTGGGGGACCTTGGACTAGGCAAAGAGTTCTTAGTCTTGACACAAAAAGCAAGATCCATAGAAGAAAAACAATAAATTGAACTCTATAAAATTAAAAACTTTTGCTTTGTGAAGGATCCTATTAAAAAGATAAAAAGACAAGTTCTTACATAGTTACACACACACACACACCAGTACATATAAAACTGGTGAAATATGAATCTCAAATCTGTATCTATGGATTGTACTAATGTCAGTTTCTTGGTTTTGTTATTGCACTGTGGTTGTTGTAGGATGTTGGCGTGGGGTGGGGTGGGGTTAGGATACATGAGACTTCCCAGTTCATTCCTATGTGACTTCTGCCTAATACCTGTATTTACAATCTCATTGGATTTTGTTCTTCAGCCCCTCCAGTATGGCATCATAAGTTAACAGCACCCTATCCATCTGGCCTGAAACTAGGAGCCAGTCCCCCCACTTCACACACTCCTCTTAACTATCATTAATTTCTGTTAATTCTATGTACTAAATATCTCAAATCCAACCTCACTCTCTAGCTTTAGATTATTTCATGTCCTCATCGTTTCTTTCTATATAGCCTCCTAACTGCCTCTAGCTTTGCCCTTCCTGAACACAGAGCTAGTTATTGCCCTGCATAAGACTATTCAATAGCTCCTGATTGTTATCAATTTCAGAGTCAAGTCTAAGCTCTTTAGTTCAGACTGCCAGGTCCTTCTTGATATAACTCCTGTTACCCCAGCTTCATCTAAGCCTCCACTGCCACAAAGACCTGTTTTGCAATGTCACTAAAATATTTGTAGCTCCTCATATGGGCTTTGCTCACTCTCCTTTCAATGCTTTTGTACATGCTGTCCCCACTGCCTAAAATAGCCTTCACCTAACTCTTCCTTTGCCTAAATAACTTTTAATCTTCAAGTCTGAGATCAAACAGCCATGACCAGTGTGCTAAGTGGTCAGAGCATTGACCTCCATGGTTATAGTGCTGGCTCACTCACTGAAGGGTCTTGGGTTCAATTCCCAGTCAAGGGCACATAAGTGAGTTGCAGGTTCAATCCCCGGCCCAGGTCAGGTATGTGTGAGAGGCAACCAACCAATATGTCTCTCACACATTGCTGTTTCTACCACTACTTCCACTCTTTCTAAAAATTAATGGGGCCCTAACCAGTTTGGCTCAGTGGATAGAGCGTCAGCCTGCAGACTGAAGGGTCCCAGGTTTGATTCCGGTCAAGGGCATGTACCTTGGTTGCAGGCACATCCCCAGTGGAGGGCGTGCAGAAGGCAACTGATTGATGTTTCTCTCTCATTGATGCTTCTAACTCTCTATCCCTCTCCCTTCCTCTCTGTAAAAAATCAATAAAATATATTAAAAAAAATTAATGGGGAGCCCTAGCCAGTTTTTCTCAGTGGATAGAGCACCAGCTTGTGGAATGAAGGGTCCTGGCTTCGATTCCAGCCAAGGGCACATGTCTTGGTTGCAAGCTCAATCCCCACTGTGGGGTGTGCAGGAGAGGCAGCCGATCAATGACTCTCTCTCATCATTGATGTTTCTGTCTCTCCCTCTCCCTTCCTCTCTGAAATCAATAAAAATATATTTTAAAAAAAATAAAAAGTTAATGGGGAAAAATATACTCAGGTGAGGATTAACAACAAAATGACTGAGATCAAACATCATACTCATTCTGAAATAGTCCCTAAACGTCCCATCCCCCACAGAGTAAATTGCTTTCTTCTGTGTGATCTCATGGCACCTTATCATACCCCAATTATGGCATTTACAAATTTTACTTATTTTTTACATATCTATCTTTCCACTAGACCCATGGTTGGCAAACTGTGGCTCTCAAGCCACATGCGGCTTTTGGGTCTCTTGAGTGTGGCTATTCCTAAGCCTTAGGAGTACCCTAATTAAGTTAATAACAATGTACCTACCTATATAGTTTAAGTTTAAAAAATTTGGCTCTCAAAAGAAATTTCAATCGTTGTACTGTTGATATTTGGCTCTGTTGACTAATGAGTTTGCCGACCGATCACTGCACTAGACTATAAGCTAATTAAAGGCAAGGATCATGGCTTGTGCACCTTTCTGAGAGCCAAGCAACTGTTCAATAAACAGTTATTAGAAAAATAACTGAATCTGTGCTTTATGAAGTCAAGAATTTTCATCATTTCTGTTCACTAATATATTCCGAGTGCCTAGAACCATACCTGGCACTTGGTAGACATTAATTGGTATTTTTGAATGAATGAACAAACAAGGTGTTACCTGGTGAGAAGGCTGGAATCCCAATTTGCAAGATAACGTTTCTTTAGAGTGGGGAGTAGCTCCCACAATGACTTGAGGAAAGGGGAAAGGAGGAGACTGCTGGCCCAACACATCAGCACCCTGGGCATGAAAAAGCCGATCTCTCAGCTGCTGAATTGATGGCTATAAAGTCATAATAATGAAGAACTGAGTTAAGCAAAATTAAAACAAGTAAACATCCTCTCTTACAAGCCTGGCCCCATATAGCATTCAAACCTCAGCTGACTCTCAACATTCTAGCCACTTTAGATGACTCAAAGATAGCTACAATCCTTGCCAAGGCTTCCTCCTTGCCTTTTTTTTTTTTTTTTTTTTTTTTGGCCTAGATCACTCTATCAGTGGTTCTCAACCTTGGCTGCACATTAGAATCACCTGGGAATCTTTTTAAAATCCTGATTTCTGGGCCTCATCCTCCAGAAATTCTGTTTCTTTGTTACTAATGTTGTGGCCTCACCCCATAACAAAGAAACAGAATTTCGGGAGGATGAGGCCCAGAAATCAGGATTTTAAAAAGATTCCCAGGTGATTCTAATGTGCAGCCAAGGTTGAGAACCACTGCCCTATATCTACTTCTCTTTGAAGGTCTGCTCAACAATTTTAACCACTCAGTGTGGAGAGCGGCTACAGTGTTTGGACAGGTTCAAGCCTCGAATTAATGAGAGGGCCTGGTCCTCTCGTGCTCGTGGCAAAGCCACTACAAGTCCCAGCTTGGAGGGCAAGGCCCTCCCAGCACAATTATAGCCAAAGGCTATAGCTGTAGGTTTGACCTTATGGTCCAAACCTGTGGTCCCAGGTGGCTAAGTGATACAGGCTGTGGGAGGTACAGCAAGTGCTGCCAAAACAAAGCTTGATAGAGTTCAGGTGCATGTAACTGAATAGATTCGAAACCGAGAGAACATTGTAAACATCCTGACCACGCCCTTACTTTGCCTAGGGAATCTGGCTATAAAATAAAGACTTGGCTTGCAGGTTATGGCACTGTCTCTCCATCCGAGAGCAGTGTCCCACCTAGGCCCAGCTTTATTCTCTTGTCTTCTTTAATCCTTCACCGACCCCCCTACCCCCCACCTCAGGTTCACCCCTGGCAACGCTGAATGCAGCACAACTCAGAAGCCTTCCTTGACTTCTGCAGGCAAAAACCAGCCCCTTCCCTGGAGTCCCACAGTGCTTAGTATAAACTTCTGTTATGGCACTATGAGTTAGTGACATCTAATTCCCACCCCCACCCGCACCCCCATCCCCAAGCTTCCTGAGGGACTAGATCTTATTTATCCTGGGAGTTTCAGCATTTAGCATAGTGCCTAGGAACATTGAATTGCTCAGCCAGTGCTAGATGACTGAATTAAATGGTTTGCTCTTTCCCCAAGACCCCACTCACCTGAGCACAGTCATTGGGTAGGTAGCTCATGGCAGTGGACAGGTTGCCCTGGGCTGCCAGGAGGTTGGCATACTGAGTGACCCGGTAGGTTGTGGCAGGGCCTGGGCTCACCCCATCAGGACCCCGCAGTCGTTCCAAGCTCCTGTTCAGAACCATTACCTTCTCCATCAGGTCCTAGAGGAACAAGGTGAGGGCAGTCAGCCCTGTTCAAAGCACATCCTGCTCTCTAGCCCAGACAGCTCACCCAGGGACTTCCCACTATGGGAAGGAGGGCATCTGGCCACAGCCAGATGGAAATTGAAGGTGATGACATACAAGAGACATGACAGTTAAAGAAGAGCCACTTGGCCTCATCTCTCAAGCTCTTAGCACTGGGCTCACGTGGGGCCACCGGGATCTTAGATTCTCGTACATCTCTGCCTATTTTCTTTACACTTTCTGCTAGGCCATCAGCAATTTCAGACTCACTTATGCTACTGTTTTATGTATGACTTTGTCTCCCTGTGAGTCTGTGACCCCCATCTTCTCTGGTTGCCTGAAGAGTGTCTGGTATAATTTAGATCCACAGAATTTTTCATAGCAGTTAATAGGAGGCCCAGGCTCACAATTACTCAAATACTGAACGAACCTGTATAACCAGATCTGAAGTAGGAAAACATTATGAAGATTAATACCTAAGTAGCTTCTGCTCAGTCTCCCTGACTGAGGAGGGGAGGAGGTGACAGCTCATCCTTGGGAGAAGGTCCCAGACATTAAGGGCCCATTTTCCCTTATACCCTGACTCCAGTCTGGGTAATCAGAGGACTCGCTCTGATGTCCCTGCACATCCCTACCACTAGCCTCTGCTTAGGGTCTGTAATGAAGGGACCGTGCCCTGCAGAGAAGGGGTACCTGTAGAGCCATGGGGGATGAAGCCTGGTGGCATTTTGCCCAGCACTCCACCAGCCTCTCCACACTCCCTGAGCACACATAACAGAGTCTGGCTTCGGAGGTGAGTGCCCTGTCGCCCTCCTGCTCCATTCGAGTACCCAAGATGTCTGCAGAGAAATGGAAACTTCTTTAATGTCACAGCTTCCCTTGGCTCCTCCTCCTTTCCCAATTTGGAAATGGGTGGTGGATCATGAGCTATGGGACAAGTAGCCACAGTGGCTTTGGATAACACTTAGGCTCACCCTGCTCTACAATGAAGGGCAAAGCTCTTGCTTTAAGAGGTGACAAGAAAAACAGGACAACAAATGAAAGTAGCGGCATGCACTATAGTCCTTGCCTCCCAGCGGAACCAGACCTTGGCTCTGATAACATGGCCTGGCCTCCCAGAGCTCAGCCTGCCCTTCTGCCTCCTCCATCCGCATGTCCACTGACTCCACACTGAAGTCACATCACTCCATTCTAAAGCCTGGGGCCACCTACCACAGAGCTCAGGGAATGTCTCTGGCCCCGAGTATGTCAGCAGCAAAGCCAGTGCCTCTCTCCAGTTCTGCAGGCTACAGGAGCACACCATATCCTTCCAATTCTTCCGCACAACACAGGCTAGCAGCTGTAATGGGCAGGGCGGGAATTAGGTCATCAACCACTCATCCAGCACAGGCAGCAGGAGCAGGCTCCCTGTTAGACCACGTACTAGGGGCCCGGGGTTAGAGTGGGAAAAGAGTTTGGCAGATCCTCTGAACACCAGTCCCAAAGTGTGGACATCCACCTCACAAAGTCCAAGAAACGCCCTCCCCTCCTCTCCTGCACAGTGGGCAGTTACCGAGGAGATTCTGGTTTTCTTCTTGGCCAAGTAGCGTTCCTGTGTTTGCTTCAGCAGATCTGCGCCCCCAGCCTGGGCCAGGATAATGGCATCAGCAAAGCGCTCTTCTTTCAGACACAGCTCCACGGCAGGGCCCAGTTCACCAAGCAGGAGAGCCTGGCTCAGGAGTCCATCTGTGTCTGGGGGCAGAGGCATCCCCTCCACGTTAACCTGCCCTCAAACCTTAGCTTCCCGCCACCTGCAGAGCCCACAGCACGCCTCCTATGTCTGTATCATTCAGCTTCCCTAGCCCCAAACAAACTCCCAAGTTTCATTCCTCAACAACAAAATATAGTGGGGTGTCCTGGTCACTCTCTAAGGAGAGAACCCAAGATGAGGAAGTAACTCATGTGGCCGTGTCACAGGTGATGTCTGATTGCTCAGCAAGGACAGGGTCACAGTCCTTACAGCAAGAACACAGAAGGATTGAGAAAATATCTTAGTAGAAAGGTTTCCATAGGAAAGACCCATCCATGAAAATCAACAGCCAAAGAGTGCTCTAACCTGTAACAGAACCACCCAGCATTTGTGATGGTGGGAGGGAGGCAGGAGGCAAGGGACAAGAAAGCAATGTCCTCAAGTCTGAGAACTCTGAGCCCACCTACTCCCATGCAGAGGGTACCTTCTGTGATGGGGATCTCCCATGGAGTCATGTTCTGAGGGACCAGCTCATCAAAGAAAGCTGAGGAGGCAGAGACTTCTGTGGTGTGTTTGGAGGCCTGAACAAGGAAGGACCAAGGTGGCTACTTAGGAAATGAACCCCAAAGACAGAGAGCTGGCTTAGTAGCTCTCTCTGGGAACAGTAATCAATTTGACCCTCAATGGGTAAAGCTAAAAGAAGAAGCAGGTAAGGTTTGGGAAGGGCTCAAGTTCATGATTAAAACACAGATCCACTCCCAGCCCAAAAGCTTATGAACTCTGTGTCTCACTGACACAGAGGAAGGAGTCTGAAGACTTTTATAGGAGCTGAGCACTTCATGAGAGCAAAGCAAAGGGCCAGGAAGGGAGAAATGCCCTAAAAGCCGGACTCCTGTGCTACTGTAGGTCTGGCTGGCTGGGCTCCTACCACACCTGGCTGCCGAAGGCCTGTTGTCTGGTACTGCTGAGGTTATCTCCCTTGGGCTGAGGGCTCTTACCCAGCCCTGAGTCTCTCTTCAACCACAAGGCCACCTGCAGGGAGAGACTTGTGAGTACCACTCTCCCAGCACAAGGTCAAACAAGCATTTTGCTTTCTTTCCACCTCCAAACCCCACCAACTAGACTAAAACCCTTGAGCTATTTTCCTGGGAAACAGCCTAACTCCAGGAGGTTAAGTTTGTATATACATTAGTGACGCTCAGGAAGAGGCATTCTGAGATAGTTTCCACTGATAGGATTCTCTGCATATAAAGTACATGATTCTGATGTGAAAGCAGCTTACCTTCTTCTGAAGCTCATCTTTACTGTATCCTAATAGCTTTAGAAATTGCATTCTGGAGTCTTGCTCCAAGGTCACCTAAGGAACCACAGGACACAGAAGTCTCCATTACATGAATGTAAATAACCCTCTCCTGCTAAAACTGGACCTCTGTGCCAGTGTACGCTCCAATATGGCTCTTTGTACTCTCCCTTTTTTCTCCTCAGATGTGATTCCTGCTGGGCTGTAGGCATAGTGTTAACAAAACCTTTTCCCTCTGCATGAAAACTGAACCTTCAGTTGACTTCCTACATTTGTTACCTTAGTAACCTGATAATAGTAAAATATGAGCTATGTTTCTAGGCAACATTGCTTATGATTGGTAAATTGCATTTGGACTGGAACTATATAGACTATAAATAATCGATGGGGGCACCATGTTCTAGGTTTCCCTGATTGCAAAGACTCTTGTAACTGAATAGATCCCTTGCAGAGACTCTAGAACAGCCGTGGGCAAACTACGGCCCGCGGGCCGGATCCAGCCCGTTTGAAATGAATAAAACTAAAAAAAAAAAGGCCATACCCTTTTATGTAATGATGTTTACTTTGAATTTATATTAGATCACACAAACACTCCATCCATGCTTTTGTTCCGGCCCTCCGGTCCAGTTTAAGAACCCATTGTGGCCCTCGAGTCAAAAAGTTTGCCCACCCCTGCTCTAGAAGCTACACTTTTGGAGTTGGTACAAGAGATATTGGCTCTTGAGGGCTTGAGACTTCTAAGCCAGGACAACTTATATACCTGCCTGGTGGACATCTTAACTCCTTGCACCTGCACTACCTTCTGGGGCGCTGAAGAGAACTCTGCACTGCTGCATGGATGCTGCAAGAACGGCCCCAGGAGGGAACACCTGATGCTCCCTGCTGACAGGCTGTGGTTTCTATCTCACATCTTTCTGAGGAGATGATACCAAGTGAGTCTTCTGAGTCTAAATGTCAGGCTGAGAAGACTCCTGCTGGAAGGTGCACGGATATAGTAAACAAAGTCAGTTTACCCACTCAGTGTACCAGATACTGAGGGCCAAGCCTTCCTGAAGCCATACCCTAACCTGGGTTCGCTGGTCTGGGCCCTTCATTGATCCTATACTGAATCATGAATTCTGACCACCATTTTTCCATAGCCTCTCAAGGCCCCTCCTTCTTCCATGCTCTTCCCTTGGAAATGTTCATCTGCACTCAGCTTCAGGACCATTCTGATGGACAGCCTTGGGGGTAGCTTTTCAACCAGTTTCCCCTCTGTCCTCTGGACACCGCTGCTTGAGTAAATAAAGGCTGAACTCCTGACCACTCCCTCTATTCTCTCTCCCACCCCACCATTCCTGGAGCTATTATCTGTATCCTGCTTATAACAAAAGCTCCCTTTCTCTTTTCTTCCCACATGTCTTCCAGCTTCACTCTATAGTTGATGATCTTTCTCAAATCCCTTTCTCCGTCCCAGATTCTGGGTGTCCTTCATTAAGTTCTATGTCTGAAGCACAGACCCACGTCCTTCTCAGATCCCCTGGAACAAGGCCCTGTCCTTATTGCATTCTTCTCTACAATCCAAACATCTGAATAACCCTCTCACTGTCTGCCTGGTCAGTTATGTATCTTTCTTTCGTTGGCCCTCTCCTCTCATTTGCTCACTTCCTTTGATCTATAGCACTCCTCCTGGTGTCATAAGGAAATTGAAGTTAAAGCAGTATTGCCACTGAAGCCATGCCTCCAGTAGAGCAGGGCTTGAGGCCCGAGTCCCACCACAATGACTTGCCTTGGGTTACTTGAAACAAACTCAAATCCTTCTTATAATGATATATCCTTTCAGCTAATCTTCCCTTCCTTTCCCTTCCCATCTTCTCCCTTCCCATCATCTTATCTGCCCTTCGGCATGGCCCTGTGGAAGTCTTCACCTCAGCTCCAGCAAAGTATCCAGGACACGAGCAATAGTAGTAAAAAGGGCAAATGTCACTTGTACCCCTCACCTTTCCTAGTGCAAATGGTCTTTGAGCCTCTTTCTGGTAAAGGGTGAAGAGTTTGTGTCCAGAGGGTGGGTGTCATGTAGGAAAAAACCTACTAGGAGTCAGGGCCTCTGAAATCTGGGTCACAGTGTGGCTATGCATCTCCTGGTGTTGCCGTACCCAGCTTTGGGGAAACACCGCTGAGCATCCAGCCTTCAGGCTTCCTACCTTCAGGAACTGCCAGAGCATCTTTTCACTTTGCACTGATGCTCGCTGGATCTTGTTCTGACAATAATTGAGGAGGTTTCCTGATCTCAGGGCCTCCTGCAGCTCAGCTGACCGCATCAGGAATTCGGATTCTGTGGTGACTTGACTGATGAAGACTAGGCGAAGGCAGGGCTGTGGCACCTGGTGGGCAGGGGTGCTGGGAAGGCCAAAAGTCACCAGCTTCCCCCCAAACTGATGAGGAAAAACAAGAAAGGTAACGGTCATGCCTTTGAGCTAAAAATGAACACCAAGTCAGGATCACAGGACAGGCCTATATTGGTCAACCCTAGGATAGGAAATCAATAATAAGAAAACACTTGGGGATGGAATAGAATGAGGAATTGAGTAGCAAATGTGCCCCCATATCAAAACCAGCTCTGCGTTTTTAGTACCATCAGCTTAAAACTTCAGCACATGGTACTCATCTTCTCCTCATCTGTCCTGGCACCACCCTTCTCCCAGTCACCTGGACCAAACACCTTGGCATCATCAGTCTTTATACAACTACAGCCAAGCAACAACAAAGTCTTACCTCTTGTTCAATGTCTCTTGTGAAGGTCCCTCTGTCCCATTCCCAGTGCTAGCGCACCTGAATACTGGAATAGGTTACTAGCCTCTAGGTTTTTCCTTCCTCCAATCCAAGCATTAGCCCACATCCCTGTATCTGTTGCTACTCAGGGGCTTGTAATGGTTTCATAAAGCCATAGGAGAGACCTGAAGCTGCTCTGCTTGTTGTACACAAAATCCTTCAAAACCATGGCCAGACCTGCCTCTGCAGCACCTCTCTCCCTGCTCATTCATGTGACTGCGCCACATCCCCCAAGTCCCCAGTTCCTTCCTGCTCTGTGCCCTCACCCACCACAACACCTCAACCTGAGCATCCTTCTCACCAAACTAGGTGCTTTATATAAAGCACTCGGCATAAATACAAAGCTCAGTAAAGGCCCTTTACTCTAGCAGTTCTCCACCTTGGCTCCATATTAAAATGACCTGGGGAGCTGTTCAGAGTTGCCAGGCTCTACGCCAAACAATAAAGTCAGAATCTCTGGGGGTGGGACCAGGCATCAGTATTTTTAAATTCTTCAGGTTATTCCAATTACAGCCAGCCAAGGTTGGCAACTCCTGCTTTATTCCCTAGCCCCGTGGTCGGCAAACTGCGGCTTGTGAGCCACATGTGGCTCTTTGGCCCCTTGAGTGTGGCTCTTCCTAAGCCTTAGGAAAATATACTCAGGTGAGGATTAACAACAAAAAAGACTGAGATCAAACATCATACTCATTCTGAAATGGTCCCTAAACGTCCCATCCCCCACAGAGTAAATTGCTTTCTTCTGTGTGATCTCATGGCACCTTATCATACCCCAATTATGGCATTTACAAATTTTACTTATTTTTTACATATCTATCTTTCCACTAGACCTGTGGTCGGCAAACTGCGGCTCTCGAGCCACATGCGGCTTTTGGGCCCCTTGAGTGTGGCTCTTCCTAAGCCTTAGGAGTACCCTAATTAAGTTAATAACAATGTACCTACCAATATAGTTTAAGTTTAAAAAATTTGGCTCTCAAAAGAAATTTCAATTGTTGTACTGTTGATATTTGGCTCTGTTGACTAATGAGTTTGCCGACCACTGCCCTAGCCATTCACTATTTCCCTTCCTCAGACCCCTTCCTTAATGAGCTTTCCCAGGCAGAAATCCTCTCTTGACTCCTACAGCACAAAATCTATACTGTACTTCGACTAGTGCTAAACAAAACCACCTGAATTTGGATTGGTATAGTACTGAAGAGTTTGACAAGTGCTTACATATATTTTTATTTGAGCTTCATGTCAATTCACTAACGTAAGCTAGGCAGCTATCACTATCCCTGTGTTACAGATAAGAACACTGAAGTCCTAAGTGAAGTGACCTGCCCAAGGTTACACAGCTGATAATCGAAAGATCCATAATAATTCAGGTCTCGTGACCTCAGAATCCTTCACTTCGTTGCCTCTTGAGTGTGTTGGTCTGACCTCCCTAATAAAATTGTTGGCTCTGAAAACAAGAGCCTCCACTTTTATCCCTCTGCTTTTAATTCAAGCCTAGTATTTAAAGCATTGGGCTAGGTGTTTTAGGGCCTTGCTACTCCTCAGACCAGCAGCAAGGGCATCACCTTGGGAACTCGTTTGAAAATCAGAATCTTAGGCCCAACCCCAGACCGAATGAACCAAAATTAGAATTTTAATAAGAGCTCCAGATGACTTGTATGCGCACTAAAGTTTGAGAAGCACTGCTTTAGGGATAAAAATGAAGAAGATGTGGTCCCTATCCACTAGGGGTCTATTACTTAGTAGGGTCCCGAGACATGCATCTACATAAGTTTAGTACAGTTAGAATGTATCATTACAGGAGTATAAATCTGTGAGATTACAGAAGTGAGGTTAAGTTTGATGAGGTTAAAGATGGGCCTCCGAAAGGGGGTGGTATTTAAGTGAGGGAACTTGAAAGGCTGTACCAGGATTCAATAGCCTGAGAGAGAAGCTGAAGGATGGGGTACAGGTGGAGGCAGCAGAGTTGGGGAATTATTCGTGGAACATAAGAGTCATATTTATTTGGACCATAGAGAACACATAAGAATAAGGTGGGAATAAAAACTGGAAGGGTAAAGGGGTGCTGTGTATACTTGGCTTTGAGCCAATAAGGTAATGCGGGTCAAAGGTCAAGGGTTTTGAGCAGAGGACTGACAGGATGAAATCTATTTTTTTTTTTCCTGCTTTGTATTCTAACCCTTGCATAGCTGGACTCACTACTTAAAGTACTCACTACTCAGACACATAAAGATTAGATAAAGATCAGGTGGCATCTCAGGCAGTTCTCCATAACCGGGAGGTCTAAAGCTATCAATGCCTTTATACAGGACTGACAGCAAGCAGGTGAAGGGGTAGAGAGGGAAGCTTGAGCAGTAAAGTGGGACCTACTCGGAGACACAGGTAGATGGAAAAAGTGTCTCCTACAGAAGGTAGCTCCGTGCTGGGCACACAGTAGGCTTCACAAGCCCTCACACACACAACCTCGCACACACACACGCTACACTTACAGCAAATGAAACACCTGCTGGCCTTCTCATCCATTTGGGGGTTTTTTTCAGAGGAGGTATCAATGATGCTTGGGTCACCTGCTCTGGCATCTGCAATGGTGGGAGAGGCTGGCCTTTGCTGAAGGAGGAAGAGATCTGGGGGCAAAAGGACACCTGCATCACCAGCCTGAAATGGTGGCCTAGCCAGGAACTCCACCTACAAACTCCATTTTGGGAGAAATCCTTGAGATACCTAATATAGCCCACAAAGACGCGATTCCTGTACTCTAATGGTGATTGTGGGATTCCCATGAAGTAGCCTATTGGCTCTAAGGTCTACAGAGGAATGTGACACAAAATGGATATGTAGGAGCAAGGGAGGTAAGACAGTTCATACTTCCAAATAATGTCCCAGCATAAGGTCCAATGTCCCTGAAATACCACAGGGGACATCCAAGAGCAAAAGTGAAGGTGAAGGCCTCTTTTGTACTGTGGCAGGACTGACCTCCTCCCAGGAAGATGGGCACTGGAGCAAAAGTAGAGCCCTCTCAAACTCAGGGCCCTGCCCTCCTACTATTCAATATCCCCACTTCTTCCCAGGCCATATGCCCTGCTCTCTCCCCACAAAGAGAGACAGCCCCTTCCCTCCAGCATTTTCCATTAAGCCCTTCAAACCTTGTCAACCTGTCTCATCTGCTGGACGTCCCAGCTCCTACCCATCACAGAGTACAAACTGATCCAGCCGTCAAAGGAGGCAACAGAGAATACTGGAGGGTTCCGAGGGCACCACTGCACATCAAAGCACCAGCTGCTCTGTGTGGGTAGCTTATATGCCACCTAATAGAAGGGAACACACCATCAGGGAAACCCTGACATAGATAAGGCGGCCCAGAATGCATAGCTGCTGCTGGGTTTCCCCTACCCTCTCATCTCCCATCCCAGAACGCCCACAGAAGGGCCAGCCTACCTCGCTGCTCACGAGGTTCCAGCACAAGACCCGGTTGTCCTTGGCACTACTGAGCAGCAGCTCAGCATCAGCCTGGCTCCATGACACTGACAAGATACCCCTATAAAGGAAGGAGGTCCCTCTGTCCATAGCATTGGCCGAAGGCCTACTCTGAATAGGGTACTTTATATAGCTCTGATAAATCTCATCCCTACAAAATGAGCAGCCTGATTTCATTTTACAAATGAGAAAAATGGGGTTTTAAAAAATTAAGGAATTTTCAGCAAACAGCCAGAACCCAAGTCAATTCTAAGAGCCTATGCACTGTGCACTGTATCGCTCTGCTCTCTATAGATCACTGCAGGATGGATTTCTTCTGTTCCCTGACTGTAGAGCAGGGACTATGAATCAGCATGAATCACAGAAGCACCCTCCCTATAGGTGCTTGTTAGCTCAGGAGAGTAGCGAGGACCTAACCCTCAAAAGTTCCCAAGAAGTTATAAAGGCAACATGGCCTTTTAGTCACAAAGAACAGACTGTGGGGCTGCTTTCTCTGCTACGGGCCCCAGAACTCAGCTTCAGAGGCAGGCCTGTGTGCAGGACAGACAGGATTGGCCAAGGTTCTTCTACTAAAGAGAAGTCTTGGAGAAGGCAACCTCATCACTAAAGAAATGAACATTACCAGATGGGAGCCTGGGGACTCTCCTAGGGGCTAAACACTGGCTCCAATATGTCTCATTTCCCCATCTCCACTCCCATCTCTAGAAGTTAGATGGCATCTCAGGCTCTTTTCCATAACCTCTGGGTCTAAAGGAACTCCTCTTGGTTGGGGCTGGAGCTAGGACTGGGTGACTGTGTGTTCACTGGGATGGCTGTAAAGACAGGGAGGATGTTTGGTGGCTAAAGTGAGGCATTCATTGCCCCCTACCCAGGTCATTATGCCCCTGCTCTCCACCAAGGATGCAGATGAAGTTTGAGATACTACCTGCTATGGCTCTCCAGCACCTTCAGGGGCGAGGAGGCAAAGCGCAAGTCCCACAGCTGAATCACTGGGAGACGATCATCTTCTGAGCATAGCACCAACTGAGTGGCTATGTCTGGGTGCCAGGCCAGGCCTGAGCAGTGCATCTGTGAACAAAGCAGACTCCAATGGGTAACATCGCCTGCCCATTCTAGTGAGAACCCATTCTGCCCAATAGGGATGGGACCCCTCCGAGGACAGGTTTTGTGTCTCCTCTAGGTGACTGAGACCACCACAGCCATCGGGAATAAGTGATGACCATGAATAAGAAAGGAGCCTTAGAAGCGCCCATTATCAGGTCTGTTTAGGTCCCTAAGCTTTCACTCTCAATAGGAAATCTGCTCGGGGCTGAATCCACATGTGTAACAGCTGCAAACAGAACCTGGCCTGGGGAGGAGTAGCTGCAATGACTACGCCTGAGAGAGAAGCCACAGCCCAAGCCTGTATTTTGCTTCATGACTCACCCTGCTGCTGTGATCACTGACTTTGATGATAGGTTCATTCTTCCTGAGATCCCATACAACTGCCTTGCCGCTGGGGTGAGCAGAAGACAAAATGTGTTGAACTTGCCGGTTCCAAGAAAGTGCCTTGATGTCTTCCGGGGGCTGCTGAGGCAGGATGGGGGTAGCAGGTGAAGGACAACTTGCTCTCCCCCTCCAACCAAAAGGCAATTGCTGTTCCACTGCTCCCAACCACCCACAGAAAGCCTAACGGTAGATATGGTGCTACCCAAACCAAGACAGTCTCAGGGAGCTGGAGTTGAATTTTCCAGAGAGGTTCCTTTAGGGTACTGGTGCAGAAGCTGAGACAATGGTAGGCACACTTGGGTTTCACTCCTATCTCAAGGTGCTCCTGAGAGGATAGAGTCAAGATTTAAAAATAACCCTCACGGATAAAAGGAGGAAGTGAGGAAGGGGAACATAAACACCCAAGATTCCCAGAGAGAGCAAGGCAGGGAAAAAAAGCCATTGCTACTTTTTGGGCACAGATGCTATCAAATTCATTCTTAACTTACCTCACGATACTGTAAGCATAAGCCAGAGAAAAGCCAGGAAGCAAAAAGATAGGCCCAGTTATAGACTGACAGATAGGAACACTTAGAGACAGAAATACATGAGACCCCCAACTGCATGGGAAAACCAGATACAGAGACAAGGCTGACCCTCCCACAAAAAGGACCAGGGTATATCTGGGAGTCCCCTCTGCACCAAACCTGCTTAACCTTGCCTAAGCTGTACAATGTCTTCTCTCAATGTCTGGCTCCAACCCCTAAGACAGTTAATGACCACAAACCACCCATACACACACACACACACACACACACACACACACACACACACACACACGCGCACACACTCCCCTCCCCTCCATCCCTGCCATCATCTGGCTGGTAGCACATTGTCTGTGGAGCTTTATTGCCCCCCAGTGGTAAAGCCTACAATCTCCTATGCTCTGGCTGCCTCCCTGGGAAAGCCAGCTGCACACTGTAGGCAGCAGCCCCGGAGCCTCCTCACCTGTGACTTGGATCCTGGGGTCATTGGCACACTCAGGTTATTCAAATCCCAAATGAAGATTTCAGAATCACTCGCCCCTGAGGCCAGCAGGTTGCCCTGTACAAAGCACAGGTCTTTGGAGACCACCATCCCAGAAGAGATGGGAGCAGGAGAGGGGGAAAGCGACCCATAGATGAGGCTTCCAAAGCCTCCCCCGAAACAGCCTGGGAAGGGTTCAGAGTTACAGACTGAAAGTCATAGGTGAATGCTTCCATTCGATCTATTGCTTGGGGGCTTGGCCATGTCTGACCAAATGAAATGTAGTACCTGGAAAGGGTTAAAGTCAAGGGCTCTGACAGCCCCCGTGTGCTTCTGTCTCTGGGCAATCACAGGCTCCTTTCCTGGAGATAGGATGTGGGTCACACTGTATAGTGTAAGCATACCGTTGTCCCCGCCGCCTGCAATAACCCCGGTGCCGTCCAGGTTCCCATTGCCAAAGCTCCCCCAGATCAGCTTGTGAAACCTACAGAGAGGAGGAACTTGAATCAGCACCAGTTCAGGTCCATATGAGCAAGCATCTCTGCCAGCCTCTGCCATTATGCAGGCATTCCCACCCTGAGCTGGGGCCTGCCTGTCTTCCTCATATCCCAGACCCAGAATGAAGGTCTCCTCTGCTGGGTCCTGCCCTTTCTCTGAAAAATATTCCCTCCATGTTACACTAGAAGCCGGGAAGCCACTGCCTCAGAGTTGTGTGGGGATACTTTTTTTAAAAGGCCTAGTGATAAATACTTCAAATAGGTCACTTCACCTCATCCTCCCAACTCAAATAACAACTAACATTTATTGAATACTTCCTATGTACCAAGCACTATCTTAAGTGCTTTACATGTAGTAACTGATTGAATATTCAACAACCCCATAAGGCAGTGGTTCTCAACCTTGGATGCACATTAGAATCACCTGGGAATATTTTTAAAAGTCTGATTTCTGGGCCTCATCCTCCGGGAATTCTGTTTCTTTGTTATGGGGTGGGGCCACAACATTAGTAACAAAGAAACAGAATTTCCGGAGGATGGGGCCCAGAAATCAGGATTTTAAAAAGATTCCCAGGTGATTCTAATGTGCAGCCAAGGTTGAGAACCACTGCCATAAGGTGTTATTATTGATTCTACTTTCAGTTGAGGAAACTGAGGCCAGAGAAGTTATGAAACTTATGCATGTACAGCTAGTAATTTTATCCCCATTTTACAGCTAGGAAGTATCAGAATCGAGGTTCAAAGTCAAGCCCATTTTATTTTAATGCCTGAGATCTATAATGCCTGTTTAGAGGAAGACCAAACTTTTGTGTCCCTAACTAGAAGCAGATTCCCTAGACTAAGATTGATGTCCCCTCTTCCCTCAAACTGGATGTGAGAAAAAAACCAAGAACTTCATGCCTTCCCCATGTGGCTAGCTCACGGAAGCATTGTGTGGCTGCCATGGCCCAGCCCTAGAGACACAGAAGCATGAAGAATAAACACACCTTATGGGAAACACTTTTCTGGTTTCCTGAGGATGCTTCTAACAAGATACTGCCAGTGTCTTACAAAAAAAAAAAAGGATGGGCCCTGGGCCCCCTGCAGACAGGCGTAGGTCTTCTGCAAAGCCCCTAAAGAAGGAACGTGAAGCCTTTCAGAGCTTCCTAAGTGGTCTGTCCAGCTCCCAGCTGCTAGCCAAGGATATTTCCACAGCCCTTCCGAGAAATCAGATTTCACACTGCATGGTGTCCTAAGATCCCTCACCTTAGGAACAGTCAGCAAAGAAAGTGAGTGGGGTGACCAGGCAGGAACCTGTTTGGCCAGTCATAAGAGCAGAGCCAATCTATCAGAAGTGAAGAGCTGAGCACCAGTTCAGACTAGGTTAGCAAAACAGCAGAGCTATGATAATAGTGTGGTTACCAGAGGGGAAGGGAATGGGGAGAAGACAAAGAGGGTAAAGGATCAAATTATATGGTGACAGGAGACTAGACTGTGGGTGGTGAGCACACAATGCAATATACAGATGATATATTATTAATATGTCACCCCAATAGATTGAAAAACAAACAAAAAAACATCAGAGGTGACACAAATGGTGGTCTAAAGTTATTGTCAGAAAGGCTATGTTTTCTAAGGTTGTCTGATCTTAATAGGGCAGAAGAATGTGCTTTACTAGTATACTGGGGCTAGAGGCATCCTGGGGCTAGAGGTCAGTGGAGCAGTGGGAAAGTCAACAGAGTGACTAGAGAAGCCCATAACAGGTCACACAGGAACCAGAGGGGGGTATGGTAGTGAAAACTTCACCTGGGGATGGTAGAAGAGGTGCAGTGACCTCACTATGGTCAGAGCACATGACATACAGACCAGAGTAGAAGGTACCAGAGACCTCAAGGTTGGGGGGTCACCAAAGGGTTTGAGAAGAGGACCCAGTTCCTCTACAGTGGCTTCAATGCAGACAAAATGATTTTCTTTCTGTAAGTATGTAGACGGCACATTCTATTTTGTTAGCCACTTAATGAGGGCGAAGCTGGAGCCTGAACAGGACGTGATAGAGAACACCTGGGACGATTCAAGCAAGGACAGGGATTGGTCGTTCAGTAGGCTCAAGGAGCGTCGATCAACTCTGCTCTGCAAATGGACAGAGGACCAGAGACAGCTGTGGGTGTGCGTAGAGAAAAAGAGCACATGCAAGCATGTGAGCAAATGTGACAAAATGTTAACAAGCAATGAACTAAGTGAAGGTACACAAGTGTTTACTGTATTAGTCTGCAACTTGTCTATGTTAGAATACTTAAAAAAAAAAAAGGTAAAAATAAAAATAGTGGCCTTGGCCTGAAAATAGAAACTAAGCCATTTAAGGGGAAGGTTTAGGAAGAAAAGTTTGTATGGGAAGGTAGGAAAACATAAGAATAGTAGAAATGTAATTCTCTGCTAAAGAGGTTCCCAGGATAATGATGGCAACAATAGAGACATTAGGACATGACAGAATGATAGGTGGCACCTAAACACAGGTTCTTTGACTCTTACTCAGACCTTGTGAAGCAGAATTTTCAGAGACAGGACTTTAGAACCTACATTTTCAGCAAGACCCTCCAGGTAATTCTAACCAGCAGCCAGGTTGAGGGTGAGAACGACTGTACTAGATGCATCAGACTGCACACCAGCCTAGAACAATCAGGGAAGACATTGAATTTCATAAAGATAGAACCAGCCCTAACAACCAGCTCACTGCTATGCTTCTAGTGAAAAGCAAAACACAGGGCTGAAGAGAATAAACTCAAGTGTGTGAAAGCAGAACATCACACCAGTTAAGCTCCTCTGAGGCCAAGCTTTAGTGATTAGGAATATGTGCTGTATAAATTCTTGCTATGATTTATGTACTTTTTTTTGTTTTGGAGTTTGCTCTTATTTGCTTAGAAAGGATCCTTTTGAAAAATATCAGCCTTGTGCAGGTGAACTAAAGTGAAAATGAGCTTGTCCACATCCAGTCCAAAATAGCTGAGGAACTCCAAGTTTCCTTAAAAAGTCACACTGAGTGTTGAAGGCAGTGCTCCAAGCTAGAGATGAAGACAGTGGAGTGGAGCAATGGGTGTCTGAGAAAAGAACTACTTTTCTGAATGCTTTGTATGTGCCAGCCTATTATGTGCCTACTATATATCCTAGATTTACAGCAGAGAAAACAGGGCCAGAGAAGTTAAATAACATGTCCAAGAGGACAGTAGATGGCAAAACTGGGATTTGAACCCAGGTATGTCCAACAGCAAAGCACATGCTCTCTCTATTCTGTGATCTTAGCATCTTTTAGAGAGAAGGCAAGTCTTAGAAACTGGAAAACTAAGAGAAGTATACAAAGTGATCTTTTTTCTGCTTGGTGTTGTCTCTTACACAGGCACCCAAAGAGAGATCAAAATGCTCCCATAGAAGATAGAACCAAGGTGGAAGTACTGGCAGATAGATCACCTGCTTTCTCCATGTGAAGAGGTTGGGTCATACAGAGATTATGGAGGCCTCTCAAGAGATCTAGAACCTCAGAGAAGACAGAGGTGGAGAGCAGATCACACACTGGCCTCTGACATCATTCAACCATGGCAGCTATGTCCTCAGTTCAAAAATCAATACATAAACAATGTATTATTCTCCGAGAAACCTTTTCTCTTGAGTGAGATTCATCTAACCAGTCAAACATCACTTGCTTCAGTGCACATGCTAATCCATATTGATTCTGATTGCATTCGGTGACATTTATCAGTCTATTTATCGCTTGAGGTGGTCCCTTATCTACATCCATACCAGTATTTCAGAACGCTTCTCTTCAGTCAGATATTTCTAAATGGATATTTCTCTGATGCATCATGGATTGAGGAGAAGGGGATTTTCAGGATTCAAATGTGGTTGAGGCATGGGTCTGGTGAACAGGGTAGGCAAAGGAAAGGAGAAGATTTTTAAAAGCGTATGTTTAGTTAATAATGAAGAGGCATAAGGAGAAGTTTTTAGAAAGGTGGGAGGGAGGAAGGAGACTAAGCCAAAAAAAGAACACAAGACCTGAGTTTTGAGCTCAGCAGGTTCTGAGAAGTCATCTTGTAAAGCCTCTTCTTTATACATAGGTGAGGAAACCTGAGACCACTGACAGAGCTCTATTTGCCCAAAGGCACACAGCTCTCATTAAGGCTGCAACCCAACACAACTGTGCTTTCCACTAAACCAGCGGTCACCAACTGGTGGTCCGCGGACCACTGTGGCCCGTGAGGTCCGAAAGGTTGGCGACTGCTGCACTAAACCATGCAGAAGATGACACTAAAGAAAAGGAAGAGTAAAGCTTAAAGCATAAAGATTTACAGCAGAGAAAACAGGGGTAGGTGGGTAGCCCTCTATCTACCCTGACCATTTTGGTCAATAGTTTGTGATACTGACTTTTGAGTAAGTGACCTAACCCAGGCTGGAACAGAAAGAAGTGGGTGTCTTAAGCTTATGCTATCTCAGATGACTTCTTTGAAAGGACCTTAACAGGACTGGGTCAAAGGTAATCCCTTAGTCTTTGGGAATGAGAACCAATCTTTGGAAACAATTATGGTGCAATTAACTGTACTATTTATGTTGGTTATAGCCCACAAATCCCTGCAGGGTGGAGCAGGACATGAGGTAAAGTTCATGTTGCCCACGTTCAGTACCAACATTTCAAAAAGGGTCCCTTCAACCTAGTTGGCTGCAAAACATTTTCACTTTAGTTCACTTGCGCAAGACCATCACCCTTGAAAAGCTCTTAGACTAAGTGAAGACTAATATAACTTACTGAAGTGATAGATAGAATGCTCAGTTTGATAACCCAGGAATTTCTTACTTCACTCATGCATTCAATAAATATTTATTAAGCACCTCATGCCAAGCATTGTTCTAGGTGCTAGAGGTACAGCAGTGAATAAAACTGACAAAAATCTCTGGCCACATGGATCTTAGGATTCAATTTCAAGGTTTCCTAAGCAATTATATTGCCCCTTTTTTAGGAACTCTAAGCTTAAGGAACCACGACTGTGCTGAAGCTGCTGCATGGCCTGTCAAGAATAAGATCCCTTGCCCACTGCCCCTTTTCTTACCTCCAGGAATTGAAACATTATTGAATTAGCTCACCCCTGTCAGGGGCCCTTTCTGAAATGCTTGTTTAGAGGCTAAGAATTTCTCATCATGATTGGTAAACCCTCCAGTGCCTGCTCTTCTAAAGGTACCAATACTAGCAATACAAAGATATATGAAAAACTGCAAAATACAGATACTGTCATAAAATTATACAGGGGTTCAAGAAAAAGGAGACAATAACTAATCCTCATTATAGATTAAACCATGAAAATAAAGAAGAGGATACCTCTTTCTAAACATCTTAACTAATCTCTCGGATGGACCCAAAAATTCACAAGAGGATGGAACACTGTATTCTAAACTGGGATGGATGGGCAAGATAATTCTCTGGGCTGTAAGAAAAAGATTCATATTTTTAATCTAAGAAATGATATAGCCGAGACCGGTTTGGCTCAGTGGATGGAGCGTCGGCTTGCGGACTGAGGGGTCCCGGGTTCGATTCCGGTCAGGGGCATGTGCCTGGGTTGCGGGCATATCCCCAGTGGGGGATGTGCGGGAGGCAGCTGATCGATGTTTCTCTCTCATTGATGTTTCTAACTCTCTATCTCTCTCCCTTCCTCTCTGTAAAAGATCAATAAAATATATTTTAAAAAAAAAAAGAAATGATATAAATTACACTTTTAAAAATTACACTTTAGTAATAGTACAATAATAAATGTACATTATTTACATTGAATATATAATTTTATTTTTTTAATATATTTTGTTGATTTTTACAGAGAGGAAGGGAGAGAGATAGAGAGTTAGAAACATCGATGAGAAACATCGATCAGCTGCCTCCTGCACACTCCCCACTGGGGATGTGCCTGCAACCAAGGTACATGCCCTTGACTGGAATCGAACCTGGGACCCTTCAGTCTGCAGGCTGACGCTCTATCCACTGAGCCAAACTGGTTAGGGCTGAATATATAATTTTATATTGAATGACTTGAATATAGTAATTCACATTTTTCCAATGGCACAAAAATGTGGAGACCATTGCTTCATACTGGAAGCCTCATCTTTACAAACCTATAAAAGAGCAATTGAATAATGGAAAGAAGGTAGGCTTTGGAATTAAACAGGTGGAGGCTTACATCCTAGCTTCTCAGAGTTTTGGTTCCCTCCTGTGTGAAATGGGAATAATGCTATTTATTGCTTAGGCTCATTTCGAGGGATGAGTAAGATATACAGAGCCCCTAGCATAGTGCCTGGCATGTATACATGTGCTCACCGAATGCTAGTAAGTGAAGGCCAGCCCTGTAAGCCTGCCAGAGTCGTGAGTCCCAGTCGGTCCCTGACAGCAGTGAGGAGAGGATCATTCGTTCTCCTCCCTTTGGCAGAAGAGGGGGATGTTGTGTAAGGTATTTACCTTCACAAGAGCCAAGGGAGGAAGAAGTCAACATCTTTGGATTCAGAAAGAGATCAGGTACTCATAGGTCCAGGCCTGTGGGTGGCATCTCTATCACATGATTCTGCCTAACACTCCTGCTGCTGCTGCTGACCAGAAAGGAGTGGGTGCTTTTTAAATAGTTTTGCAACATAAACCCAGAGTTAACTTCTCTCCAACTTAGTGAGGATCCTTCTTCCCTCACTGGTCTCCTCATGAGCCCTGAGAAGCACACACTACTCCCAGGGTCCCCCATCAGGATCTACCCTGCGTACCCACCAGCACTTCAGACATAGTACCTGCTTGAGGCAGAAAGGACTCCCTTGCGTTTCAAGTCCAGAGAAAGGTCCCTGAAATCAACCTCAAAGATTTCCAATGTGCCATTTGTGCTAAAGGAGGCATCTAGCTGCTGGGCAGATGTTCCTAGGCACGAGAAAAGTTAGGAAGAGGCAACGTATGAGCAACAAAATATGCATGGATTTGGGGTATATTTACATAGGGAGTGGAGAGGAGGAGAAACAAGAAAAGACTGAGTATACCCTTTTTCAAATGGTAACTGCAAAAAAACATGAGGTGCCTAGCCTTGAGCCATAGTCCAAGGCTACCCCCAGGTACCAAAAACAGCTAATATCTCCTTGCTTTGCTGTGAGCCAACCCCATGACTCTAAAGCTTTCTCTGATGTTTAATAAAGAATTCTGCATATTAAGCTTCCCTGGACCTGTGTACCTCCCCTGGCTCCTAGTCCACAGTATCACCATACCTGTGGCCAGATACACAGGGTACTGGCTGGCTGGGCTCCACGCTTGGACAGCTGGTCTCTCAATTTCCTTCAGCTTCATGGTCTAACCGGTAGGTGGCAGAAATCTGACATGGCCCTCAGCTCACTGAAAATAGAAACCAGCAAGCTTACGGGCCTGATCCAGGGAGCACCTGTGGACACAAGATCTTATTTCACTCTCAACATCACGGGATGGGGCATCTCAGGGCAACACAGAGTGACAAACACATGACCATTTGCATGTCTGTAAGGACAGTTCAATTAACTGATTACTAAAATCTAATGCTTTAAATCCAAAAAGCATGGTTGTCACATGCCCCATGGTGATGATAACCATCAAACCAGATAATCTCTCAATGACTTTATCATTTCCCTTGGTTTTAAATATCATCCATATGTTGATGACTCCAAAATTTATATGACCAATACAAATCTCTCCTTTGAGCTCCAAGGTTTTACATACAACAGCTAATCAAATATTTCCACTTGGATATAGCAGACCAAGTTAGTCTGTCTAAAATGGAATTCTCTATTACACATCTTATCCCCCCAAAATCTGTTCTCTAGTCTTCTTTAGCTCAGTAAATGGTATTACTATCCGCTAAATTGCTCAATCCAAAAACCTGAAAATCACCTGATTCCCTCCTCCCTTATTTCCTTCTAATTCATTGAGTCTTCCAGACTTTACCTTCAAAGTATATCTTAATCTGTTTACTTTTCTTTATCTCTACCGCACCACTCTATTTGAAGATATCATCTCTCACCTGTATTACGTCAATAATCTTCCAATTGGTCATCTCCCTGATACCCATACCATCACCCAATTCATTCTCTACATAGCATTAGGAATGAATTTTTAAAATAAAAAATGGGATTTTGGCATTCCATACTTAAAATCTTTCAATGGCTTCTACCACATTCAGAATAAAATTCAAACCCCTTAGTATGGTCCTACTCAAAAGCTCCAGCCTACTTCAACATCATCTCTTGCTACTTTTCCCCTTACTCATTGTGCTCCAGCTGCATTAGCATTTGTGCATTTCCTAGCTTTTTCCCACCTTAGAGCCTTTTTGAATCCGTTCCTTACTTTGAATGCTCTTCCTTTCAATCTTTGCATGACTGGCTCTTTATTCCGTCTTTCTGGGCTCAGCTTCTCATCTCCTGAGAGAGGTAAGCCACCCAATCAAAAACAGCCTCAATATTTTTCTTTGCAGCAATTTATAATCATATATTTATCTACATTTACAGTGGTCTCATCCAGTAAGTAAACATCATGAGAGCGAAGCTAGCACTGTGTCTGCTTTGTTCATCATGTAGTGCCAGAGCAACGTGACACATAGTTAGTGCTTCATAATATTTGCTGAGTGAATGCAGACATCCATTCTAACACACATTCAAGGTACTATCCCAATGAGCTCACAAGGAGGCAGAAACGGTGTTTTTTTAAAAAGGAAAAAAAGTGACACTGAACTTGTGGGAAGAAACTTGGGACCTACTGCAACCTGCTTTAGCAAGTCACACTCAGAATACTCGCAACTTACCAAACCAGGGAGTAGTCTTACTTAATGTCTAATGTACTTTCCAGCTTGAAGAAAGCTTAGCCATTTCCGGGAGGCCTCTGCACACCTGAGGCTACTCCAGGAATCTTCTGACCGGCTGGCTACACACCATACTATAGTTACCAGTGCCCCCTGCTGGTCAAAGCCTTTTCCATGTTTCTGGGAAAAGATCCCGTAACTAAAGTAGGAGTTGCTATTAGCCCCGTGCACTTGACATCTATAACTAACTTAACGCTCACTATGGGTTTGTTTGTTTGTTTTCGATAAATACTATTATCACCCTCATTTTACAAAGAAGAAAACAGGGTAGGTCAAGATGTGAACCCCTATCAGCCTCCAGAGCCCAGCGCTTTGGAACTTTCTACTGGTCTAAACTACACGAAACTCCATAAAGCGTTTAAATCCTGACAGCCTAGAAACTGGGGGAAAGGGCTTTTAATCTACTTTGTTCAGAGACATCTGCTCACAAATAGGGCCCTCGATGGGGTCAGAATGGCCAGGGACGGGGCGTTGCAGTTGGGAGAGCTGTGACCCTTCAAGCAAGAGCTGAGCGGACGTGCGGGGACGGAGGGCGCCAGCTACCCCGGCAGCACCGCTGCTCCCCGCCTCCGGGCGCGGCGCGTGGGGGTCAGTGAAGACCCTCTGTCCAGCGGGACGCAGACTCAGAGCGGCCGGGCCGGGGAGGTGCGGGGGCCGCGCTGAAGAGGGACCGGGGCAGGTGGCGCGGAGTCGGGTCCGATGCGAGGGTAGGAGCCGGCGGGCCCGAGGCGCACGGCCAGAGGCGGGAGGGCCAGGGTCTCCGCGGAGGTCACGCTCCCCCCGCGGCCAGCGGCCGCCGAGTCCCGGGCTCTGTCTCTGCTCTCAGGGCCCCAGACCGGCGAGGACACCAACCTGCGGGGGAGCCCAGGTCAGGGGTCAGCGGCGAGCCGGGCGGGCCTTCTGAAGGGCTTCGGGGCTCCGCGGCTGCGGACGGCGGCTGTGAAGGGCCAATAGTCCTGGCCCGGGGCACGCAGCCCATGCGCGCTGCGAAGCGGGGAGCTGAGAGCCGGCCGGCCGACCCACCGAGAGGATGTAATAGGACGATAGCTCGTGATGGCCCCCCCCTCACCTGGCCTGATTGCCCAGTTCTGCCACAGGGGGTCAGGTCCGACCACCAGGAAGGTCTGATATTCAATTTGAGCGAGGCCTGGAGCCAGCTCTAAAAAGGGAAAACACTTAATTCATTACCTACTTAAGTCGAGAAGACGGCCTCAGTAGAACCTAATTGAACAGGCAAAAAGCAATCGAGGCCATAATTAGCTGTGACACACGCAGCCCAGCAACTGGTGCCCAAAACTACTGGTTGATAAAGACTATAGGTGTGCAGAGAGCCAGGTACTGTAAACCAGGGGCTTCCTTTCCTGGAAGCTTTCCGGGACATGAGACAGGCGTATACCTTGGAGTTGCCCCATAGGTAATGTCTCAGCAAGGATGAAAGAAGCTAGAAGTTGGGGGAGTAGGCTGGTTACAGACTGAGAAATACCAATTCAACTCAGATAATAGGGAGTTATTGAAAATTATGGCTAGGGATGCAATAAGATATAGATTGTATTTTGAGACTAGCAATATGGATCCACTCAGGGAGGTAGAATAGAGGGCTGGAGGCATGAACTCAAATTAGGAGACTAATAGGACCTAGGTATCAGGTGATGAAAGCCTGGATTAATACAGTGGCAATGTTTGTAAAGCAAAATTGGACAGGCTTTTGTGACTGATAAAGGAGTTGGAGATGAAAAGATCATATATTTCTTATGCTCATTGAGGGAATTATGGCATTTCCAAATAAAAATGTCCTGTAGGCAGCTGAAAATCTTATGTCTAAAATTATTTGATTAAAAACGTCCATTTAAGCCAGTGGTTCTCAACCTTCTGGCCCTTTAAATACAGTTCCCCATGTTGTGACCCAACCATAAAATTATTTTCGTTGCTACTTCATAACTGTAATGTTGCTACTGTTATGAATCGTCATGTAAATATCTGATATGCAGGATGGTCTTAGGCGACCCCTGTGAAAGGGTGGTTCGACCGCCAAAGGGATTGCGACCCACAGGTTGAGAACCGCTGATTTAAGCCCTAACTGGTTTGGCTCAGTGGATAGAGTCAGCCTGTGGACTGAGGGGTCCCGAGTTTGATTCCAGTCAAGGGCATGTACCTTGGTTGCGGGCACATCCCCAGTAGGGAGTGTACAGGAGGCAGCTGATCGATGTTTCTCTCATTGATGTTTCTAACTCTCTATCCCTCTCCCCTCCTCTCTGTAAAGAAAAATCAATAAAATATATATTTTTAAAAAGACAAAAGCTTTAAAAAAACAAAAAACTTTCATTTAATGCATAAATCCCACTGTATTCCTGCTTGACAGACTCCAAAGATGGTGACCGGGTTATCTTATGACAGCCCCCAAGTCATTGTGACACAATCCTAGATTTCCTTTCATGTGGACTTGGAAGTTTCCAATTCAGGACAGAAGACAATTTAGGGCATTGTCTGTGCCTGCCCATTCCTTGTACTATTTCTTGAATTTAGCACCACAACAGTGGATGAGACCGGAGGAAAGTAAACAGGATTGATAACTGAACCGCAGGCAATACCTCAAATTGGGGAATGAGGCAGAAATGTTACTGATTAAGTTCTCTGAAAGAAATCTGAACCAAAAGCATAAATCAGTGTCAAGCAGGATTTTTTTTTTTAAGTGTACTCTTTCCTAATTCTTTTCACTTTGTTTAACTGTGTCTCCTCTTCTAGATAACTACTTAAAGAAAATTATGTTGTCTTGTTTTAACTTTATATCCCCAGGGCCTATCAGTGTCTGTTATATATGAGGCACACAGACATTAAATGAGCAATGCTCTAAAGCAGCGGTTGCCAACCGGTGGTCCGCAGACCACTGGTGGTCCATGAGGACCAAAAGGTGGGTGACCACTGCTCTAAAGGACAGAGAATGAAGACAGAAAAAGACAGTGGAGATTTTCAAAGAAAGGCATTTCATGAGAAGTACTCCCTGATCTCATAAAAGTCTTTCATTGCCTGGACAACCATTAAAGGACCCCTTTTTTAACTTGAATAGACTTGCTTCTATAGGTCTGTTGAATGTATGCTTTTCAATGGGTCAGATTTTCGGCAATATTATTATAATTTAAGAAAATGTCTCCAAAGGAAGAAAAGAACATAAGTTGGTTCACTTAAAAACAGATACATTGAGATAGACTCTCAAAAACATGGTTTTCCTCTTTCTAAGGCTATATAAGCGCTTGGATGAATGAATAAGGCAACAAAAGCCATAGGTTCAGTAGTAACTCACTGAACTGTCCTCTAATTCATAAATATAGGTAATGCTAGCTTATAAGCTAGGATTCAGAAGTTGCTTTGGAATGAGACATATGTATTTATATAACAGAAGTAAAATTAAGAGGCAGTCAAAGCCCTAGGCCAGTCCAAAAACACTACCTGTTTGTCCTATAATATACTTACAACATGTTAGAATGCCATTTTTGTGTTAGCTAACCATTATTATTAAAAAGGTCTTTTAATGGGACATAATTCTTGTTCCAACTTGGGAAGTTAGGAATGTCCTTCTTCCTCAACCCTGTAAAGAAGAAGCTACCCTTAGCACCTGCTGTACAAATGAAACCCTCACTACTTTCACAGTCCCAGGACGACAAATTAACATCTTCTTGTGCTTAACTCCCCCCACCCTCCCATCCTTCCAGTCTCTGGGGGGAGGGGAGGGGAGACAGCAGGCAGAAGAAAGAGAGGTTCCTCAGGCAGTGGCCGATCCTGGGGAAATGAGGCACAGATACCACAGCACTGTTTAATCAGGGATTTCATTAAGGTTAAATCTCTAGGAATGAGGAAGTCAGTTAGTGGGCACGAAGCCCATGAAGCCTCCTCAGATTTCGTAGTGAACCACAGGCTCGGGCTCTTTGGTGGGATCGCCGCCTCGTTCCAGGTACAGGTTATTATAAGGATACTGCTTTGGCCCCTAAGGAAAAAACACAGGTCAGCAAGAACATACATCAGCCAGTACCTGGCTACATCCCACTCTGAGTTTAATAGTCACGCATAGTAAATGGGTATGCGTAGCCTCTGGTCAGACCCAGCTGGGCTAGAATGGCAGGAAGAGCACTCCTCTCCCTGCTCAGCCCAAGGCAGAGAGAAAGCCTAGACTGTAAGAGACGTGGTGCCTACACTGTGTGTGTGTGTGTGTGTGTGTGTGTGTGTGTGTGTGTGTGTGTGTGTGAGAGAGAGAGAGAGAGAGAGAGAGAGAGAGAGAGAGAGAATGAGAATGAGAATGAGGGAGAGCACCAGGGAACGCTTTCTAAATGAGACGATGCATCCATCCATCCCACTCTCTCGGGGTCGAGACAGACTCAATCTCCTTTAAGTCACTCAGCCTCTAATGGTTCCACCACTAAAGTGGCCGAGCAAATGAGGCGTGCAGGAGCAGCAGTGAGGGAAAGCACAGAGGAGACACGGCTGGGATGTGCTTTAGGGGCTGCTGGCTTTACCAACAAACAGCTGTCAGAGAACACAGCTCAAGGGGAGGAGAAAAGGGTGATGTGCTTACAGAACTGAAAAATGGAAGAGCCACACTGTGTTTCTTGCTCTCCTGAAGTGAAGTTAGTGCTCACACCAGCCCTGCGTGCACTCTCCAGCCTGGGGCCCCTGGGGCTTGGTAGGAAGGCTCGTGTCAGTGCACACAGACATACCAGCTACCATCAGGACATTGATTATCTCTGCAAAGGTAGCACTGAGCAGCCAACTGCAAACACAGCAGCTCCCCTGCTTTCCGTTCCTTTCCTTACAATCTAGCCTGCAGTTCAGCGGTCGCCAACCAGTGGTCCGCGGACCACTGGTGGTCCGTGAGGTCAGAAAGGTTGGTGACCACTGCTGCAGACTACTCCCAGATAATCGTCCTAAAAACCCAGCTTTCATTATGTTATTCTTCTGTTCAAAAACTCAACATGGCTTCCGGTTGCCTAGAGCAGCGGTTCTCAACCTGTGGGTTGCAACCCCTTTGGCGGTCAAACGACCCTTTCACAGGGGTCGCCTAAGACCATCCTGCATACCAGATATGTACATTACGATTCATAACAGTAGCAACATGACAGTTATGAAGTAGCAACGAAAATAATTTTATGGTTGGGTCACAACATGAGGAACTGTATTTAAAGGGCCAGAAGGTTGAGAACCACTGGCCTAGAGGCAGACCAAGTCATCACTGTATCCCCAAACCCTAGCAAGGTCTGGACTGGTACACAACAGGGGCTTCATAAATATTTGTTGAAATAATGTGTTACTACACCATCAAGTCCAAATCCTTTAGCAATACAGTAAAAGCTGTCCAACGTAAACTGATCAGCTCACCTCACAATCATTTTTAACAGAGCAATTTCCACATCTGATTTCCCAGGACATCAGGATTACCTGGGGACTTGTTAAATATTGATTCTAGAATCCCACTGTGGAGCTACTGAATTAGGCTTTCCAGGAAGTGGAGCCCAGGAATCTGAGTTGTTAGCAGCTCTCAAGGTAACCAATGCAGCCAGTTATATAGGAATTATTTTATATGCCTGCTCCACTCCAGCTAACTCTCTCCTTGTCCTTCCGTTTTCTCTTGCCCCAAATGTTCTCTCCAACTTCTCCCTGCCACCACAAGTGTATATATATTTTTTGCATCTAGTTTAACCCTTCTTAACAGCACCTCATATCCATTAGTACAAACATTCACTACGCACATATATATACAGAAAATCTGCCAAATTCCTGTATTTGTTCAAATGTTGCTCATTTGAATTTTCTTATTATTCAAATTCAACTTCATTAAAGCTAGATAGTATTTTTGTCTTTTACATTCTCCAAAATATAACTGTCTATGCTTATAGTAGACATTTAATTGCTTCCAATTCCTCATAGGAGGTGCCCTTCACACCTTCAAAAAGGATAAGGCTTCAACTCCAGATTCCATGACTCTACCTTAGAGTGAATCACTTGAGGAAATATAATTGGTAAGTACAGTCCCCAAATGGCAACTCTAGAGACTAGCTGGCTTCCATATTCTCTTTCCTCACAGAGTCCTAAAGTGTTTGTTCTCACTCAGACTGATCCAAGATGTAGGATGGAGCAGTGCTCTGGTACTTGTGCCACGCCCATGTGCAAGGCCCTCCACAGGCGTCCCTACTCCAGAGACTTCATTCCCCCAGGAAGCAGGGCTAAGTAAATGTGCGTAAGAAAGCACTTTTCAGATACTCACCACTGGCTGGTAGGAGGGATAAGTCTCCCCCACCCAAAACATGAACAGCATGAAGGCCACGAAGCCGAAGAGGTGCTTACACATGACATCCCAAGAAACAGGTGTGGGGGACGTGTCCACACGGTTCCTGATATACATATCTAGGTCCCAGTGAAGCTAAGGCAGAAAGACAGGTAAAGGTCACATACCGCTCTTCCTACAAAAGCAGGCAGTCCAGAGTGGGCAGAGCCTGACATAGGGCTTGACAAAGGCATCCTACTGCCCTGAACAATATTCTGAGAGCCAAGTTTGAGATGCTGGTCTATGGGCAGTTTCCGTTGACCAGAGACAGCTCAAGCATGGAAATTTACAGAGCTTGTTAATTTCCAGAAGTCACATTCCACATGCCACACGTGGAACATCAGATCTCAGATTCATGGACTTGGCTTCTTTGGGCAGTAAACCTTAGTGTTATTTGGACAGAGAAATGTTATTTGAACTATAAAAAATAAAAATAAAAAATCCCAGGAATACATTAGGGAGAAGGAAGAAAGGTTAAACGGGATGTAGTTCTCTCACCGGTTCACCCCAGTTCAATCGCAGGTCTGAGTGGTCCCAGTCATACCATGGATCCCTCTCATGCTGTGAGCGGTCAGGGAGCTTTGGGTAGTCGCCATACCTGAGAGATAACAAGAGTTCTGGAAAGGGCTCTGAGCAATGTCTCTCAGATAATTCAGAGTATCCTCATCTCAAAGATAAGAAACCAACTGACAGAAATAACTGTCTCACCTAAGGACAGAGGAACTGACTTTCAAATCAAGATCTCAATTTTTAGTCACTAAGTAAAGAACTAACCAAAGAAGCCCAGATTGTAATGAAAAGTTCGTCAGCCCGACGGGTATGGCTCAGTGGTCGAGTGTTGACATATGAACCAGGAGGTCACAGTTTGATTCCCAGTCAGGGCATATGCCTGGGTTTCTGTCCCTATCCCCAGTGTGGGCGTGCGGGAGGCAGCCCGTCAGTGGTTCTCTCTCATCACTGATGTTTCTATCTCTCTCTCCCCTTCCTTCCTCTCTGAAAAATCAATAAAAATATATGTATATTTTTAAAAAGTTCACATGAAACTCTGAAATATTATAACACCATAAGCTTTTCTCACCTTCTTTCAACAAAAAGAAAAAAGTCCCATAATGTTATAATGCTAGGCCTAGAAGGCGTTATCAGTCACTCTGATTTCTTCATGAGCAGAAAATGAAACTGAAGTATGGGGTCTAAACCCGTGACTAATTGGAATAGAAACAAAAAGGGTACAGATTAGAAAAGTATTATTTTCATAGCATTTTCCTCAACCGAGTTGGCATACATCTTCATGTTCCAAACACCTCATGGGACTTCTTGCCAAGTTAGGTTTCCCTCCAGCCAATCCAGGTTCAACGTATACAGACGGCTGTCAAGGCTGCTCTTGTCCACAACACAATCAAAGACACAGGAAATGATGACAACTAGACATACACTACAAAAAGCGATTGGAAAACAAGACGAATAGGAGCTGCTGAAATCACACTGCAAGAGTGATGCTAGGATAGAAAATGAGGGTGCTGGCAATCACTTCAGATAATTAACCCGAGAGATGTGAGATGGGCGGTAGCTATGAGGACAGGAGAGGAGGAGGGAGTAGCATTAATTGGAGCAAGGGAATTGGCTATTTAATCTGCTCTGCAGTTGCTAGGATTTCCACAGCCCCAACGGCAATGATAGCGGGTTTTTTGTTTTTTTTTTTAAAGAAGAGATATACACACATATAAGAGTACTCCATCTACGAATAAGGTTCTCAAGACAGGAGTCCAGGTCCTGCCCGGTCACGTGCCTGCATGACAGCACCTGAGCCCAGCAGATGCTCCATCCAAATGAAACCCTGCGCTCTGGATGGAGCCAAGGAAGATTCCCGCTATTCACGGGTCCTCGGGGAGCTATTACAACCTCGCTTCCTCATTTGAGGAAATAACCCGAGCCAAGGAGAAAATTGAAGTCCTCCCGGCTGCAGCTGCTCACCCCCCACCCCCTCCCTCCTCCCTCCTCCCTCCACCGAGAAAAGCACCCACACCACTGACTCGGGGGGGGGGGGGGTCACGGGAAGGCTGGGGGGCGGGGGAGAGGGTCAGAGTCGAGCCTCTAACCCAGCCGCCTTCTCCCATCGCTATCCAAGTGCGCGCAGACCCCCTCTCTCTCACCCCATGCCATCATCCGGGTACGGCTCGTAGTCTTCCACCCGCAGGTTATACTTCTTGGCGGCGGCGGCCCGCTCTTCTGGGGTCCTGGGGTAGGGCCCCGGGAGCATGTCCTTGGTGATGTGGGAGGCTAGAGGGCAGGCGAAGGCAGGTCAGGCGGCACCCCATTCCGCCTGCCTCCCCGACGATTTCAAGCGGCAGCGGAGGCCGGAGCCCGAGTCTTCCAGGGACCAGCGAGACCCTCCACCCGCTCTTCTGGAAACGCGAGCTCCACCTCCCGACCCGAGCCCCGACGCGGCCGCCGCGGTACCCACGATACCCACCTCCCCCCCAACACACCAACCCTCAGGCACCCCCTTCCCACACGGAGGCCTCGCCCTTTCTCGCGGACCTGTCCGTGCACCCAGCGGTACCACGGTCCGGCCTGCCCTTTGCAGCCATCGGACTCCCAGAACCCCCGCCCTGGCCGCCGCCATCTTGACCTTCTTGAGGTTTCACTCCGCACATGCGCAAAGGCCTGTCACGGCGGCTGAGCTGGGCCAAAAGGCGTGGAGGCGGCAGGTAGCGAAGACACGTCCTAAGGGGTCAACAAGGGTGGGGCGTGGAGGGTGTTGAGAAGCAGAGGCGGGATGTGCAGAGGGACAGAGGCTGAGAGGGAACGCTGGAAGGGGAGAAAACCAAGCAGGTCGTTGCTTCGATATTTCAGATTGCTGTGTCTCTTTTTCTCCCCAAGTTACCTTAGACGCATCCAAGGATAATGAGGACTCAGGACCTGAGCATCTCATGTGGACAGCTGACCCCCTCCAGCAAGAGCAGCACAAGTGAAGTGAGCCCGGGTTCATCCCTGACGGCTTGCCTTTTCCTCTCCTTTACTGGCACTTGCTCCATCCACCCCCAAACGTGATCATTCTTCAAATTCAGCCCTTGGTCCTACTTGTTTTTGTTGTTTTCCAAATTGGTGGGTATCTTTCAGCTGATGTGCGGTGCAACAGGTAAATCGGCCTTGAATTGGTTCCCCATTTTCAGTCCGTGCTAACTTAGGAATGTCCCAGTCACCTCTACCCAACAAATGTAAAACCAATGCTATCATCACCAGAGGCAGCTTTTAGGAGCCCGCATAAAGGCTCAGATTTGTCAAGATTTAGATAATTACATTACTAACACAATTAACAAGCATTAAAAGAATGGGGAGGGAAGGCATTATATTTGCATATGAATATGTTTTCATTTTATTTAAACAAGTGGAATTTGCATAGTTTACACCAAGCATGTCAAACTCAAAGGCTAACACAGGCCAACTAAACAAGGTTTAAGTTTATGTGGGCCGCAAAAAAAACAAAAGCTTCAATTTTCATAGAAACGTAGGTTTATTTGGATAGAGACATGCTGAATACAAAGGGCTGAAATAAATGAGTAATCATTAACATAAAATAATAAATCATTTTAATAAAAATTAGTATTTTTTTTGAACATTAACTTACCAGACACTGAATAAACTGCACCAATTAATAAGCGTAACGCAAATAAGCCTATTTTTCTTGTTCTCCGAAAGCAAAATATTTCTTCTTGTGCACACTAAACAGGTCAGTCCAAGACTAATGACGTGGCAATTGGCTGCTAAAACATTCTCTGCTAGTATTAGTGGAGAGAAATGGTGCACCTGCACATAAGGCGCATAAGGGAAATGAATGCAACACTATTATAGTAATCAGTCATTAGTGAACCTTGTAGTTCACTATTAAAAATTATGTAAACACGAATATTGTAAAAATTAAGTTATGAAATTTTTATGGCCCTCGGGCCGCGAGTTTGACATGCTTGGTTTACACAGTGTAAATATGCACATATTTTCAGAAACTTTTAGGGTGATCACTGTTTTGGAGCAGAATTCATTATTATAGACACTCTCATATATCAGAGTAATAAAAACTGATATATACTGTTTGGTATATAAATTTTGGAAAGGACTACATCACAGCAACTTGCCCTTCCTATATAATAAAGCCTAATATGCAAATCGACTGAACAGCCAAATGATGCGCACTGACCACCAGGGGGCAGATGCTCAACACAGGAGCTGCCCCCAACCCACAGGCTCCAGGCCAGCCAAGTCGGGTGGGCGGGGGGGGGGGGGGGGGGGGGCCCTGCTGGTCACCCCCTAGACCTGCCAGGCCTAGGGACCCTACCTGTGCACAAATTGTGTGCAACGGGCCTCTAGTCCTATATAATAAAACCCTAATATGCAAATTGACTGAACAGCAGAACGACCTGTTACTGTGACACACACTAACCACCAGGGGGCAGACGCTCAATGCAGGAGCTGCCTCCTGGTGGTCAGTGCACTCCCTCAGGAGGAGCGCCCCTCAGCCAGAAGCCGAGCTCATGGCTGGCAAACACATTAGGGGTGGCGGGAGCCTCTCCCACCTCTGCGGCAGCGCTAAGGACCCCTTGGGGGAAGTCTGCTGAGGGGTTCCGAACTGTGAAAGGGCTCAGGCCCGGCTGAGGGGAACCCCTCCTCCCCCCTAGTGCATGAATGTCATGCACCAGGCCTCTAGTTAGTAAATAAGCATCAGTAGTTGATGTTCAGGATAATTGGACACCATCTGTGGTCAATTGATCCAATTTGGGTCAAAAAACAGAGTTGGTCTAATTTATTTTTAAGATTTAATTTAAATACCGTAAATGCCCCCTTTTAAAGTATATAATAAAGTTAATTTTTAGTATATTTACAAAGTTGTGCAATTATCACCACTAACTCTAAAAAATTTTATCACCCCAAAAGGAAATCCCATACCATTAGCACATCCTGCCGCCCCTCCCCCCCCCCATCCTCCCCTCTCCACAACTACTAATCTATTCTCTGCCTCTGTGGATTTGCCTATTCTGGACATTTTATATAAATGGAATCATAATATGTGGCTTTTTGTGTCACATTTCATTTATAATGTTTTCCAGGTTTGTCCATGTTGTAGCATGTGTCAGTTCTTCATTCATTTTTATGGCTAAATAATACTTCATTATATGAATATATAACATTTTGTTTATACATTCAGCAGTTGATGGGTATTTGGATTATTTCTACTTTTGAATATGATGAATAATGTTTCTGTTAACATTCTTGTATAAGTTTTTGTGTGAATGTATGTTTTCAGTTCTCTTGTAGTATTAGTAAAATGTCTGGGTCATAGGGTAACTCTATGTTTAATTTCTGCAGAACTACAAAACTATTTTTCAAAGAAGCACTATTTTATATGTCTGCTAGCAATATATGAGGGTTCTAATTTCTCCAAATTTTCAAAACTTGTCACTGTCTGTCTTTTTTATTATCACTATCCTAGTGGATATGAATTGTATCTCATTGTAGTGTGTATTTTTTTATTCCTTTCCCAAGGGTTTGTTTTATTGATTTTTAGAGAGGGAAAGAGAGAAACATTGATTCGTTGCTTCCTGGACGTGCCTTTCTCAACTCCTAGAATCTATCTGTCATTCTCTGCCACATATAGTTTGTTTCTTAAAGGCCAACAGGACATCATCTGTACCTTCAAATCTCTCTAACTTCTGTCTCTGCCTTCTAGACTCAGATTTAAAGAGCTAGAGTGATTAGGTCAGGCCAACTCAGGGTAAATCTCCCCTTTGCTGAACTCAAAGTGAACTGATTAGGGACATTAATTATATTTTTGCTATATAACCTCATTGCCAGAGTGATAGCCTATCATAGTCATAAGTCCTGTTCTTCAAGGGGAGAGACTTATTATATAGGGCATGTAACCCATGGGATGGAAATCTTTGGATCTATCTTAGAATTTGACCTCCAACAGCCAGCCATAAGAACTAAGTAAGCAATAGATGTCATTGATAGAGCCTTTAATAATCAATATAAATTGTTTGAATATGTGGGATGCTCATGCTTGACTATAACATTGGTCCCATAGCAAAAATACCTTCAAGTAGGAGAGATGGTGATACAAGTAGAAAAATCAAATGATGCCAAACAAACAAAAAAACAAGCAACCCCGTCTTTGCTTTTAAAAGAATTCAACTTGCCATATATCTTTTGAAAAGGCCTTTAAAGCA
The DNA here is from genome assembly GCF_963259705.1 of Myotis daubentonii. Lineage (NCBI taxonomy): Eukaryota > Metazoa > Chordata > Mammalia > Chiroptera > Vespertilionidae > Myotis > Myotis daubentonii. The sequence goes on from NC_081852.1 coordinate 45,547,909, forward strand.
ACCTTTGCCCACATCCTGCACCCCCCGCCCCCCCATCCTCCCCTCTCCACAGCATCTATCAATCTGACAACTGCTTTTCCTTCTGACTTCCTTAGGTAGGTCAATCATTTGCTTTTCTCCTCGCTAAACTTGCCTCCTTCTTTGCCTGTTGTGTAGGCCTGGGCACACTGAGGCAGCAATACTATTTTGTGAATTGGTTAACCGGGTTAGCAACGCTCATCAGTGGGACTCAGGTCTAGCCCAGGTCGTCAGGGGCGGAGCCTAGGGTGTAGCGCTGTTGGTCACCAATAGGAGGCGCTCCCCCACGTCTTGGCTCCGCGTTTTTGTTTTTGTGCTTCTGGGCCGCTCTTTCTCGCAGCCCATCTCTATGGTTTCCGTTGTGTTTTCTGCGGAATAGGCGGAGCTTCCGGTTCCGGCGGGGCCGTCCCTAGCGGCGGAAATGGCGGCTACAGCGGCGGAGGCCGCGGCCTCAGGCTCTGGAGGACCCCGGGAAGAGGCTGAGGCCCCCGGCCCCGCCTGGAATGAGTCCCAGCTGCGAAGTTACAGCTTCCCGACGCGGCCCATCCCGCGTCTGAGCCAGAGCGACCCCCGGGCGGAGGAGTTCATCGAGAATGAGGTAGGGGGCGGGGCCGTGTGCCCTGCGGGAGCGGGGGAGGGAGCAGGTTGGGAGGAGAGGTCAAAGGCGAGCGACGATGGAGGTGGGATCTGGCGGGGCGGTGGACTGGGGCCTGAGGGGCGCTGGAGAGGGCGGCCAGGAGAAACGGGACTTGAGGGGTTCGTGTTGGCTAGCAGACGGGGTTACTCGGAAGTTGGGAAGTAGCTGGAATGCCGGGACCAGAGCCCACCGGTCCTCGGGGTGACTTCCTTTGTGCTGCTTCACCTGATGTTTTCCCTCAGGAGCCTGTGGTGCTGACCGACACGAACCTCGTGTATCCTGCCCTGAAATGGGACCTGGACTACTTGCAAGAGAACATTGGCCACGGAGACTTCTCCGTGTACAGCGCCAGCACCCACAAGTTCCTGTACTACGACGAGAAGAAGATGGCCAATTTCCAGAACTTCAAGCCAAGGTCCAACCGGGAGGAGATGAAGTTCCACGAGTTTGTTGAGAAACTGCAGGACATCCAGCAGCGGGGCGGAGGAGAGAGGTACGGTCCCGGGGGTGGGTTCCTGTCGGCCCGGAGGCGGGCGTTTTCTTTGCGGGCGCTCGGGTGAGGAGCCGGAGGCGCCGGGTGCGTTCTCAGTGGAGGGACGAGAGGGGGACGACCCGTGCGCTGTGGTTCTCTAGTTCTTTGTCAGCTTCGTAAAGTGAGGGTCACCGTTGCCTGCCAGGGTCCGGTAGGTGAACAAAAATGAGGTCGTTTGGGTAAAAACCACCGTGAGGCGAAATGTATACACCCCGTTCCAAGTCAGGAGTCGCGGCTGGACTTGTATCCATTTGGGAGTTCCGTTTCAGGATTGCCAGATATTCAGCTTTTTCAAGAGAAGCCAGAAATCGAGGATTTTTACTTAAGATCTTTTTACTTAAATGTGCACGGCTAAATTCACATTTTTAAAGATGCTGCGAGGAGCCGAACAGAAATGTCTGTTGTTGGATTTGGCCTTGAGATTACCCGTTTGCAGGCTAATGGCTGGGGATAGTTACGGCCGAAGAGTTACATAAATGTTGAGATTCTGGGGTGAAGGATATTAGGGTCCTCTAGCTTAGGGGAGAGCAGGTTAGGTTGGGGGAGGGGCGGATAGTGATGTGCCAGGTGGTGCTGGCAATGGCAAAGGCACCACACACAGAAGTGTTTCTTTCTTTCTGCTTTCATGCCTGTGTAGAGGACAGCCTCTTGGGTAGGTCCCAGACAGCATTGCGTCTGGGGAATTGCTTTCACCAAGCTCATGGCCAGACCCTCTGCATCTCACCTTGGTGCCCCATCTTAACCTTCCTGCCTCAGTTCTCTTTCTTACTCCCTGTTAGCAGTATGTGGCCGAGTGAATGAATTTGAAATATCTTTTTTCCATCTTCCTGACACTTAGCAGTTACACAATGAGAGGACTTTGACTAAAAGAGTTTCCAGAGTCTGAACTATGATTGATCTGTTATTTTTGTCTTATAAAGCCTGATTGAGTTGAGTTGTCTCATGCATTAATTTCCTCAAAGTTAACAGCATGTACGTGTGCGCCCATATGCATAGACACATCCAACCTTCAGATTGAGAGCTATTTAAATAGCGCTGGTGGAGTGTAATTCCATTTAATGAACATATGGACTAGACTAAGCATGAGATGAAACACAAGAATCCCCTGGTTCCTCATTCACTTTAAGTTTCTTATCCTATAGTGAGAGCATTTCCCCCTCCCTAAGTATGAGCTGTGAGTGTAGTCTGTTCTTTATGGGGGACTCAAGGAAAAATTTTACCCTACCTGCTGACTTGAGCATCAACCAACTCCACTGCATAGTTGTACAGGTTGTTGTGATTCTGGGATGAAGGCTATTAACATCCTCTTGAGCTCTTTTGATATTTACTCTTTAGGTATAATGGAAAATGTTTAGATTCATGTTTCATGAATGGTCCTGCCTCTTTTAAAGTTACTTGTAAAATTTTTGTATGTGTATGTATATTATAATCTCTGGGAAGAGTCCAAAGGTTGCATTTGAGTCATGTCCCCCAAAAGGTAGCTAATGTTTCTAGCTTATTGAGATTTCTAGCTAAAGTGGCCTTAAACATGGTGCTTCTAGGCACTGATACCTTTGAGCCTTTTGAAGTAACATTCTCAGGACCAGGAAAGGACTGCTTCTGTACTTAACTTCCAGCTTGTCCCCTTATTAACGTGTCTTGTGGGCTTGATCACGTGTGTCTGGGTTTTCATATGCCTTAAGTAACTTCTGATCTTCCGTAGGGGTGTTAGGAGCCTTGGGCCCGATGAGGCATCTTCCTTCAGATGTAGAAAGCTGCTACAGAGAGGTGGCTGAATCAATTAAGATAAACTAGGCTTCAAGCCAGAGCTCCGCAACTTTATTTCTCACTCACACTACATGTTCATCACAGGCCACCTGGAGTAGGCTGTGCTCTTTTTTGAGAAATATGAAACGCTTCACAAATCTGTGTGTCATCCTTGTGCAGGGGCATGCTAATCTTCTCTGTATCGTTCCAGTTTTAGTGTACGTGCTGCCTAAGTGAACAGAGGAGGAAGCTCTGCTCTTACATCATCATTTTCGCTTCAGGGCCTGGATTGGCCCAGTAGCTTCTATCTGAAACTTTGCAGTTGCTGTGGCAGAGAGAAAAGATGTGGTGGTAGTGTGTGCTGGTTCTTAAAATTACAGTTTGGAAGCAACACAAGTCACTTCTGTGGACATTTCCTTGGCCAAAGCAAATTAAATGATCAAAGCAAGTTAAATGGCTTCAAAGGGGTACAGAAGAATAACACTCCCGCAGGGAAGGAACTGGCTCTTGGTGAACAGTTATATGATTTGTTACAATGGCCATTGAGGGCCAAAGGGATGCTTGGGCCCTGAGAATCTCTGGAACAAGGGTGATTCATCATTGTAGGCTCTGTGGATAGACTTTGAGGAATCTATGAAAGAAATTGTATGAAAGTTCTGTGTATGTGCATTTTTCTGGGGAACCTTCCTTGGATTTGTAAAGGATTTATGCTGTGACCCAGAAAAACTTAATCACTTCTTTAAAGTAAGAAATTTGGTGTCCGAAGAAGGATAGTTAAGGATTCAGTTCTGTGAGAATCCATGTTGGTTAAGATTCACATGATAGTGGTTGTTCTCTGTGGGCGATGTTATTGTGGGTTTAGCTTAGATTTCCAGGTGTGGGGAGGCCATGCCAAGGGACTGTGTGTACATGCACTAATGGGATCTTCTTCTTGGGGAACATAGGTTGTATCTGCAGCAAACACTCAATGACACTGTGGGCAGGAAGATTGTCATGGACTTCTTGGGTTTTAACTGGAACTGGATTAATAAGCAACAGGGAAAGCGTGGCTGGGGGCAGCTGACCTCCAATCTGCTGCTCATCGGCATGGAAGGTAAGAAATCTTTCAGAAAGCAGCATAGCTTGGAGTCATTCAAACCCGGTTCCTAATCCTGTGTCCACTATTTATTCCCTCCTTGACTTTGAACAAGTCACTTAACTTCTCAAGCCTCAGCCACCTCATCTGCAAAAGGACCATGATAGTATTTTATAAGTAGCTGTGAAGGTGAAATAAGATAATTTATGTTGTTTTTAAGATAGTTTCATGCACTCTAAAAAGTTTTCCCTTCCTTAATTATTGTGTGAATGTGTATACTCAGATATTAGGGATCTCTGCAGTATTGCTTTTCTCTATTGGATCTGTTTGTATTCAAAAGATTTTTATCCCAGTAGAAGAGGGAATGTATTTTTCCAATATAAGCTGAACCTTAACTTCTGAACAAATAATACATTCATGGGGTTAAATTCAAAAGGTATAAGTAGATATGTAGTGATAAATCTCTCTTCCACACCCAGTTTCTCTCCCTGGAAGCACCACATGTTATTAGTAGACTGTGTATCCTGCTAGAGAATTTTATGTACACACGAGCAAATATGTGAATATGTTCTTTTGTGTGTGTGTGGTTTTTTTTCTTTTGAATAAAATGAGAAGCCTTTAAATTCCAGTCAGAAAAAGGAGAGCTACTTATCTCATTCTTATTATTTCCAGCACTAGCTTGGTGTCAGGCTCATACTAAATAAATGGTGAATAAATTGGGTTGAACAAGGAAGCAGAGTAATTATTCATTGTTGTTCACTGCTGGACTCAGATCTCTCCGCCCTTTGATTATCCTTTCTTCAGATTTAGGCGCAGTTGATGGATTGACTTTTAACCTGTCCCTTGGAAACCAACTCTTGGTTGACCTGTCAGGAGCCAGTTCTAGTTTACTTGACTCTGCATTTTTTTTTTCTTTTAAATATATTTTTGTTAATTTCAGGGAGAGGAGAAAAAGATAGAACATTAGTGATGATAGAGAATCATTGATCGGCTGCCTCCTGTACACCCTGCACGGGGGATTGAGCCCACAACCTGGGCATGTGTGCCCTGACCAGGAATCAAACTGATCTCCTGGTTCATGGATCGACGCTCAACCACTGAGCCACATCAGCTGGTTTTTTTGACTGCATTTTTCTGTTGCCTTGTCCTCTGGTAGAGTGTAGGCAAGTGGATTTGTTGGGTAGAGTTGAGAGAGCAGACCCCCTTTGGGGATGCCAGGGACTCTCAGCATTTAAGAAGGCAGTTATCTTGACCCATGCAGGTAGACCTGGAGAATGCCTTCTACACTCCGGGCCCTGCAGGGGCCCTTAAGTTTTTAAGAATAAACAACATACGTGGGCCCAGTTATAATGAGTAGATAGAGCACATACTAGGGCAGAACTAATTCAAGGTGGCATTTAAAATAATTTGCTTTATTCAAGTTGAATAGCTCTCTTTTAGGAATCTGATTCGTACCCCTCTGAGAATCAACATCCCCAGTGTTGCTCTAAGAAGTGTTGCACCTCACAGGTGTGTTGACGTGGGAGGAAAGGTTGAGAACCTTTGCCCTCCAAAAGGGCTACTCTGGCACACTCTCCCGGGAATATGTTCGGGCCTTTCCGTTCCCCTCTTTTTTTCCCCCCACAGGTGTGTATCTCCTAAACTCTAAGCACTCAGCTAAGCCACCTCTGAATTCCTGACCTATAGGAAACTCTAAGGGTTCCCATGAGGCTGCAACCAGGGGAGCAGTGGGCGGCTACAGCTTGTCCTGGGCTCACCCCCAGAACCTGTCTCCTTCTCTCTGACTCTCCAGTGAGCTGACAGCAGCTATGCCTTGGCTCATTTCTTTCCCATAAGGTTTCTAGAGAGCCAAAGCATCCCTGCCTAGTCTCTCTCCTGTTGCTTCTTCTCTTGTAGGCCCTTCTTTGTTTCACTGTCCCCAGCTTTAATAAACGTATTCTCAAAATAAAGAATAAAAAACGAGCTACCCAAAGCAAGTATGTATTCATGCAACTTAAAATGACTAGTTAACTCCATCAAAGAAGATCATGCAGATCAAAGAAGGGCATTGTTGATACCAGTCATTTAATTTGTTTCTAACTCTTGTTTTACTGCCCTTGAATTCTTGCCATGGTCAAGAAGCGTATAAGTATATATAATATATTACTTTGTTAGACTTGTATGATTTTAATGCGCTATTGCTTCCAGTAAGGGCAAAAGCCATCATTTAAGAAAGTCTACTTTGCTAATTAATGTTGAATCCTTATTGCTGGACTTATTACTGATTAAAAGTGTAACACCACCCTGGCCGGTGTGGTTCAGTTGTTTGAGCATGGTCCCATGCACCAAAAGGTTACTGGTTTGATTCCCGGTGGTTTGTTTCTCCGTGGTTTGATTCTCGGTTAGGACTGATGCCAGGATTGCCTGCTCCATCCCCAGTAGGAGGCGTGCAGGAGGCAGCTGATTGATGTTTTGTTCTCACATCTGTTTTTCTTTCACTCTCCTTAGCCCTTCCTCTTCAAAAATCAATAAAATAAAAATAAATTAAAAAAATACCTCCTCAAATATATATATATTTTAAAAAGTGTAACTCCTAATTCGCTGAGATTTTAATTGTCATCTCCCTGATTCTGCCTGATTTTTTTATTAGGAAGCCCTAGCTGAGTGGGCAGGCTGGTTTCTCTCCAGCACTGGGCCCTGTGTTCCAGCCTGTGCAATAGAGGCACTGCTCTGAATAAGAAAATGTCTTTCTTCTTCCAGGAAATGTGACACCTGCTCACTATGATGAACAGCAGAACTTCTTTGCTCAGATAAAGGGCTACAAGCGATGCATTTTATTCCCTCCGGATCAGTTTGAGTGCCTCTACCCATATCCTGTTCATCATCCGTGTGACAGACAGAGCCAGGTGAGCTCCTGATCTGAGGAAGGTACAGAACTCCTTGGGGATCCAAGGTTGGCATGACTTTCCCCTTCCTTGTGGTGGTATGCTAGATTTGGACAAACTCAGGATAATTACACAGTGTAGCTCATACAGGGTGGGGCAAAAGTAGGTTTACAGTTGTTCATATGGAAAATAATACAGTAATTAATTAATAATACAGGAATAAACTGTTTCACATACAACTCTAAACCTCCTTTTGTCCCACCCTGTATATTTCAGGCCTCTGTGGCAGTCCCCACATGTTTATAAATACAAACAGCCCTGTGGAGCTAATTCTGGAGGGCAGACCCTATGGTTGATGCTGATGGAGTCAGGTCACCACCCTGTAATTGGATTAATAGTTCATGGAACAAAATGTGTTTATGTCTCTATTGGGTTTAATAACTGTTTTGTCATGGATGCTCTCACTTTTTGATAAAAAGGAGGATGAATAGAATTGAGATATGTCACTTAATGTCTTTTTTGGATCCAAGTGAGGTATATGGTTTACTTTGTGGCCAAACAAAGAGGTCCTTTTCTTAAATTGAAAGCTGCCTAGTTACTTCATGTAGGAATTTTGGCTGGTTAGAAAGTGTCTGAGAGAAAGTTCCTGAAGGTTTGAGTGAAGGATGAGTCCTCATTCTTCGTATCTGCAGGCCGTGAGTAGGTTTCCTGACCTGCAGGCTGTGATGTTTGGCTTCTGACCTCAGGCGCCCTGAAGCCGAGGATTCTTTACCGCTCAGTATTGAGTGTGGCCTCTCCACATCGTCCTCTGAGAAACTCTGTGTATTTTTAACGTATGTTGTGTTTTCTGCTGGATATAAATTTTAAGTCTTTTTTTTTTTAAGGCATCTTTGTAGACTACCAGAGTAACTTTCACATAGTTCTTAATGATAAAAATTCGGTGATCGACTGATTTTTTTTCTTTCTCTTGAATCTCTCAGGTGGACTTTGACAATCCTGACTACGAGAGGTTCCCCAATTTCCAGAACGTGGTTGGTTACGAAACAGTGGTTGGTCCTGGTGATGTTCTTTACATCCCAATGTACTGGTGAGGAGGGGGCTAGGACTGAGGACTTCTTGGGAGCTTCCTTTTCCATTCCCTGAAAAGCCTCATCTGTGTCCCTTGAGTTGTGACAGGATTGGTCTAATGTGATCTACAGGAAGGCTGGCATATCCAGATGTGAGCATCCTGAACGTGGGGGAGATCACAGCCCTATCTCTAGCCCCATGGCGTGTGTGAGAGGATGAGCACAAAGATCCTTTATTTTTATTTCTCTTCGCTGGACTCCTCCTAGTTTCCCATCCCTCCCTCTGAAAAGTATTGGTGGCAAACAGGAGCCTGTTTATTTTCTTGCAGGTGGCATCACATAGAGTCATTACTAAATGGGGGGATTACCATCACTGTGAACTTCTGGTATAAGGTGAATATGGGTTTTTTCCTAGATGGGGCTGGGGTGAGGTAGGTGTAATACATTATTTGGGGGTAGAGTGGGGAGGTTGGCTATTTCTGGAGTGATCCCAGGTCTTTGGGGAGATGAAGAGGAATGGGCTTGAATGGTATTTCTTAGAAGGGAGGATGGTGCCTAGGAATGGTGGGTGACACTGAAGCTTTCTGCTAAAGACATTTCCTGAGCTGCTGCTTCCTTTGCAGGGGGCCCCCACCCCTAAGAGAATTGAATATCCTCTCAAAGCCCATCAGAAAGTGGCCATAATGAGAAACATTGAGAAGATGCTTGGAGAGGCCTTGGGGAACCCACAAGAGGTATGTGGCTGCCCCAAGGTGGCACTCCTGTGGTTCGGTGGCAGTGATCAGGGAAAGTCAGGATTGGTGTCACATTCTCCATAGCTCCTCTGTTTCATATCTGTTACCCTCTCCATAGAGGTTATGGGTATGTTCAGAAAAGCCTTGTTTTCTGCTGAGAGCTGGGCCTGACTGGCGGATCAATTATAATCTGTTCCATGCTAGTAGTAATGTTCCCCGTGGGGCTGGTGTGCCAGCTGGGACCCCTGAGGGGATTCTTCTGGAACAGGAAGTGAGCAGTAAAGCATCTCCTCACACTCTCCCAGCTATGCCAAGGCTCTTCTAGCTTGAGACCTGCTTCCCCCATAGGTGTGCCAGTGGCTCATCGGGCAAACGGGGGAGGTTTGTGTTCGTAACACTCTAGCCTCCATCCTGTGGGTATCCTCAGCATCCAAAGGACCTGTGGGGTTTTGAGATGGCATTACCCTCGATTGCAGGTGATCTTTTCAGTATATAAAGGCATGTAACATTCTTAAGGCACGTTTAAGAAACATGCAAACACTCTTAGGTATTTGAGGATTATTATTCCTCTGACCTTCTGTCTGTTGTTTGGTGCTGCTTACAAATACAGGGTATTGTGAGAGGGAAGATAATACAAGGTGAGCACAAAGAAGATAGCCATGCCCTCGAACACTGGGTTGACCTTCAGGAAGAGAGTTGGTTAGAGGGCTTACAAGATTGAATGAAAGCTTTCTCCCTCCCCTTGGCTAGACATTGAATGTCTCTAGACACACGCCTGTCCGGCTCCAGGGTCTGGGAACAGGCAGTTCTAACTGGCTCCTCATGTCTTTTTGCAGGTGGGGCCCTTGTTGAACACAATGATCAAGGGCCGATACAACTAGCCTGCCAGGAGTCGAGGCCTCCTGCCAGGTGACTGCTAGCTCATCCACACCGCTTCATTGATGAGGACAGGAGACTCCAAGCACTAGTATTGCACGAAGCACTTAATGGACTGGACTCTTGCCATGGCCCTGGAGGCAGGTGTTTGGGACAGGGCAGGGTGGTTGGCGAGCCACTCCCATTTGGAGGGACTTGGTGCCCTTGCCTCTGTGCCCCAGCACCTTCTCTCCCTGTCCCCCTAAAGTTCTGCATTCAGTGTGTGGAGTTCCAGCTTCTGGTTTTCATCATGTCTGTGTGTGTCAGTCTGTCAACCTTGGGATGTGTGTATGCGTGTGTGTGCATGCACACCCATGTGTGTCTCTGTTCCTTGCGGTCTTCTGGATCAGGACCCCACTCAGGCCCAGACCTATCTCCTGCAACCTCTGTGCCTCAGCCTGAGATAGAGGAGATGCTCTTGGATGCCCGCTACATCAGGCTACTGGGCCAGAGCTGTCCTGATGTTTAGGTCAGTCGGCTTCCTTCAGGTTTCACAGAATCAGGTTCTAGGGTGGGTGGGAATGGCTACTGGGACTCTACTGGGGAGAGTGAGAAGAAGGCTTGCTTTGAGAGCCGGGAGAGCTTCCTATGAGAGAGAATTAGGTTCCAACTTGGACCTTCATGCTCAAGCCATACATAGAGAAGAGCCTTGGGACACAAGAACCAAGGATTGTGCATAAATTTCAAATTGCAGTTACATACAGCTCCTCTCTTTCAGCACCAGCTCTTACTCCCTGTGCTGAGTACCAAGGGAGTCCTCCTAGCATTGGCTTCTCTAGGTTCTATGGGTGCACACCTGTGTGCAGTGTGTGTGTGTGTGTGTGTGTTCGTTCACACTGGCCTGCCTCTCTGCTTACCAAGTCTCTCTACTGCTTAACTCTACTGCAGTGGGAACCCCAGGGCAATACTGCCTGACCTAACCTAAAGATTTTAAACTCAGTTTCAGCCATTGGATGTTGGTCAGGTCTCACTGCAACCTGCCTGAGGCTGACTGGCTAGAACCTTTTCTGCCTAGGCAGGCTGCACGCTCTGTGTCTGAAGAGCTTCCTGGCTCAGTAGACAAAATGGGGTCAAGCTTTAGCAGCTAACTCACTACCTGTCATCCACCTCATGACAAGGACAAAAATGTAGCCTTGTCTCTTAAAGCCAGCACCTCTGCCAGACCCCACTAATGTTCCACAAACACCCTCAAAAGTCAGGGCAACTGGTGGAGCACAGAAGTATAATTTCCTTTTCACAGCTACTTATGAGAACCCCTCAGGGCTGCAGCTTACCACTGGGCAGCTGTGCACAGCATAACTCGAAGGGCCCTCTTCACATGTATTCATTGGGATTGGGCAGTGTGGTGGCCCTGTGTCTTGTCACCTCCACTTCCATCTCATGTCCCTTCTCTCTGGAAGGAAAGAGGAGATGGAGTATTTGGGTTTATGTATTTTTTTCTTTTTTCCTACCAAAGGTTTACTTCAGTGTCTGAGCTATGACTCTTACCCCGAAGCTCAGTTTACAGTTACAGTGCACTGATGGACTGAGGATGCGTGTGTTTGTGTGTGCGCATCTGTGTATGTATTTAAGTACCCGATTCTGGGTTCTCTGATGCACTGTGTGTGCGTGCAAACACGGTACCTTCTCAAGTGTAGTTCTTTCAAATATAGCCAATGCTGGAAAATGTGATCGCAGTGATCTCCATCTCTCCATCTCTTTTTGGGAAAGAGGAGCACACAGAGAAACCAAGGCAAACGGAGGATAAACTTGACCACAACTACACTTTGAAAGAGAGCAGATTACTGGGTCAGCCTGCAAAGATGTGGGTGGTGTGCAGCAGGGAGGTGTGTGCCACGCAGCTGGTCCTTGCTGGGCGCTGTGCTGACCTAAGGGGAATGGGGGGCAGGGACCTGCACAGGATTGGTTGTGATCCTTGGGTAATATAATACTGACCCCTGATTATTAGACACCTAATGTGTTCCTAGTGCTTTTATCTGTGTTCCTCACTATCCTGCAAGGTAGATGTCCTCATTTTACAGCTGAAGAAATGGGCTTAGAGAGGTTAAGTAATTTGTGGCAATCAGGATTCCAACCTATGCTGTTTGGCTACAAACCCCTGCTGCTCCTTTGCCACCAATGTTGATTCTTTTACCTCCTCCCTTGTACTACCTCAGATCTCATTCCACTGGACACTGTCTGGTGCTGGCGAGTTTAGCCCAAGAGAGTGCAGAAGATACAGCAGTGGGTGTCAGCTCTCCTGGGCTCCAGCTAAAGACGTCTGGGAAACGCCGGGAAGCCATGTAACGCTCAGTGCTGCAAGGAGCTACGGGAGACGAGTTCTAGATCCCATCGTGTTCCTAGTGTGTCCTTGAGTAGGTCCATGGCTTGTCCCAGCTTCTGCACTCATAGAACTGAAGACCTAGTTCTAGGTGCTCACTAAGAACCTTGATTCATGTTCTGCTGTTTCCTTATCCCCCAAGGAAGAGGTTGAGTCTTTTGCCTTTACTTGCCTAGGTTAGGGCCATTTGGGCTCAAATTCTTCTTGGGACAGAGGAATCGTGCCGTGTTACCCCTATTGTGGAGGCAGACACCATGGGAAGGTGGGGGGTTGTGTCTGTATGGAGGTCAGCATTGTTGCAGGCTCCTATTTTTACACCAGTAGGTACAGAGGAAACTACTCTTTCGTGAAGTCAGATATTGTTGGGGGGTTGGAGTTTGGGGGATAGAGGAGGGGCTGTTCTGGGCATCAGTTGAGCAGATGCCCAGGATGCCTGGGGGAGACCAGCTTCCCCTACAAATCAGAGCTCTAAATTACAAGGTTTTTACCAACGCGAACAGTTGGGGGACGTCGTCTGCTCTCATTTGCGTAATGGTTTCTGTCACTGGTGATTAGACACAGGATGAAGGAAAAGAAATTTGACAATTAGGAATGAGCCATCATTAATCTGAATCTGTTAGGAGACAGAGGGGAAGAATCCTTATCACTGGGCCAGCCCGTGTGGGGAGACCCTCGCTTCTGCCCCCCCAGGATACACCCCTTTATTGTTCCCACAAGGAGGCTGAGGTGGTATTTCTTAAGACAGAAGAGATGGGCCAGGTCCCCAGCCTGAGATGGACACAGGAACACACGTACAGGCATAAGCCAGCACGGAGAGATGGGTGTCAAGTGCACCGTAGGGCAAAGACTAACAATGGAGTACTTTTGATAGGTGCTATTTGTGAAGAATGTTTTTGTAATCAGCTCTCCAGGTGCCCTACCAGTGGCAAGTAATTACTACATTCCAATCCTGCAGAGCAGAGGAAACCTGGTCTTTATCCTCTAGGACAGCGGTTCTCAACCTGGGGGTTGAACAACCCTTTCACAAAGATCGCCTAAGACCATTGGAAAACACATATAATTACATACTGTTTTTGTGATTAATCACCATGCTTTAATTACGTTCAATTTGTAACAATGAAATTGGGGGTCACCACAACATGAGAACTGTATTAAAGGGTCGCAGCATTAGGAAGGTTGAGAACCACTGCTCTAGGAGCTTCTGCCTAGTTGGAGAAGAAACCACAGGAAACCACTAGAAGTTATGAGAGCATGGATTGTGCACTCTGAGGACAAGATTAGAGGCTGCTGAGGAAGGAGGGAGACCAGCAGAAAGCAGAGCTCTTCCTCCAGGCTTCTCCAAGCACCTGGACTCCCCAGCAAGGGATTCTGGGCCTCCCAGCAACATTGATGCCCCCCACAGTACAGCTTAGTTACATGGAGGGCACTGAGGCCCCTGCCCAGATGTGAGAGCAGGTAATAAGATTAATGAACAGGCTCAGTCTTAGGAGTGGAGAGTGCCAGTTTGGATCTTCTTACTTTTCTGATCTCTGGTAGTTCTGTTTATTTACCCAAGATTAGTGCACCTGTTCTCTGTGTGCTCTGACCTCGTGCTATTTTGTCCATTCTGTACCTTCCGGTTTAGCTTTTCTAACTCTTTCTGCTAGTCTTAAGCCAGCTCTGCTTAATCCTCACAGGTCTTGAGATCCTTACCAGAGTCCTGCTGAAAACTTGGTGCATTTCTGGGGGTTGAAGCCTCAGACACTGGCAGCCTTGAAGTCCAGGGGCTGATGGTCAATGAGGACTCCAGAGGTGGGTGAGGGAGGGTGCTTAGAGAGTTGTGAACAGTGGAGAACAAATGAGAGGGTATTGGGCAGGAGACTTCCCAGTAGTGAGGCCTGGCAAGTCAGGGAGGGAGGAAGAACCAGTTTGTTTTTCCATTTAAATGCATCTGTGTGCCTTAGGGTCAAGCATTTCAGGGATGGAGGCATTTCTCAGGTGTGTTTTTTAAAAATTTTGTTTTTGTCGTTTATTCTCACTCAAGGATATTTTTTCTATTGATTTTTAGATAGAGTAAGGGGGAGGGAGGGGGGAGATAGAGACAGACAACATCCATCAATTTGAGAGAGAGACATTGATTGGTTATCTCCTGCACCCCAACAAGCTGGGGATCAAAACCTGCAAACCAGGTATGTGCCCTTGACTGGGAATTGAACCCATGACCCTTCAGTGCATGGGCCAATGCTCTAACCACCAGCCAGGGCTCTCAGGTGTTTTTGGCGATGCCCCGAGTCACCAAGTTTAGCTTGCTTTTCATTTCAATATGTTCTGGGAGGAAACAGCATATCGAGTAGTCCTGTGTCAGGAGCGGAGATCTTAGGTGAGAAAGGCCTGGGAAGTTGGGGCAACAGGGGCCCAGTGGTCAGTGTATACCCACACTCTCTCCACTCCAAGTACAGTAGCTGGTTATGGGCCTCACGTTCTTCCCCACCTAAAATCTGGTCTTCGAGTGACATTTTGGGAAGCAGAAGTGTCCTTAACTTCAGTGAGAAACGTTCTAACACAGTGTTTAAAATCATGGATTTTGGAATCCGATGTCTTTCGTTCAGATTTCTAGCTCTGCTAACTTGCCAGCTGGGTTTGACTTAACCTCTCTGAGCTGTTTCCTCAATTGTAATGGTATGTGTGGTAGGGAAGGGTAGTGGTGGTGGTGGTTACATTATGTGACTTATTCAGGAACTTGATTTCAGTGATTCCTTCCTTAATTAAAGCATAGGGAAGAATAAGGAAAATACCCTGGAGAAACCCATGTTGAGCTGGGATCAGACAGAAGAGCCTTGTTACCTAAACCTGTCCCAGAGGGAGGGAAAAAAGGAATGAGTCTGAGATCTTCTGCCTTGTCGGCCAGGCTTTACTGCTGCCTACAGCAGCCTGGGGACAGGGTGGGAAGCTGTCAGGTAAGAGTGCTCTTTACACTGAGTTCCCCTTACACCTGGTGAAGTTGTTGCCAACCTCACACTGTGAGGTACCTTGGCAGTCAAATCAGGTCCCCTTGGTTCAGTTTATCCCATGCCCCTCGATGTATTTAAGTTGGATTGTTCTAGGATAGAGGCATTCAGAAGAGAATTCAGAAATACATTAGACAGGGCTCTTAATAGCTAGCATTTGTGGAGCGCTCTGGAGCATTTTTGTTTCAGACCCTGTGCTTACAGTTCAATGGGGGCAACAAGCAGGCAATTAGCGTTACAGGTGCACAGAGGAGAAACACCTGACAAGCTCAGTAGGCTTCCTGCAGGAAGTAATATATTTAAGCTGAATGCTTGAAAGATAACCAGGGGTTGGGGAGCAGTAAAAGGCATGAATTTCTCCTCTGACTTCTCTCCCAGTTCCAAAACAAACACTCTGTTCCTCCATGTTTAAGGCTTTTGTTAACCACTCCTGGGAAGGGACTGTCAGCCAGGCAGTGGACCTCAAGAAGAAGAAAGCCTTTTGGTTAGCTACGAATCTTTGAAAGTCATTTTGGTCTTTGGCCCAGGTTCATCCTGGGCTGCAGGTGGATTGGACTTGGTCGTTTGCAGTCCCTCTTAGAAGACTGGCCTCTGGAGCTGCCCTGCCACCCTACTTGGAAGAGCTGCTGGACTCAATTAATTCAGAACTCAACCCGAGATATATTCTGGCTGCCTGGATTTCTCTGCCTCTTCCACACATATCCCACTGATCTCCTAGGTTCTGCTCCCACCGCTAGCCACTCTCCCCTCCCCTCTCTGAACTAAGCCCCCCCCCCCCCCGCCGCGGCCACTCACATCCTCTTGTCCTCTGACCCTGGTCCCTAGCCATAGGTGAAAAGGACCCCTCTCTAACTTGTATTAAGCCCTCTCTGGACTATAGGCTATTCTGTAGTCACTTTGCATTCACCTGTTTGCTTCAAAATCTAAGCTACGTCTGGGCTAGGTTTTTACTACCTTGAGTATATAGCAATATAGGGTATTGGTTGAGAATGAGAGCTGTACATACCTGTCTTTGAATCCTAGATCTGTTTGCTATGTGACCTTGGGCAAATGACAAACTGCCTGAAGCTCATCTTCATATATGTGGGATAACATTACCTATCTTGTCAGGATTACATGAAGTGTGTTAAAAAGGACTTAACAGAGTGACTTCCATAGCAAGGGCCCAGTCATCAGTGCTTCTAGTTGTGCCAGCCCTCTCTCTTTCAAAGCCTTTACCTTTCTTTCCTATCTAGCTTCCTGACTTAAGGTCCTGCTTCTAGTGTTAGGGCAAGTATAGTAGTCGGCTCATCAGCAAAGCAGAGGGAGGAGATTAACTTTACTGCTTATGTTATCAGTCTCTATCCCTTCTTAGTGACATTTAGGGAATGTTCTTCCAAGATTTTTTTAATCTTAAAAATATGTGAACCAGCCCTAGCCAGTTTGGCTCAGTGGATAGAGCATCAGCCCTTGGACTGAAGGGTCTGGGGTTTGATTCCAGTCAAGAGCACATACCTCTGTTGCAGGCTCAATCCCCAGCCCTAGTCAGGGAGCATTGGGGAGGGAACCAATTGATGTGTCTGTCTCACCTCTATGTTTTTCTGTCTCCTCTCCCTTCCACTCTCTCTAAAAATTCATGGAAAAAATGTCCTTGGGTGAGGGAGGATTAACAATAAAATAGAAATTAAAAAAATATGTGAACCACACTGCCATTGAAAATAGAAGGCTTCAGACCTGCTGCCACTGGATAAGAGGCACTGTAGGTGTGTGCAAGCTGACACACGGCAGGCAGGGACACCGGAGTCGAGGTTGATGCAGAGGCTGCCATGCTGGTCTAGAGGTGTGCCACAGAATGGCTTGAGGTTCCCTTTAAGTTTTGTATATGAGTTTATTTGAGCCAAACTGATGACATGCTAGGAAGTAAGATCTCAAATGCGCCCCTTCAAGTTTTTGGATAGTGAGCCTTTGACTATATTGTTTGAGCAAAACCCCACTCACTCTACAATCAGTGTGGTCATTGTCCCACAGGGTTTGTGTGATGTCTTGAGAAGAATGAGGCCTTAGATATGACTCCTGAGGTGGAATCTCAGTTTGCCTCTTCCTGACTGTAATCCTAGGTAAGTTAAAATCCTAGGTCTTAGCCACTTCACCTTCGGGGAGTGGGAAATAGCAAATGACTTGCAACATTGTTAGGAGGATTATGATGACGTTTTATTTAAAATATATTTTTATTGATTTTAGAAAGGAAGGGAGAGAGAAACATTGATGAGAGAGAATCATTGATCAAGCTGCCTCCTGCACACCCCCCACTAGGGATTGAGCCCACAATCTGGGCATTTACCCTTGACTGGAATTGAAACCTAGATCCTTCAGTCTGCAGTCCAACGCTCTATCCACTGGGTCAAACCAGCTAGGGCTATGATAATGTTTTAAAATATCCTGTTCAGTGTGAGCACTAGAAAATAGTTTCTTAGAAAAACTGAACAGTGTTTAGTTAGTGCTTGAATAGAAAGAAACTGCTGGCAACAGGGCTTTTTTGATCCTACTCTGACTCTCAAGATGCTCAAAGTGGAATCAGAGGAGATGACTTGGGTGGGGGAAGCAAAGCGGAAAAGAGCCAGTCAGCGTGACTCAGTGGTTGAACATTGACCTATGAACCAGGAGGTCCCGGTTCAATTCCCAGTCAGGACACATGCCTGGGTTATGGGCTCCATCCTCAGTGTGGGGTCTGTAGGAGGCAGCTGATCATTGATTCTCATCATTAATGCTTCTATCTCTCCATCCCTCTCCCATTCTCTCTAAAATAAATAAAAAAAAATCTAAAAAACAAAACGGGAAAGATCCTAGGGTTGTGGAAAAGACTGAAAATCCATGAAAGATGGGACGAAGATGCTTAGATGGGGTCTTGAGCAGAAGCAGAGACCTAGGCTCTAGGTTACCACCTAGTCCCAAGAAGAACAAAGACAGTGGGGCAGGAGGGGGTCTGAGGAAGACGCTAGGGCTGAGTGGAAGGAACACAAGGTTTGGGACAGTGAGCCTTAGATGGACTTTTCACAGGCTGGGTGACTTGGGGCATATTCGTCTCTGTGCTTCAGTCCCCTCATCTTTAGAATTGGTTAACACTGCTACCTTTCTTACAAGATTGGGACAATATATGTGAAAATACTGTGAGCACTATGTTAGTTGTTAAGGGTTTAGGGGAGCTTGTTCCAGAGTGGGTGGGCCACAGAATTGCAGGAGTTCACAGATTCAAGCCTCCCACACTTCCAGTAGGAAATAGGGGCATTTCCCAGCACAACATTGTTCTTCCGCTCTGCCAACATTTGACTAGTAAAGATTTTGTTTTTATTTAAGAAGAAAAAGCAGTGTGGTCAGAATTACATGGCCTAGATTTGAATCTTGTGTTCATCGTTCCAAAATTGAGATGGTCAGATTACTTACCGTCTCTGAGCTTTGATATCTCAACAGGTCTCATGTGACTTGTTGGGAATGAATGATACACCTTAAGTGAAACAACCCAGTACCTAGTGCCGACCTAGGAAGTGTCCAATAAATGTTAGCTCCATTTATTTCTCCTTGGGAAGCATCCAATTGACCCAGCATAAAAGGGACTTCATTGCCCATGCCTTGGTGTAAACAAGTAATATCAGTTTTCCCTTTAAAAAAAAATTATTTTTAATTGACTTCAGAGAGGGAGAGAGAGAAACATCAGTGATGAGACAGAATCATTGATTGGCTACCTCTTGCACACGCCACACTGGGGATGGAGCCCAAAACCCAGGCATGTGCCCTTGACCGGAATTGAACCTGGGACCCTTCAGTTCTATCCACTGAGCTACATCAGCTAGGGGTTCCCTTTTTTAAGGTGAGATCAGTTGCCCTAAAGCAGCGATTTTCAACCAGTGTGTCGCAAGAATTTTTAAAATATGCAATACCTGACTACTTAGGGGCACTGACCTCTTTTCCCTTACATTGTCAAATTAAAAATGACAACAGCCAACACAACAATAGCTGTCCAGTGTGAATGAATCAAAATTATACCCTTTTTTTATCAGATCGGCAAAAATATATTTTTTGGTGTGCTACAGAACTTAAATAATTAGCCATGAGATGAAAAAGATTGAAATTTGCTGCCCTAAAGGAATAGGAGTGTGAATGGGGAAGAATCATGGAGAGGGGGGCAGGACTCGACAACATTGGAGATAGAGTAGGGATATTATTATGGTCATCTAGGTGGCATGAGGGTGGGTGAAGAAAGGAGGTTGTTGAGAGAAGAGTTTTCAGAAAGAAGGTAGGTGCTGAGTGCAAGAGGGAAAAGCCAATCCAGGGGCAGTGTGGAATAGAGGACAGGGCAGATCTGTGGGAGAACCTTAGGATTTGTGACTACAAGTCAGTTGTGAGAGAAGTGCTGCATTCAACCGGCTGTCATCTTAATACTGGGAAGAGTGGTCTTCCTCTAAAAGAAGAATATAAAAAGAAAGCAGAAATCAAGATGAAAAGGTTTGTGTTTTCAGAGCCAAGGAAATTTATCCCATTCAAGGTATATGGTAGCCTAGGTGGGATTCTAGGCGTCTGTGAGAAAATGCAGTTAGATATTGAAGAGCAGCAAACCTCAGGGTATGATTTGGGTGACCACCTCACTAAGTGATGGAGGCCCGGCGATAGGGCTTACACAGGCCACAACAATGACTTTCTGGGTCCCTTCTTAGAATCCAGTCAGTGGCCTGACCCATGTTTCTGATTGCTTTACAACCTCAGCCATCTGAGAAGGCAACATCCAAAAGATCCCCATCAATTGTTTCCTTGGTCAATAAGCATCTTCTAATGCTGGAGGACTTAGAATGATGGATAGACATGTTTAAGAACATCTAATCCACAGTATTACTCTTTGCTTTAAGGAATATATACTGTTTGTATTTTATATCCTTGACATGTAGAAGAGAATTTGCTTCTAATAGGTTTACCTTGTAATACCAACTAAAGTGTGTTGAGTAATTTATTTTGACTTGAATTTTAAGTTGAAGTCTTGCTAAGTTTCTATATATTTTTGGAACATGTAAAATGATTAAAAGATTTGCTACACTTATAAACTTAATTTATTGGAGATATAGTAATTATTTGCAAAGGTTTGTTTTAGTCTGATAAATGAAGTACTTAAGGAAATCAAATATATTAATCTTAAACTGCTTTGTTTTATAAACAAAATTTGTAAAAGATGACTTAAAAGCTTAGACAAGAACTAGGATTTTGAATATATAACTTTGAAATTTGAATATAACTTTTAAAACCAAGTAATTTCTGGATAATTATTTCTGTGCACAAAAATAACTCTTATGGATGTCAGAGTTATTTCTCACATGGAAACTCAAGTGCAGTATTACCACAAACCCAAGTCACTAATAAGCTTGTCCAAGTACTTGGCAACATTTAAGATAAACTTTTCATCTAAAAAATTAGATTTTTGCTTCTCTGAGAAATCAGAAGATCTATAGCAATAAAATCCCATTTCCCATGCAACTACAGTTGGCTGGAGCTGAATAGGTTCTACTCCTTGGGCATGTTCCTTCCAGCTTACCACTGTCACCACTCCTCACTTTGTACTTTATACCTGGTTTGTCTGACTTCTGTGACTTGTCCCACATAGATTTTTGGATGTGTGACCCCTGAACTAGAGGCTCTCTGAGGTTCCTAACAGCTGATTTATAGCCTGGGATAAGGGCCCTGGAAAAGTGCCAGGCCCTGCCTTCCTCTACATTTTTATTTTCCCTACTCCAGCTGGGCTGTCTTTTCCCATCTGACCTGGGCCCAGGACTGGTGTCAACCCTACAGGAAATATGTAAGAAGTTCCTATGGAAGGGGGGAAATGGGGGCGGGGATGGCAAGAAGGGTACATATGTAATACTTTCAACAATAATGATTGAAAAAGGGGAGAGAGAAAAAAAAGTTTTCAGGCTTGGACTTCTTCGTGTTTGCTGCACTTGTCTGTGCCCAGACAATTTGCCTAGGCTCCAACCCCATGTCTCAGTTCCTGTGAACTTCCTGATCACCTCATTATTTGACCACAGCCTTGCTTTGCTGTGTGAGGGCTCCCAGGCTCTCTGCTTTATGAGCTCCCATACCTGATTATCCCTGGTCTCTCAGGGTTGGTTGTGAATCTTCTGACTGACTCTCAAGCCCTGACCCCATCTTCACCGTCACTGCTCACGGTCTGGGCAATGTGGTTACTCAACTGAGGCTTGGAAGATTGGCGAAGGTTCAAGAGACATGGGAGATGAGGGTGGAAGTTACTGGATTGGGAGACAGAAGCCAACATAGTTTAGGAGGGCAGCTAGTAGAAGGCTGTTGAGGTAAGAGAAGCCACCACACCTATTTGTAGGCAGAGGAGAAGGCGGCAGGAGAGCATTTTGCGAATAAGGCCTCAGAGGAGGCACCAGGGTGATGGGATAGGAAATAGCAACAGTTGTTTATAACCAAGGAGATCCTGAAGCTCAGAAACATCTTAGCTCAAGAGATGCCAGAGGAGGCACCATTGGAAATCTATAATTCCCTGAAGGCATGGTTAAATAAATGATGATAAAGATTTGGAGAGTAGAAAGAGGACATGTCCGTGATGTTGGGGCCACAGCCTGGGGCAGGAGAAATTTCCAGCAATGCAGCCGACAGCCTCTCAAAATATCTGTAGATGTAGCAGAAACATCTGAATCAAATGATGATGTGCTTGGTAAAGAGCCAGACCCAGAGAGTTGATTAATGGAGCCATGTCAGCCTAGACGAGAGGGAAGTCTCCAGCAGTATGCCTTAGGGCTCAGCCTGGGCCTGTGTCCTGTCTGACATTTTTATTGACAACTGACTGACGAAGCAGGCTCATCAAGTTTGCAGGTGATAGAGCTAGGAGGGGCAGCTAATACTTTGCATGAAAGAGCCAGGATTCAAAACGACTTCAACAGGCTGGAACCAACAAGATTAAATTTAACAGGGATAAATGTAGAGTCCTGCACTTAGGTTAAAACAAAATCAATGACATAAGTACTGGGTGGGGGGCGGGCCCAACTCGACAGCAGTTCATGATGAAAAGACCTGGGGGGTTTAGTTGACTGCAAGCTCAATATGAGTCAATGGTGTGATGTGACTGTTAAAACCTCTAATACAGCCACGAATTGCATTAACCAAAAAGGAGCAGCCAGATCAAGGGAGATGCTTTCTGAGATTGTCTGACTACCTCTGGAATACTGGGTCCAATGCTGAGGTCTTTCTTATAAAGGTCGGTGACAAATGAGAGAATATTTTGGACAAGCAGCCAGCATGGCAATAGTCCTGAATACTACCGGAAATTTGCCAGAAATTCTGTAGTGCTGAGATTCTGGAATGAAGGACAGTGTTGAGTAATCTGACCACTCCCCACCCCCTTGGGGGAAATACAGTTGTATCTGAAGCAATTTTCTGGGATTTGGGAGAAGATATAGGGGCTGCTTTTTCCTTACTTCTGTCGGTACCCAAAGGCATTGGTCTGTGAATCTTATCCCAGGCTTTCCTGAAGTCAGGGGATTAGGAGTTACTAAGGATGGGGATCAGTGTGGGAGTGAGCTGAAAATGGGGCGTGAAGTGAGGAGGAACCTGCAAATTTGGACCTCAAGTACTACCTTTCCAGCACTCTCCCCCGGCTCGTGCAGTTCTCACTTTTGTCACAGTGTGGCGCCCTCGCTCCATGCGGGGATCTTGAGCCTGTGGCAGGAAAGGATTGGGCCGCTAGGCCACAGCTGTACTTCCTGCACTCCCCACTGCGGGGAGCCCTAGGGGCCTCTCTGCTTAGGTGTGGGGGTGGGGCACCTCTTGTGTGGCAAGATGACTGGGCATGGAAAAGCTTGCCTGCAGCACAGACACATGGAATCCAGATGTGGCTACTGTTAGGGCCATGCATTCTGCCTGAGGTACTCTGCATGTGGCCTCTTGTCTGCTCCGACACAGAGCCCAGGGTGCAGAGGGCTGCTCCTATGGCAGGAGGGTTCCCCCTGGCACCTCTCTATGGGGTCATGCACAAGCCCGAATTCCCTGCATTCCTTAACTGTCTGAAGTAGAACAACACTGCCAAGTCCATGGAGTTGTTAGGATTGAATGAATAAGGCATCTAGGGCAATGACTGTTACAGGAGTCACCAGAAGAGCTTTTTGAAATTGCAGATTTCTCACCATCAGTCGTTTAAGTAGTTCTGGATGGAGCTCAGAAAATTGTCATTTAAAACAATTTCTCCAGATGGCATTAATGTCCATGGTCCTCTGACCACATATTGAGAAACTGACCTAGGACATACAAGTCTACTTAGTGTGCTTTAATTCTCTTTCTTGGAGCCCACAGGAGGGGATGGTACGGCAATCATGGTGGTGAGCTGACAAGAGTTCACAGGCTTGCTCTCCAGGTGACTGTAGCCAAGATGGTGGGAAGAGGGTCTGGAAATGGGACACAATATTTAACTTCAAATGGATGTTTAAGACAAAGTGAAAATATTGAATGTACTGAAGTCCATAGAGGAGTTGGGGTGCTGGCATCAGGGGTGGGGGACACATAGTGGTGGAGCAACGGGGTTGTGTTGGTATACTGGAGTGTTGAGTTAAATGGGTTGTTGAAGGACATGAGTTCAGACTGTACAGGGAGAGAAAGGATCTGACAGGATAGGATGGAGCACATTGGCATTTTCTTGGGGGGCTAGAGATGAGGGGTTGTTGTATCATGTAGCCAAGAAGACAGAGTGATGGAGACTGCGATGCTCAATGAAGCCCCATGGGGGCAGCCATGCTTTGTGATTCCTGGTGAAGACTTGAGCCCAGGCTCTGACTGTGTTGTTTCTTAAGAGCTTCTAAGGAAACTTTCCTGCTCCCAGGGGATATAGATGAAGAGTGAGTGTGTGTGTGTGTGTGTGTGTGTGTGTAGGCGAAGGTTAACTTACGCAATGAAATTTTACAAGATCCTTTCTGGATTTCCTGACTGACTTGAGGAAAGGGACTCGGTCTCTAGAACATTCCTCTCTCCTCTACCTCCCTCCATATACAGAATAATGTTTGATCTGCTTGGTTTCTCTTGGGTCTCAACTCCCCAAAAGGGAGCATTCTTGTCAGCAGCTCATAAACATGTGGATGTCTGCTCACTGAAAACACCTTCCAGAAATTCTGAAGACCTTCCCAAAGGAACATTCTAGAAAGAATCCTCAGATTCCAAATTTTTGAATATGGAGCTGGAAGCGAACTTAGATACCATCCGATGCAGTCCCCCTCAGCTTGGTGCTGGGGAATAGACACCTTGTGTGGATATCCCACATTCTAAGCCTCTTGGGATTCTAGGGCCTGAGAGACAAGACTCACACATTACCTACAGAAAAAGGAGACTCAGTAGAATCAGTAGTAGGCTGTGGGCTCTGCCAGTAAACACCTAGGAGGTCAGAGGTGGTGAGCACCTACACAGGAAGGCCCCATAGAGCAAGGACAACTGGAGCTGCACCTTAAAATGGATAGGATTTCTTTTTAGTGGTTTTTTTTCTGACTATGATTTTATGGAAAATGAAGGAAAAATATATTGGGGTGAAAAAATGGGGCATGTTGGTCTGTCTACAGGGGAGGAAAGCTATAGAGCCCTGAATTCATCTGAGGTTTGGAGGACAGTAAGGAGATCAGCTAGGGTAGGAGGCTGGGACCTCTGTTAGAGCAGAGTGAGAAAGAGGGCAGAGAGATCTGGCTATAGCAGGAGGTACAGGCTGGAAACAAGAGGAAAGAAATTCAGGGTATGGGCAGTGAGGATTGGAACTAGAGGATCAGGTGAGAGCACCCACAGAGATGGAGAGAGAAGAGGGTTTCAGGGGCAGGTATGAACATGCCAGAGAAGCACTTCCCAGGTAAGCAGAGTGGAACCAAGAGTTTGGAGATCATTGAAATGGAAGGGGACACAGGAGGATGGTCACAGGCTCAAACTCTGAAGAGGAGTTTGGTGTAGGAGGGTGGGGCTGAGGACACAGTGAAGGTCGTTAGAGTTGGCGATTAAGAGGTCAGCAGAATGGTAGGGGTTAAAGTGAGTTGGTGGAGAAGAAATGCAGGCAGCAAGTATAGACAACTGTAAGTTATCCTTTGAGAAATACACAGAGGACTGGAGACAGGCTCATATTTTGAAAAAGAAGTTGCAGCAAGGCTTTGTTAGTCAGCAGGAGAGGAGCAAATGTGTGGACAGAAGACAGAGGAGAAGGAGCCATTGGAAAGGAAGATATTGAAACTACTAGAAAGAGCAGACACGGACAATAGCCGAGTTGTAGAAGGGAAAGGAAGAATAGGGAGCCAGGGCCTGGAAGAGGTCAAAGCTTCAGGTGGGAAAAAAAGGGGTGAAGTCTTGGGGCTCCGGTTGAACGAAGGCTTTGGTCTAAAAGTAGGAGTCAAGGTTGAGGTCGGTCCTTCACGTAAGGGTGGCCAGGGTAGGCTGGGCTGGAAGGACACAGAAGAAGAGTTGGAACCAAAGGAGCAGTCTGGACATCCAATGTATTGCCTAGTAGGCCAAGGACCCAGTGGAGCTGGACTAGGATTTGCCTTGGACCAGGTCTGATGCTCTGCATTTGGGGAGAAGGATGGAGCAACAGCTACGGTACAATCAAATTACAGCAGTCTCAGAAGCCCAGAGGCCAGGACACCACAGGAGCAGTGAGGGCCCCCACCCCCGGGGGGAAAGGAGGGGCAGCTGCTAGAGCCCAGCCTGGAGGGCTTCATGGAGCAATGTGGTGGCCATGCAGTGTGGGGGTCAAGAGTCTGAGTTGAAATGTGAGGCATCACCATTACTATTTTTAAGTATCTGAGATGGGCTCTGAGAGGAAAGAAGAGCATGAAGAGATGCAGGAAGGGAGCATTGCTTAGTGCCCAACTTTGTTCTATATTAACTAACTTAACCCTCACAAGACATGCCCCCCCCCCCCCATGAATTAGGTTTTTTGTGTGTGTTTTTAATAATGCAAAACCAGATTTATTTGTACACACACCAATGAAGGAAAGCAGTCTTCTGCCAAATAGAGAAGATTTAAGATTCTTAAGGCGCTGATTGGGGACCTACGGCAATGGGAAGACTAGCTTTGTTGCCTTCGGATGTTAGGTCTTTTCACCTGACACTTCTGCGGGGTTTTTAAATGGATCTTCCTCCTCCTGGGCCCGCTGTTCTAATTCCTTATGATATACAGTGGAACCTCGTTTCTCGAACTTCAATCATTCCGGAAGGCTGTTCAAAAACCGAATAATTTTTTTTCCCATTTGAAATAATTTAAATTGAATTAACCCATTCCAGACTCCCACATGATTCCCTGTTTTAACCTTTCTTATATACAGTACATGTTTAATGTACTGTTTAATCTATAAATAAACTTCTTAAAAACAAAAAGGACATGAAATATAAATGAAAATTTAACAAAAAGGAAAGAAAATGTACAGTAAAAAGTGAAAATTTAATAATAAGCAGCAACAAAAGCAAAAAAACCCATGAAAATATGCACAGCACAATCTCCTGAGATCTTAACAGTGGTAAACTGACTCATACTCCTGCATTCTCTCTCTTGTTTTTGCCTGAGAGACACGTGGCTGGTCATACAGGTATCAGCATGAAAGGGTTGTCAGGTTGAGAAGCAAATTGTCCGAGATGGGAGATGTTCGAGAATCGAAGTTTGGGTGTACTAGCTGGTGTTCCAGGTAGTTCGTGTTCCTCTTCTGTTTGTCCGGGTGCTTTCCTATGAAGCGTAAGAGATCAGATTCATTGTTGGCAGAAGCTGTGATCAGCAGGCCCAGCAGGAGCTTGGGAACTTGTTCTCCAGTTCCAGAGCAGACTCTAGTTAGTATTCCGGTTCATCTACCTCAGGCCTCTTAATCACCGGGAGGCAGATTTCACTAGCACGTCCTCTTAGATATCTTATGAGTTGCTGTCCATGTTCCCTTTTCACCTCAGCTTGGTCTTCAAAGAATGTGGCAAAAAGAGGTTCTCCTGGGCCTTCAATGTAATAACAGGCTGTAGGTAAAGCATCACTGATGTGCAGCTCATAAGATGCCACGTGATTAATAGCAACGCTACGCTCTTCAGAGAGGAGGCGCTGGGTTGCATCTCACTTTAGAGAACACCAGGCATAAACAGTGCTCGAATTAGGTGTTGTTATTACCATTTTGCAAAGGAGGGAATTGAGGTTCAGAGAGAAGAAGTAAGTTGGCCAAGGTCACACAGCCAGTTGGGGGCATTTGAAAGGTTTTTCTGACTC
The DNA here is from genome assembly GCF_963259705.1 of Myotis daubentonii. Lineage (NCBI taxonomy): Eukaryota > Metazoa > Chordata > Mammalia > Chiroptera > Vespertilionidae > Myotis > Myotis daubentonii. Next base: position 45,575,039 of record NC_081852.1, read on the forward strand.
CAAAGTCTGTGCTTTCTGATATGCCTTTAAAAAAATTATTCTTTTTATTTTATTTTTTTATTTCTATTGATTACAGAGAGGAAGGGAGAGGGAGAGAGAAAAACATCAATGTCGAGAGAGAATCATTGATCGGTGCCTCCTGCACGCCCCCTACTGGGGCTCAAGCCCGTAACCTGGGCATGTACCCTGACCAGGAATGGAACCATGACCTCCTGGTTCATAGGTCAATGCTCAACTACTGAACCACACTGGCCAGGCTGATATCCCTTTTTATCAACTACTTACTAGGTAGGTAGGCCTTGGGCAAGTATTTAATTTCTCCCTCACTTTCCTTATCTGTAAAGTGAGACTAATAGTAGTACTATTACATAGATTTTTGTAAGGATTAAATCAATATATATACTAGTATATCTGACTTAAAACAGTATCTAGTGAAAGTGCTACTTAAGGCGATGCTATGTATTATTATTACTATCATTATAACTGCTGTTATTGTTATTATTATCATTACTCCAGCCAGAAGCTAAGGACTCTGAGGAAAGAGAAAGAAGGTCTGGTGCATATTGGTAATTTTTAGAGGTTCTCTGTCCTTCCTTTCCCTTCTAGAACTTGACTATTCTCAATATCTGCCCTTTCTAGTAGTTTCAATGCCTTCATGTTGGTAATTTAGTGAGGGAAAGGTGCGAGAATAGCATCCAACCAGTGGTTCTCAACCAGGGACATTTTTGTTGTCACAGTGGCCTGGAGGAGCTACTGGTGTTCAGTGGGCAGGAGCCAGGAGCCAGTGGTCAGTCATGTCCCAGTTGAGAATGTGCAGGAGAAACTCAACAGGAAAGGATGCTCGGGATTTAACTCCTCAAAAGAGTAGCAGTTTCAGAGATTAGAGCAGCTTGAGCAAATGTTGGGCATTTGAAATGAGTTTGGAGGTCTATAAAGGGCTGGGAAGAGTCAGACCCCATTGGAAGAAAAGCTTCCTGGATGGGAGGGTAGGGGGAAGGCTGCAAAAGTAGGCTGGAACCAAACCCCAGAAGGCCAGGCTGAGGGTTCTGGGCAGGGAGCAGAACTCAACATGAATTTGCGGGGAGCGGGGGACACCATTCAGTCTCTAGCATTTAGTTAGAAAGTGACCTGGAACCAGGAGCTAATGGTAAACTAGGAGACTAGAGGAGAGAAAAGTGTTCCAGGTAGAGAGCCATGTGGTTCTGGATGAGGGGCATGACATATTTAGGAAGACCATTCAAGGAGTCAAGGAAGAGATTGGGTGGGAGGGGAGAATTTAGGCACCAACTAGGAGAGTGGGGTCAAACGCTGGCAGGAAAGGCACCTGGGCTAGGTTTGGGGTTGGAGTGTGCAGTAGCAATACTGTGGGTCGCTTGAAAGAAAGCCCAGTGTAAAGATGCATGACTGCAGAGTGGGCTGGGCTGAATCTGGTAGGTGCCTGACCTGGAAGGGAATTCTGGGAGAGAGGAGCTTGTTAATGACTTAAGGTGATCACAGTGAGTTTACAGTGATGATGGAGAGTCTGGGAGGAGATGTCTGGTGAGGGGAGATCTGGTGAGGAGCTGGAGGTGCCAGTTGGAAGTCAGGACTGAAGTGCCAATTTGGGAGTCATTAATCCACATCCATTGAGGACCCATGATGCTCAATATACATATAAAATATGGCCCTCTATGAAAAAGCTCTGGTACATTTACACCATGGAATACTACGCAGCAGTAAAAAAGAAGGATCTCTTACCCTTTGAGACAGCATGGAGGGACCTGGAGAGTATCATGCTAAATGAAATAAGTCAGTCAGAGAAAGACAAGTATCACATGATCTCACTCATATGTGGAATCTAAGTAACAAAATAAACTGATGAACGGAGTGGATCCAGAGACATGGAAGCATGGAACTGAGTTCGAAAACTCTGAGGGAAGGCGGGGAAGGGTGGGCGGGTGGGAGGTAATCAGTCAAAGACCTTGTATACATACATGCATAACCCATGGACACAGACAATACAGTGGTGAAGGCCTGGGGTGGGGGTGGCTGGAAGGGGTCAGTGAGGGGGGAAATGGGGAGACATATGTTAATACTTTCAACAATAAAGATTTAAAATAAAATCCAAAAATAAAATAAAATAGGGCCCTTTGAGGGTCATTCCTATTGGTTGCTAGTTGAATTTGAAGTCCTGCTTGTAGATAAGTTGGTCATGGGAAGAGAGTGTGGAGGGGGAAGCACTGAAAACCTTCAGACTGAGCCGGGCCCTTTATGCACATGAGGGAGGAAGAGTTGCTGGGAGAGAATGAGTGAGGTCAGTGAACTAGGAGGGGGCTGAGAGCTTCCAGAAGGACATCACAGCAGAGAAGAGGCCTGGGGCTGGCTGCTTCCAAAGCAAGTGACTGCCACAAGGGTAAGGTGGAGGCAGAGATAGACAGTGGAGCCACGGAAGGAAGGAGCCGGTTGGTGCAGATGGCGGGTGGGCTGGAGGAGTTCAAGGAAAGAAGGAGGGAGTGTGGTTCTGAAGGCAGGTTGAAGAGGATGTATATGAGAGAGGGGACATTGAAGCTGATGGGGGGAAAGGAGTAGGAGAGGGGGTGGCTCTCTGAGCTAAGGGGCTCCCAAGGTACCACTCCCACCTTCCCCAACTTAGGTACAAAGTAGTGGATTTCTTCCACTCAGTTAGATTCTCTGGCCTTTCTGTGCTCCACCCCCCCGTCTCCCACCCCCATGTCCCAAGTCCCCAGTTTAGGCTAGTCCTTCTTCCCCAGCCTCAGGGAACACAGAAAAACAGCCCTGTTCTGTAACTATCCTGATTTTTCTCACTTTCCTACCCTGCCCTCCAGACTCAGCAATTCCAACTCCTGTGCCCTCAGCTTTCCCTTCCCCAGAAGAGTTCAGCTCCCGCAAGGTGATGTGACTAGAGTTTTCATGTTGGCCATCCTCTGTGCATGTGGGCCTTTTAGAAAGCTTGTGGACCACCCTGTGCCCTCTTCCCCTCCCCCCAGTCTTCTGCTCCTACTCAGGCCAGGCTTGCCTTTTTTGGCTCTTGCTTTGATCACAGCCCCTCTGGGAAGCAATGCCCTGGTCCCTTCCCCCAGCTCCCTGGTCTCTTTGAGTCTGTCACCAGAGTCAGGAATCAGCCGAAGATGTTGAAAACTCCTCTCCTCTAGGACTCCTCCTCCAATTGGGCTCATTCAATTCTTATTGCTCCTTTCCTCTGTCGATTCTGCAGATGGGGGGTCCACTTAGATGCCGTTGCAGATAAAAAGCAGCAGGTGCTCTTGTATCTTACTGTTTCAGAACCATTTTGCTTCATATTCTGGAAGGGAACTAGAGACCACCTAGCCCAGGGATTTCAAAGGATATTTTAAACTTTAGAACCCCTGTTCAACTCTGAAAACACACATCCGTGCACTCGCAGAGATAAAAGCAGAAGTGCTGTGGCTGCAGCTTGCTTACCTTTGCTCCAGCTCTTGCCCATAGCAGCTCTGGATGCTCCTGGCAACCCCTAGAGCTCCGCAGAGCACATCCTGAAAGTCTGATGTCTTTATTTGCAAGTGAGAACATTTACTGAGATCCAGAGAGATGAAGTGACTTGCACAAGTTCACAAAAACTTGGGATTGTCCCAAATTCCTCTCAGTTCTAGCATTCTAGGACTTATCAACTTGTAGCTGAGCTGTTCCTCGAGTGTTCTTTTATATACTTTGTGATTGTTCATTGAGCACCTACTGTGCACTGGGTACACAGTAGGCCATCAGGACTAGTAGGTACCAGTTATGGGAGTCAATGGAAGTAAAAACTGACACTATCTTCCCTCATAGGGCTCCCGGTCGGTCAAACTCCTGAGGAGACTATTTGCATATTAGCCTTTTATTATAAAGGATTGATTTCAGAGAGGAAGGGAGAGAGAAACATCAATGATGAGAGAAAATCATTGATTGGCTGCCTCCTCCCTCTCCCTTCCTCTCTGAAATCAATTAAAAAATATATATTTTAGAAGTACAAGAGCTTTATTCTAGGATTAGATTTGTGTTTCAAAAAGATGTCTCCTGCCCTGCCCAGTTTGGCTCAGTGGTTAGAGTGTCAGCCTGTGCTCTGAATGGTCGGTCACGAGTTTGATTCTTGGTCAAGGGCATGGCATGCACCTCAGGTTTGATCCCTAGCCCATTTGGGGTGTGTGCAGAAGGCAACCAATTGATGTGTCTCTCTTACGTCATCTCTCTCTCTCTCTTTCTCTCCCCCCCATTTCCCTCTCCTCCCTCCCTTCCATTCTCTAAAAATCAATGGAAAAAATATTCCCAGGTGAGGATTAAAAAATAATGTCTCCAGCTGCAAAAGGTAACTGAATGCCCTGTCTCCAACCCTGTGCAAGCTGAGTTCCTTTCATTCCATCTCCTCTTCTGTCTGCCTTACTGACATCGGTCACATGCTGCTTCGGGCATTCTCAGCAGGGCTTGTTTCCACTTTTTGTGTCATATGCGTTTTGGCTCTAAGGTATAGGTGTGCAGTATAGTGTGTGAATGTGTTGTTACTCCATCATTTATTCATTCAATAAATATTAAGTTATTAAGTGCCACTATGAGCCCAGTAACTGTTTGATTATCATCATGGGCAACCCACCTGATGGGAGATAATATGTTCTAGTGCTTGTACGTGAATGTGTAGACTGTGGTGCTATAAATGATGGCCACTGTGGGTGTCGTCACTGTTACCGTATGGCTATCGGTGTCATTGTGTGGGACTGTCATGGTGGGTGTTGCATAAACTCTGTGACAACAGCGGGTGTGGCTGATGGGGTGGGAGGTTGCGTGCCGCTGTGCAAGGTGAACGCAGGACTGTCGGTGTGGCGCTTGTGCCCTGACGTGGGGGGTTCGGAGGTGTGCATGTCTCTGTCTGTGGGGCCTGCGTGGCCCCCGGGTCCTGCTGTAAATCCGCAGGAGAATGAGCATCTCCGAGGCTGTTGGCGGCACTCGCCATGGCCGCTGGGATGATTGATGTGGGGAGTGGAGCCTCTGCCTGGCCGGGCTGGGCCTGGGATGTTGGGGAGTAGGAGCCTCCCCCTCTGGCACTGGAGGGGAGAAGGGTGATGGGGGCAACCTGGCGGGTCGGGCTGGCTAGACAGGGCCAGATTAATAAAGAGGGACCTGGGGGAGGGAAGGCCTGGAGGGTGGCTGTGGTAGGAGGCGGCTAAGATGAAAGTGGCCCTACTGGCGGGCAGGCAGGTGGCCTCTCCCCAGCCCTGTCAGCACTTTTTAATGTCCCCTGGTTAGAATGTGTGGGAGGTGGGGCGAGGGAAGCTGGAGCTCACCTTTCCCAGGCCCTGGAGGAGGGGGCTGGGGCCGCCACCAGGCGGGGTTTCCTTCGGGGAGTGGGAGGAATGTGGCTCAAAGGTGTAACTGAGAGGAAGAGCCTGGCTCGTGCCCGCTCTGTGCCCCTAAAACATTACCTTAGCTCCGCCTACCCGGGGAGGCAGGCTTAGGAAGCACCTACACAAACAGAAAGGGAGGTGGAGGGGTGACTGTGCGTGAGGGTGCGTGACATCGTGTGCGGCGCCACACACCGGGTGTCGTCGGGGGTGTGAAAGTGAATCTGCGTGAATAAATGAGCATGAGACCGTATTTTGTTAGTTCAGCTCTCTGCGTGTGGGAATTTAAATTTTAAAACCGGGACCTTGCATCCTGGCTTGGCCTGTTCAGGAGTGTGGCTGTGGGCAGATCACTTAACCCCTAAGCTTCATGGCAGTCCCTCTAAGGAGAGATCAGGGTGCCTGTTTCACAGGACGATCGTGGGGCTTAAATAGACGGAAATAAATGTTCAACTGTAAACCTCTCCCTGAGCGTGCGGTTTCCTTGTTAATAACTGCATGTGGGGCTTGATGGGGGACAGTGCGATGGTGTGGGTGTGCCTGGGGGACTCACGGTCTTTGTGTATCAGTCATAGTGGGTGCCTGGGTGAGAGGACGTGTATTTGAGTAAGTGTGAGCTATTTGCAATGAGTTTGCTGTGTGAGTGAGTGTACAGGTGTTAGATGTGTATTTGGTAGTTAGTAAAATATATAAAAATATCTGTGTGGGTCCAAGAGTGGTGAGTGTGAATACCTTTGTGTGACTGTGACTGTGTGTGTGTGTCTTTGGGTGTTGGCCTCATTGTGTGTATCTGTTTGCAGGAGATGATTTTGTGAGGTGCCTGTGCGTTTCTCTGGCACTAAGCTGGACATGTGCATCGCGGGGAGTGCACTGGCTGTGTGTGGGGTGGGTTTGTGTGTCTCCGTGTCCTGTGTGTGTCTCCGGGGTGTGCCCCAGAGCCAGTGTGGCTGATGTGCCTTTGTCTTGGTGGTGTGAGTGTGATGGTGGTGCGTGGTGCCTTGGTGTGGCTGTGTGTGTGACTGTGTGTGTGACAGTGTGTGTGTACGTTTGCGTGCGAGTGTGTTTGGTGAGCGGCTCTGCTGCCTTAAGCACCTTTCGAATACATTGGCCACAGCTCATTGAATCCTTTAACAATCTGACTCTGCTCTTCCTTCCCGGTTTTTTCTAATTCAGTTCCTCTTATTACAAAAATAAAAAATACAGCGCTGCCCCTTTCCAGTGGCTGGCCCCGCGGAGCCCCGCCTCGGGACCAGCCTCGTTTCACTCCATTTCGGAGAAAACGGGAAGTCGGTAATTTTAAAAAATATTTCTACTTTATTTGGGATTTAATGTTCTTACAGAATCCTGCTGCCTCCCTGTGTCCCCCCTCCCCACCTACCCCCAGCCCCACATGCAAGAGGCGTAATGGCCCGTTCAGCATATTAGGGGAGCCAAGCGCGTATCCGTGTGTGTGTGTGTGTGTGTGTGTGTGTGTGTGTGTGTGTGTACACACACACACGAACTTGGGCAAAAATACTCAGAAAGCTACAGCAGACACACATGGGCATACACAGCAGTTCAAACGTATACTCAGACATGAACTCAGACATGGGAACGAGACAGGCAGAGAGGGGAGGACGGAGAGACATGCTCGCAGCAAGAGACAGGCCAGAAGCAGCTTTTACACATAAAGGAGCAGGAGTAGAGTAGTTCAAGGGAATGAGGGGGTTGATCATCTCTGGGCCAGGCATTGCCCCTTTGCACATGGCATGGTCAAGAAGTGATTACTCGAGGTCATGCAGGGAGCCAAGACCAGATGTGGGGCCCTGGCTGGTTGTTCAGTGGTTACAGCCCGCATACCAAAGGGTCACGGGTTCAATTGTGGGTCAAGGGCATGTATCTCGGTTGCAGGCTCAATCCTTGGTCTCAGTCGGGGCACGTGAGGGAGGTGACCAGTCGACGTGTCTCTCTCACACTGATGTTTCTCTCTCCCTCTCTCTCACCCCCTTCCCTTCCACTTTATCTAAAAGCAATGGAAAACATATCCTTGGGTGAGGATTAAAGAATAATAAATGAATGAGACTAGATGTGGGGACAGAAATAGTCCTTTACCAGTTTCCTGTGCTCTGCTGCTGGGGTTCCAGAGCAGGCGGCTGTGTAAATGTGTGCCTGAATGTGTATAAGATGTCCTTTTTTTTTTTAAGATGTGCTTTGAACAGCACTCACTTAAGGGCCATACACATATTAGGCTCAGCGGAGGCTGGCAGGGTCTGCGTGTGGCTGTGCTTGTCTATAAATATATATTGGAGAACTTGTGTGTGCACACACAGGGGAGCATCCATCATGGTGTATAAGCCTATATAAGTGTGGCTGTGTCTATGCATACGCTATAAGCCCCTATGCATAGGGACAGGAACCATGTATCCATTCTGTATCCCCACCACCTAAGAAAGGATGGCACATGGTAGGTACACAATAAAGATTCATTCAAGAATGAATGAATAAACAAAACCACTCTGGGAGCTCAGGTAGCTTAGGGAGAGCCTGACCACCGCTGGTAGAGACCATGAGCAGCCCAGACTCTGGGCAGGATCTGGACAGAGGGGAGACGCTGCACCGTGGGGTAGTCGGGTGGGAACTCCGCTGATCTTTTCCTGCTGCCATCTCTCTTGACGGGAATGTGGGCCTTGTGGTCTGTGCTTTGTTCAGAGTGATGAGTTTCAAGAGTTATTTCAGACTATTCTGTGGTGGAAACAAGGAAATGAGCCAGCCATTTTGTTAACTATGGGGCAAGTAGGGGAGAGAAGGACAGTAGTGGACAGAAACTGAAGATGGATGGATGGACAGAGACAGATAGACATACTGACTAAACACAAACTGATGAATAGATTTATTTATAGACAGACCAAAAGAGAAATAGAGACACAGATAAATAGATGTACAGATACACAGACTGACATGAATAGGCAGGCAGGCAGACAGTCTCCAGGAGTGACTGACAGACCAACAGACAGGCAAACCGATCGATAGACAGCTAGATGGGCAGTTGATTGCACAGAAAAGATGGATGTGTAGCTCAGCATGCAGAATAGGCCTACCAATAGCCAGGCCCCACGTTCTAGCCTCATGCCTTGCTAATGGAACCCCCTCTTTTGTTTGGCGTTTGCAGACCAAGTCCTTTGGGGAGGGTTGAACCCCTCTCTTGCCTCAGAGGGTACTCTTCATTGATCCAGGAAAATCATGGTAATTTCCATTCCCCTTGCTGGAGATTCATTTAGGAATGGACACATGATACAATTACGACCATTTTAATGTGGGAAGAAGCCTGTAAAGGAGACTTTCTTGGGGGAAATTTTACCTCACACTTACAGAAGGACCTGGGGGAGAGATGTGCTCCTTTCTCTCCTTCTGGAGTTTGGATTTTTCTGTGTGAAGATATAATGTGCTGAGGTGCTGCAGCCTTTTTGAAACCTCGCGGTTTCTCCTGAATCAAAAGCTGACATGTTAAGGATGGCAGAGGAGAGGTGTGGAGAGATTCTGAGTGCCGAAGGATGCCACCGGGCCACAGTAACCATTTGGGAATCTCCCTCCCAAACTTCGTTATGTGAGGTAATATTTTTCTTACCATCTTAGCCACGTTTGGTAGGGTTATCTGTTACAGCTAAAAGTATCGCAATTGCTATAAAAATCAACTGACAAATTGGCAGACAAGTAATGGAGAATTGGGGAGATACGTGAAGGAAGAGACCAATCAGTAGACAGAAAGACATACAGATAGATGACCAGTAGACCAACAGCTAGACAATAAAAAGACTCGTCAGCTGACAAAGAGATAAGCAGATGGTTTGTAGATGGATACTAGGTAAGTAGACAGATGGACAGAGGTGAGTTGGGCCAGGGGTGGAAACCTTTTTTCTGCCAAGGGCCATTTGTATGTTTATAACATCATTCACGGGCCATACAAAATTATCAACTTAAAAATCAGCCTGCTCTGTCTGGTCAAACATTTAATTAACTCACCCCTGATGCCTGGGCAGGGCCAGACCAAATGCTTCCACGGGCCGTGTCTGGCCCATGGGCCGGACGTTCCCCACCCCTGGATTGGACAAATGGAAATATGGATTGGGGCGTGGAGGGGTAAACGGAAGGACTGGCAGATGGAGACACATGCAGACAAACAGGCTCCCGATACCTTCTCCAGAAAACCATCCCTGACCCCAGTCTGTTTTGAAGTCTCCTTCTCAGTGTTCCCATAGCCACCTCTACACAACACCATAGCAGCCCTTACTCGCTGTGCGGTGAAAATTGTTTCGTTGTTACTCTTCTTCATGGTAAGTTCCAGGTCACACATTCCTTGAGGATAGGAATCACATCTTATCCCCAGATTAGCACAAAGCTGAGCACACAGTAAGTGCTGGATACATATTTATCAAATGAACAGCTGTGGATGGATGATGGGAGAAAGGAAGGAAGATAAGGAAGGATGTAGGGAGGGAGCAAGGAAGAAAATAGAAATATAGACAAAATGTTGTACAGATATATAAATGGAAATGGACAGACAATTTGGCAAGCAGGTTGACAGGCCATAAGAGAGGCAGATAGATAGTATGTGCATGTATATACCAACAGCAGACAGATGAACAGAGAAACAGCATGATCAGTAAATAGACAAATGGATGAGAGAGAGAATGAGAAAGAATATGAATGAATACAGATGAAAATAGATCACCAACAGGCAGGCAGGTAGGTATATTATAGACGGAGGAATAAATGGATGGTCAGCCAAATGGTTAGATAGCTCAGAAACAGATAGAAAAACAAATAAATGACATGATCTCACTCATTCATGGACAATAGAAACCATTATAAACTTTTGAACAATAATAGATACAGAGGCAGAGCTGCCTCAAACAGATTGTCAAACTGCAGCGGGAAGGCCGGGGAGGGTTGGGGGGCAGGAGGTAGGGGGGTAAGAGATCAACTAAAGGACTTGTATGCATGCATATAAGCATAACCAATGGACATAAGACACTGGGTGATAGGGGAGGCTAGGGGACTGTCTAGGGCGGGGGGATAAAATGGATACATATGTAATACCCTTTGTAATACTTTAAGCAATAAAAATATTAAAAAAAAAAAAGAAGAAGAAAAACAAATAAATAGGCAGAAGACAATGACTGACAGGTTCTCAATCCTGTTGTTGTTGCTGTTGAACTCGGATATACATGATTCCAAATCTGGTCCTTTCCCAAGACACTGCTGTTTCTTTGACTTTAGGATCCGGAGCATAGGATTTAGAGTTTTTAATTCAAGGATGTGAGGTCTGAGAGTGATGGCGCCTTGGGGTCCATATTATCTTGGCAGGGAGCAGTTTGAGTATGAGTAACTTGTTTTCAGAGTGGTCACAGTGTGTGACAACCTCATTGCCAAACACCCTCATTCTGAAATCAATGCTCTGGCCTCCCAGTATGAACTGGGGGCTCCTGGGGGGTGGGAGTCAGGTAAAAACTGGAGGACAGCAAGAATCGCCAAATTAATGACCCACCTGGGGTCAGGAAGTCCACGTGGGGATGAATTATCTGGTTAAGAAACCATGACCAGGTGGATCAATGGAGACAAGGTTTTATCACTCACTTCCCCACATTTAAAGAGCGGCAACCCTAGGGCTGGGGCTCATGGGGACTGCCGCCTTTCCCCAGTAGTGCCCTAGCCCGGCTCACTGCGTCCTTAGGGTGCTCGGAGCCAAGCTGGGGAGACACGAGCCCTGGGGGCTTCCCCAGGAAGCAGATTATGAGATGGAGATTAATGTGCAGGGAGGTATCAGGAAGCTCTTGGGATCAAAACCTTGGAGGGAGAGGGAGGAATCAGGACTGGGCAGAAGCTGACCCCTTGAGGCGCTCTGGAGCTGGACTGGCCCTTTTCCCCAAGTTGGTCCAGAGGGCTCAGCTTTTATAACCTCAAGTTGATGAAAAAGATGGCATTCACAATGACTCCCAGGGTTCTGGTTTGGGTGACTAATTCTGGGAACATACAAATAAATTTGGAACAGGGCAGGGTTAAGTTCATTGTGGTTGAGTTGAAATTGAGATTCTTGAGGAATCCAGCTGGAGTATGACTGCCAGTTATTCAGAGCTGAACTCTGCGTTATTCAGAGTTTAGCTCTGACAAAGGCTGTGTGTGTGTGTGTGTGTGTGTGTGTGTGTGTGTGTGTGTGTGTGAGATTTGTGTGAAGGTGGTCAGAGGAGCCATGGGCCTGATGAGGTCCCCAGGGTGAGTATGTGGAAAGAAAAGAGTTGTGGGCTGAGAATGGAACTGTGGTGAACACCATCCTTAAAGCGAGCTGGAGAGGGAGATAGAAGAGATTCCAGAGAAGCAGGAGGCAACAAGGAGATGCTGCTGTTATGAGAGATGTGGGGGATGAGACCCAAATGGTACCAGCCAACACAGCTAAGTGCCATAGAAAGGGCAACAAAGGTCAAAGTGGCAGAGCCTATTGGAGAGGGCAAGGGGTTCCTGGTGGTTGACCTTGAGGAGAGCAGTTCATCAAAGTGGTGGGTGGAAGGCAAGTTGTGATGGTTTAAAGAATAAAGAGGAAGCTGAGGGTTATACATTTCTGAGTGGACAGACATGTAGATAGATTATCCGGTGTCAATGCTGGGCCAGTCCAAATGCAGTCTTTCCAGATGACCTTGCTCATGCCCCTTCTCTCACGTTCCCCATCACAGACTGCCTGTATGTATAATAGTTATCTCTGTCCTGCCCTCTTCCTCTCCCAGACCATAAGCTCCTTCAAGGTGGGATTTTCATCCACATTTGGGTCCTTCCCTGTGCTAGAGATGGTGCCCACTGGCCCTGCAAGCGACCAGCAGCTGCTTATGGAGTGAATGAACGATCTGAGGTGAGACCATGGGGCAAGTTCCCTGGTTTGCAGACTGTCAGTTAGCAGACAAGGGATGAAACGATGTCCAGGGCAGAAGCTGTGTGATGGGAAGAGGGGTGGCTGAGGATATGGAGAGGTGTGAATGCAGGCACTTAGGCTAAGAGAAGTCCAACGGACCTTTGAGCAGAAGTTCTTAATCTTTTTCGATCCTGGACTCCTTGGAGCTGCCCATGTAAATAATGAACACGTGCTCCAGAAAACACATCACACTCATATCCACTCTGCATATGATCCAGGAGTTTCACAGACCCCGAGGCCCATCTCCAACCTGCCCAGTGAACCGTGGGTTCCAAGCCAAATGGAGTATCTACCAGTCCTGTGACCTGGTAGATACTGACCTAGTCCATCACTTACTCCCTCTGGGCCTCAATTCTTTATCTGTAAGTCAGGTATTTTACATACCACAAACATTTCACCCTGTTAGTGGGTAGAATCGTTCCCACTTTGAAAAAAATAAAAAGAAACGAAGACAGTTTGAGAAACTTGAGCAAATGTACACATGAGTAAGTGAAGGAGCTAGATTCTACCCAGGTCTGTCTGGCTCCAAAATCCTGGGCTCTCTCCTGTAAATTGTGCTGCCTACCGGGTATAACATTATCAATGCCTGTCTGCCCACCCCTGGCATGGTTAATGCACTAATGTACATGAAAACAATTTGGAAACTGGACAGCACTTATGCAAATATAAGGCACCACATTGGTATCATCATTATTGATCACCCGTATCTTAAAATCCCTTCCTTGGCATCTGTTACGTTCCTTCCTCCCAACCTCAGGCCACTTATTCATTGCTTCTGTCACCTGCTCCTTTTCCTCCTGTCTCCTGAGGGTAGGGTTTCTCTAGCCCCCACCTCTTGCTTTCTGTTCTTTACTCTCTAAATTATTTCATCCTAAACTTCAGCTTTGACCTCCAAGCCAGTGACTCACAAATCTATACTCCAGTCCAGAGCCCTGTTTCAACCACCGACTGGGAGTTTATCACCTACATCAGTGGTCTCAGACTTTGCTGTGCATCAGAATCACCCAGAGGGTTTGTTAAAACAGATTCCAGGGCACCACTCCCACCGCTTTTAATTCAGGAGGGTGGGGTAGGGCCAAATACTATGTTTTACAGCATTATGCAAAGTATAACTGCACATATTTAAAGTGAACAATTTAATAAGTTTTGACATAGGAATATAGCCATGAAACCAGCACCACAATCAAGATAATGAACATAACCTTAGCCCCCCAAGTCTCTTTGTTTCCCTTTATAATCCCCCCTCAATTTCCACTCCCATCCCAAGGCAACCTTTAACCTGTTTGTGTCACTGTAGATTATAGTGTTTGCATTTTCTAGAGTACTATGTAAGACGAATCATAAATTCTGTACTCTTTATTGTTTCTGGCTTTTTCACTCAGCGTAATTATTTTGAGATTCATCCATGTTGTTGCATATATCTGTAGTTCATCCCTTTAGTTTCTCTAATCACTAGTTGATAGATATTTGGGTTTCCAATTTGGGGTTATTCCAAATAAACTGCCAAGAACATCTGTATAAAAATCTTTGTGCTTTTATTTCTCTTAGAAGTGGAATGGCCCTGGCCAGTATAACTCAGTTAAGCGTTGTTCTGTGCACCAAAAAGTCGCTGGTTCAATTCCCAGTCAGGGCACATGCCCAGTCTGCAGGTTTGGTCCCTGGTCAGGGTGCATATGGGAGGCAACCGATCAATGTTTCTCTTTCATATTGGTGTTTCTCTCTATCTCTTTCTCCTTCTCTCTCTCTCTCTCTCTCTCTCTCTCTCTCTCTCTCTCTCTCTCAATAAAAACATATATATATACATATACAAATACATATACATATACATATACATATACATATACATATACATATACATTTAAGTGGAATGTCTGGGTCATATGGTAAGTGAATGTTTAACTTTTTAAGGAATTGCAAGACTGTTTTCAAGTTAGTTGTGCCACTTTACACAGCTACCTGCAGTGTATGAGAATTTCAATTGCTCCACATCTTTGCCACTATCTGATATGATCAGTCTTTTCAATCTTAGCCATTCCAGTGGATATGTTAGTGGCATTTCCTTAATAACTAATGATGTTGAGCAGCTTTTCAGATGCTTATTTGCTATCCATATATCTTTTTGGGTTAAAAGTCTGTTCAGATCTTTTGCTTATTTTAAAAATTGGATTGTTGTCTTCTTACTGTTGAACTGTAAGTGATCTTTAAATATTCTAGAATACACGTGCTTTGTTGGGTATATATTTTGCAAATAATTTCTCCTAGTACATGGCTTACTTTTCCATTTTTAAAAACAATATCTTTTGAAGAGCAAACATTTTTAATTTGATGAAGTCCAATTTATTGATTTTTTTTCTAGTTTGACTTTTGGGGTCATATTTAAGAAATCTTACCCAAACTCAAGATCACTAAGATATTCTCCTATGTTTTCTTATAGACGTTTTATAGGTTTTGCTCTTATATCAGGTCTATGATCCTTTTTAAGTTAATTTTTATATATGGTTTGAGGTGGGTTTTTAAAAAATATGGCTATACTTTTGTCAAAAATAATTTACTATTTATGTGTGGGTTTATTTCTGGACTGGCATTCTGCTCCATTGACCTATTTGTCTGTCTTTATACCAGGACCACACTGTGTTGCTATTCCTTTATAAGTCTTGAAATTAGGTAGTGTAAGCCTTCCATACTTGTTCTTTTTCACAGTTATTTTGGCTATTCTAGGATCTTTGTATTTCCATGCGCATTTTAGAATCCATTTGTCAATGTCTCCAAATAAAAGGCCTGATGGGATTTTGAGGTTGTATCGAATCTATAGATCAATTTGGGTTATAGATCATCTTAACAATATTGAGTCTTCCAATGCATGGATATAATGTTTCTCCATTAACTTGGGTTTTCTTTAATTTATCTGAGCAATGTTTTATAGTTTTCAGACTACAGGTCTTGCATATCTTCAGTCAAATTAATCCCTAAGTATTTAATATTTTAAATGCTATTATCAATGGTAAGTTTTAAACTTTCTATTCATATTGTTTATTGTGAGTATATAGGTATACAATATGTATTTGTTAAAACATATTATTGGGCCCCAACTCCACAGTTTCTGATTCAGTAGGTCTGACAGGTGGTCCCAGAATTTGCATTTCTAACAAGTTCCCAGTTGATGCTGATGCTGTTTATCTAAGAACCACACTTTGAAAGCTGGTGACATAAGTGTTCTGCCTGAACCTCTTGTTCCAAACCAAGCTCATCACCTGGCCCCTAATAAGCTCCTCTGATTTTTCTCTTTCCAGAAACGGCCCCACAATTGAATTCCATGTGCAGTGGTTAGCTGTCTGAATTTCCCATTGAAAATCAATCTGTGGTTTATTTTAACACAGACACATCCAGTGAGCTGCCACTCTAATAAGATACTCCTGAAATATGTCTCCCCCCTGTTCCCTTCACTTTCCCCCTCCTATCTTCATCACTACCCCCTGGACCAGTGAAATCACCTCCTAACTGATCTCTCTGCCTCCCGTCTCTTTTTACTGCAATCTGGTCAGCCGCTTGGATTTTGTCAGTCTCCTGCTAAACAATCTCTCACTGGGCTCCCACTGCCAGATGAATTAAGTCTAAACCCCTCACTCTGATATTGCAGAGACTTCCAGTTGCCTATTGGTGTCCATCCTCCTTTCGTCTTTAGAAATAGAACTCGTATCTTATTCAGGAAAGCAATATGCCCGAGTTTTAAGAATTATATTTCTCAGTATCCCTTGCAGATAAATAGCCATGTGACTAAGTTCTGGCCAATAAGATGTAAATATGTTATTTCTGGAAAGCTCCATAAAGGTTACATAAAGGGGGAAGCTCGATGGATAGATTGCCTGTCTTCCCTTCCCTTTTCCTCCATGTCTGGAATGCTGGAGCTTCAGCAGCCATCTTGGGCCATGAGGCAACTTTAAAGATGGAAGCACTTGCTAAGGATATAAGAAACCCGGTGATAGAACTGCCATACTTTGAAGTTATTAGAGGGAAAAAAAAACCCTATGTGTTTAAGCTACCATAATTTGGCTACTTGCAGTCAGACCTCATCCTGACTGATACACATGATAGTCAAAGCTATCCAAATATTAGCCCCAACACATTTTTCAGTCACCTCTGATTCTACCCCTCCCCCTCCTCCTCCCCCTCCCTCCTCTTCCCCCCACCCTCACCCCCCCCACACAAGTACACTATGTTCTGGCAAACCAGAAAAGGTTCTCACAATTGATTGGTATAAAAAATCAGTTTCTATACTAGGAAGGTAGAGTAGACATACTTTTCCTATTGCTTTCATTAAGTACAACTAAAAACCCCAAACATCAAAAAGAAAGCAAATGTAAGAAGACTCTGAAAGGTGGAGAGAAGGCAGCAGACCAGCTAGGGACCTTGGAATCCAAGGAACGACATTGTGGTGAGTTCCCTGTTTTCCTTCTGTCTCACCTCATATATATCAGACCTGGAGATGAAGAAGCCAGCAACCCAGAAATACCAATAAGCATAGACTCCAAAAAAGTCCCAATAAAGGCCTGCTCTCTCCAGTCAAAGGACTGAAAAAGGGCAGCCTAGCAAAATAGCTGTTAGACAATACCCATTCTACTCCAACCAAATACCACAGAAAAATCTGTGGCCGCACTTCCACCCCTGTCAGCAAGGGTGAGTGCTAAGCTAGACTTCTGCCCTCACCAGGCTGTACTGAGTCATTCCAACCCCCTGTAGGATGGTGTCAGAGAAGGGCAAGTAGGAAGCCTGAATGTTGGTACTTGCCAGGGGTAACAAGCTTCCCACCCCCGCCCAGCAATAATGAGGTCACCCTCCCTCTCCACCTTGGGGTGGTGTTGTAGGAGGCCTAGTAGAGATTAAGGACATTCATACCCTGTGGTGTCAATGGAGCTATGTGGGTAGCAGTAACAAAGCACGCCTACCCCCTCCCAGCCAGGGAGGTATCAGAGGCCTGGTGGAGAGCTGTTATTGTCACCTCCATCCAGCAGTAATGAGAAGAGCCTAGTGGGGAGCTTGGACTTCTACCGCACCTTGCAGTTGCAAAGCAGTGCTCTCCCCCTTCCTCTACTAGAAGTGTCAGCAGAAGCCAGCTAAAAAAGGTTTAAATATAATCAAGTCTCTTACAACAATCCCCAAAATGTCCACGTTTCAATTTTAAAAAATCACTCATCATACCAAGACCCAGGAAGATCTCAAACTAAATGAAAAAAGACAATACTGAGAAGACAAAAATGTTAGAATTATCTGACAAAGATTTTAAAGTAACCATCACAAAAAATGCCTCAACAAACAATTATGAACATGCTTGAAATAAATACAAAAAGAGAAAGCCTCAGCACAAATATAGAAAGTCTTAGCAAAGAAAGAGAAAATATAAAGAAGAACCGAATGGAATTTTAGAATTCAAAAATATAACAACAGAACTACGGACCTCAAATGATGGGATTAAGAGCAGAAAGGAGAAAACAGAGAAAAGAATCAGTGAGCTAGAAGATAAAACAGTAAAATGACTCAAGCTGAACAACAAAGAGGAAAAAACACTGAAAATAGACCGCAGAACTATAACAAAGTACCTAAAACTTTTGTCATTAGAGTCCCAGGAAGAGGGGATACAGAGAGCAGGGCTAAAAAAGTACTTAAAATGGTAGAAATTCCCACAAATTTGCCAAAAGATATAAACCTACAGACTCAAGAAGTTGAGTGAATAATAAACCCAAAGAAATCCACATCAACACACATCACAGTCAAACTTCTAAACACTGAAGACAGAAAATTCTTGAAGGTCGTGAGAGAGAAATGACGGGGAAATCAATTCAAATGCAGTGGATTTCTCATCGGAAACCATGCAGGTGAGAAAAAAAAAGTGGCATAACATTTTTCAAATGCTGAAAGAAAAGAACTGTTAACTCAGAATATCCAATGAAAATATCCTTCAGAAATGAAGGGGAAATCAAGACAGTCTCATGAAGGAAAACAAAGAGAATGTGTCACTAGCAGACCTAGCCTGAAAGGATGGCTAAAGGAAATTCTCAAAATAGAAATTTATAAAAGAAGGAACGTTGGAACATCAGGAAAGAAGAAAGAACATGGTAAACAAAAACATAGGTAAATACAGCAGAATTTCTTTCTCCTCTTGGGTTTTCTAAATTATGTTTGAGTATTGAAGCAACTAGTTACAATGCTGTCTGATGAGATGTAAAGAAAATATCTAAGACAATGATATAAATGGTGAGAATAAAGAGATGTAAAAATGAGGTAAGGTTTCTGCACCTCACTTGAACTGGTAAAATGATGACCTCAGTGGACTGTGTAAGTTATGCATTTATAATGTAATACCTAAAGAAACCACTAAAAAAACCTATGCCGGGACATACACTCAAAACACCATAAAAATAATGTCAGAATTCTAAAAAATGTTCAAGTAACCCATAGAAAGGTAGGGAAAAGACAACAAAAATGGAAACCAGAACAATCAGTAAAAATGAAAGGGCAAACTTGGGCTCTAATATATCAATAATCACATTAAATGTCAATAGTATAAGTATACTAATTAAAAGACAGGTAGGCAGAATGATTTAAAATTATGACCTAACTATAGGCTGTCTGCAAGAAACTCACTTCCAATGTGATATCTATGCAGGTTGAAAGCAAAAAGATGGAAAAAGATATCATGGAAACACTAATTAAAAGAAAACAGGAGTCCATATATATTAGTTTATATGCCACATCAATAGCAGGTAAAGTACACTTCAGAGCAAATAAAATTACAAGAGACAGAGAGGGATATGATATCATAAAAGGGTCAATCCATAAATAAGAGTTACAATCCTACGTGTGTAAAAGAAAGCAACAGAGATGCAAACTATGTGAACCCAAACCTGATAGCACTGAAAGGAGAACTAGATGAATACACAATTAGAGCTGAAGACTTCAACACCCCCTCTAAATAACTGATAGAACGATTAGACCATCAGAGTAGGTGAATGTTCTTCAAGGGGGAAACAAACTGTGGCACCTCCCCATCACAGTGCATTACTCAGCGGTAAAGAAGGAATGAGCTATTGATACACACCACAACCTGGATGCCTTCTTAGAGGATTATGCTGACTTTTATTTTAAATCCCCAAAGGTTATATACTGTTTGAATCAATTTATATAAGAGTCTTAAAATGACAAAATTATAAAATTGGAGAACAGACTAATGGTTGCCAGGGTTTAAGGAAGGAGAGAGGGCTGCAGGGAAGTGGGTGTGGCAGCATGAGAGATCCTGTGGACATGGAAATGTTCTTATGTTGCTCGTGTCAGATCCTGGTTTTGATATTGTGCTATAGTTTTGTGAGATACATCATTGGGTGAAACTGGGTAAAGAATACCATATTGTTTCTTACAACTGTATGTGAATTATCTCAAAATAAAAGGTTTACTTTAAAAAAAAACAATCAAAGAAAGTTAGCACTACTTTGCACAGCCCTTCATAGACCTCACCCTGGGAGATAGGGCCCAATTTAAAATAGGTGAAGAAACACAGAATGTCTAAATAAAGGCATCTATGATAGTCCCCAGGGCAGTCTGTGTTCTTTGAGGCTCCTCCTTAATGCCAGGGTGGGCAGCCATGTTGCCTCCCACATGCTGGAGACTTGTTGTAAAACATACTGACTTCCTCCCTTTGTCCTCCCTCACCTCTGTCTCTCAACTCCTTTTGAATCTTCCTCCAATATAAAAAACCTGATTTGCCCTCCAGCTTTGCCCTACAGTTCCCTTAATTTCAGGTCTCAGTATTGACCTGAAATTATATATTTGATTGGCATTTCACTATCATCTTTCTTGCATGAGCTACACCCAGAATGCATTGACTGCCATTTTCCGTTTTCATTTCTTTAACAGAGATTGGGAACTGAAAAGTATTTGAGAAGCAATTTGAATGTGGGGTCTTAGATTTTTAAAATGATTTTCCCCCTTCTTTTTCAAACGTCTCACCAATAGATAATTCAATAATGAAACTTTTTAGCTACTTGCTGTTATGGAATCTTTCCAAACAGCAACATTAGTTTTGCACTCACAGTTTATTGGTTTATGTAACATTTAGTTAAATTATATAATAAGAATAATACGCACAGCTGGCATAAACAGGCTGAGTTAAAAACAAATGACTCCTGGTAAGCATGCAATTCAACCAAATGGGGGAGCACAAGCGATGGCGTCCTAGCCATGAAGGTTTGATGAGCCATGGGTAGAAGTCAGTATGTTTTACAAAAGAATTGATGGTGTCACTTAAGCCAGTGAGCCGGGTAAGTGCAGGTTGTTTAAAGTTTTATTTTAATAATACCAGTAATAATAACGAACACTTTTTGAGCACCTACTTTGTGCCAAGCCTCATCCTATGTGCTTCTATTTATATCTCAATTAATGATTACCCAAAGAAAGCATTATCATTCCCATTTTATAGATAAGGAAACCGAAGTTCAATGAAGTTCAGTAACGCTCTCAAATCCTCATCGCGATTAGGTGGTAGGGCTGAGTTTCTGTCCAATTCTAAAATCCACGCTTTATCACTATGGTCTATTATCTCATGTATTTGTCTTCTGGATGAATGAAAGGATGCAGGTAATTGCATAGAGGACAGGGAAAGGCTGGAAGTCAGGAAAGTGTCCCTTAAAGACCAGCTGACTCGTTCTTGGCAGTTTCCTGAGGTGAGAAGGGTTCCCAAGGGGAGGGCCGGATGTCCTTAGAGGGGTTGGGAGTGTGGGCAGTTCCACTGAGAATCACGGGGGAAACCTACACCTGGTGCTGGGACACATCAGCCCTGTCTCCGGTATCTATTCCAGATTTCTGACAGCCACCATGGTTGGCCTTCGGTTTAGTTCAATTCTGTCTTATTTTAGTCCAACTGAATCTGGCTGGAATTTTTAAATCTATATTACAAAACTAGAGGCCCAGTGCGTGAAATTTGTACACTCAGGGAGTGTGTGGGGGGAGGGGGGTCCCTCAGCCTGGATTGCAAGAGGGTGCAGCCCAGGCTGATGGACCTCACAAGTGCTCGATTGGGGCGAGGAGGGATGCGGGAGGTTGGCCTGTCAGGGAGAGACCACGAGAGGACTCCAGCCCGTCTCACTCAGTCCTGATTGGCCGGACCCCAGCAGCAAGCTAACCTACCGGTCAGAGCGTCTGCCCCCTGGTGGTCAGTGCATGTCATAGTGAGCGGTTGAGCGGCCTTAGCATATCATTAGCATATTATGCTTTGATTGGTTGAATGGACGACTGGATGACAGGACACTTAGCATATTAGGCTAAGGAGAAAACAACAAAGCTACACTCTCAGTGCCTTGACTCATGACTCCAACATCCTGGTAGCTGAACCACAGACGATTTCTCTTGCTTTCTGGGTCACTCTGGCCCCTAGAACCGTGGTGGGCAACCTGAGGCTCGCAAGCCACATGGGCTCTTTGGCCCCTTGAGTGTGGGTCTTCCACAAAATGCCGCCATACTCAAGGGGCCAAAGAGCCACATGTGGCTCGCAAGCTGCGGTTTGCCGAGCCGCAAGTTTGCCGACCTCTGCCCTAGAAGAAGAGGTCCTGCTCATCCTCGGTCCCTTTCTCCCTGCCTCTTAAATCCTTTGCCTGAAGCACACCTATTGGCTGAGGTTTAAGCTCAGGTTTCTTCCTCACTCGGATTCCCTTAGAGAAGGTGCTGTGCTCCCTGGCACCTCACTGTCTCCTGCTGGGTCCTCTTATACCCTGAAGTGGATTCCTCACCTCTGCTAGTTGTTCCTTCTGCCTGGAATGCATCCCCTTCTTTTTTTACTGAGCTTCTTTCTAATTATCCTCTGAATCACAGTTCAGATGTCACCTCCTCCAAGAAGCTCCTCCAATCCCATATCTGTCTTGGGTGCCTTTCCTCTGTGTTGGGTGACTTTTTAGCTCTTAAAACACTATGCTGAAATTGCCTCTTTACTTATATGTCTCCCCCTCTGGGCTCTGAGCTCTAAGAACCTATGTCTTTTATATATATATATATATTTTATTGATTTTTTTTTTTACAGAGAGGAAGAAAGCGGGATAGAGAGTTAGAAACATTGATGAGAGAGAAACATCAATTCAGCTGCTTCCTGCACACTCCCTACTGGGGATTTGCCCGCAACCAAGGTACATGCCCTTGACCGGAATGGAACCTGGGACCCTTCAGTCCGCAGGCCAACACTCTATACACTGAGCCAAACCAGTTAGGGCTAACCTATGTCTTATTCACTGGTATGTCCCAGCGCCTAACAGTGCTTGTCATGTAGTAGGTGCTTAATGAGTGTTTACTGAATGTATTAATCAGTCCATGATTAAATCCCTTCTGGTTTGAAATCTAACCTACTACCCATCAAATTTCAACTGCTATAGAAGGATGGTTCTGTCTCCATGGTCATGTGTGGGGCAGAATGACTCTTATCCCCTGACCTTAGTGAATGAGTAAGTGAAGGTCACCCAGCCACCTACCCTTCAATGGACTCACTCTTCATGAATTCCCAGAAATCTGGCTTCCTATTCCTATAAGATTTTTCAATATTAAAAAATACTGTAGATGGACAATGAATTAGTCACAATAGACTGACTTATTTGGGTGTAGCGACCCCCAGTCTCAGTGGTTTAAGGCATGGAAGATGTATTTCTCACACCATGCATGCATATGGTTGAGCTGGGGGTTCTGCTTTGCATTGCCATCTCTCAAGGACCCAAGCATGGTTCTATGAAGTCCTGTAGTTAAAAAAAAGTTAAAATCTGTTTACATTTGCTTAACCTTCCATTTCCCAAATTATTTAACCACACAACCCTTTTTCTTATGTAACACCTATTTCTATCCTATGGGCCTCACGCTCAAAAAATACCAGTCTAAAGTGATTATAGCATAACAAACCTTTGTGGCACATCTTATAGCCGATAAAATATGAGTAAAGCAGTCTCTGCTCACATTTGTCGATTTTTAAAATGAGTTCAACAAATATCTGTGGAGTTTTTACTTTGTGCCAAGTGCTCAGCCAGGTACAGGATTTGCTGAAATATATATGTTCTTTGCTGTCATCAAGCTTCCCTTCCAATGGGGAAGACAGACTAAACCAAAAACAGCACTGTGCATACAAAGTAAATGTATTCTAAAGTGCTATGGAAGAAAGGCTATGAGAGTGCATAATAGGGTGACCTTACCTAGTCATATCAGACTGTCCTGAAGAAGTTAATCTGCTATTTGCAAGATGAGCAGTTAGTCAGGCAAAGTGGGGATGGAGAGTAATGGTTGTAGGCAGAGATAGGAAGTGTACCAGGCAGAGAAAACAGCATGTGCTAAGGGCCCGAGGCAGGGACAGAGGGGTCAGTAAAGTTGGAATACATTGAAAAGGGGGCAGTGAACAAAAGACCATAATATGCAGGCCTCAGAGACCAAGTTGTCATTTTGAGTTTTATTAGAAGAGCAGTGGGAGCCAGTGGGTGGAGCATGGAAAATGCAGACACAGTCAGCTAATTAATTATATGGCTTTTTATAATAAGATATTTAATTGGAATGGCACTCTATGCTCTACAAAATACTTTCATGTCATCATCCTATGTCTTCCTTGCAGCGACTCTCTGAGGGAACGAGTTCAAGTATTAGAACAGAGGGGGAATCTGAGGCTCAGAGAGGTAAGTGATTTGCCCAAGGACACACAGGGACCTCGCTGGAGAGCAGGCATCCACACCCGGGTCATCTCACTTCCTGGGCCAGTCCTTCAGAGAAAGCCCTGGCCCTGCATGAGTCGGTCCTGAGTCTGCGTCCTTACTGGCAAGGAGGCCCTTCATTGGAGGACTGTGTGGAATGGTGAAGTGCTCAGACTTAGTTCGGGTCCTAGATCAGCAACCGCTTACTAGCTATCTCTAGCAAGTTATTTAACCTCTCTAACTGTCACAACCCTTATTTGAAAAATAGGGATAGTCATATGAACCTCATAGGATTGCTATAGAGATTAAATGAGGCAATTCAGATGGAAATATCTGGCACACAGTAGCAGGAGCTTAACAAATATCAGTTTGATTTTTTTTAGAGAGATAACTAGCTCTTTCTTTTATTTTGGAATTTTGGAATATACTGAAGGTGAAAGTTAAATGAGGCTCAAATCCCTTCATAGCAGGGTTCATTATATAAGAAATGGGTGGAGTCCTGGTATGATATGCAAATGTTCAAGATGGTGCAGAGGAGGAGCAAGTGCTGGGTCCCTTCTCAGTAACAATGCTGATGCTCAAAGTAAGGTCTTCACAGCTGACACGTCTACCTTCCAGACTGTGTGGGGGAATTCTGCAGGTAATAACTTCCCTGGGAGCTGCGCACAGGGGAGTAATTGTCCAGGTGTTCTCCCAGGTGGATATTATACGGTGGCCTTGAGAAACACATTCAAGGAGCTGTTGGGGTAAAGACCCTGGAGAAGCAGCATTTAATGGTTTCAGAAGCCTGAGAAACATCAGTTGAAAGGCTTTCCCAGAGTGTTAGTGGGGGTTTTAGGGTGAAAGACAGAGGCTTGGAGCACAGGGACTATCTGTGATTCATAGGACTCACTGGGTATCCCCTACCACTTGTGGGGCTTTTTTAAAAAACATATATATTTTATTGATTTTTTACAGAGAGGAAGGGAGAGGGATAGAGAGTTAGAAACATCGATGAGCTGCCTCCTGCACACTCCTTACCGGGGATGTGCCCGCAACCAAGGTACATGCCCTTGACCGGAATCAAACCCGGGACCCTTGAGTCCACAGGCCGATGCTCTATCCACTGAGCCAAACCGGTCAGGGTGCACTTGTGGGGCTTTTAATCTTCGTGGGACCTGCCCTCCTCCCTGGGGCATGATGTCCTACTCTGAGAACTTTATATGGAAAGGACGGGCCTTGAGTTTTTCTAGCTTTGCTCTTGAAGATGGGTCTGCTAGAAAGGGCTGGTAGGTTAAGTGCTGTCTCAGGGAAAGGTCTAATCAGTGACTCCCAACTGTTTTTACCCTGATTTACAGGGTAATAAATAAATAAATTTTGCATAGTGACCCAGCACACAGAGCACGCGCGCGCGCACACACACACACACACACACACACACACACACACGGTTCTTGTAAGTACAATACCTACACTTATATATGTGATGCATCTTGGTACTTTATTTTCTATTTTATTCTATTTCATTAAATTGATTTCATGACCTGCTAATGGATTGCAACCTGCACTTTGAGAAACATTGGTCTAATAGATGATGACTTGTTTTTGAAGGTGATTGAGGTAGATGTTGTTCATGAATAATGAAATTCAGATGAGCAATGCAAAAGGCTGTACAGACTGTATACTTTAAATGCTCATAGCAAGTCTAGAATCTAGTTTTGTGTCACCCCTAAATATAGAGGTTGGAGGTAGTAAAAACAATAACAGTAAGAAAAATAACAACAGCATTTACTGAGGACCTACTGAGTGCTGAGAACTGGGCTAGGTACTTGAGTGGGATAAAAATACAAATAGTAAATATTCCCTGCCCTTACAAGAGTTCATAACCTAGTGGGAAAGGTGACCAGGATCATAAACACAGACTATGAGGGTATTTCAGGTCAATGTGGCAGACTGAGGAGGTGTAGGAAGATGTCTTTCACTAGAAATATAAACTTTATAATTATGTATGATACATTTAAAATATATAAATTTAACAATTGAAAAGCATATAACCACATTCTAAAGCAATAAATGGAAGCCCCTAAGTGCCAGGAATGAAAATAAAACTCGGATCCAAAATGCCCAGTGAGTGCTGGCTTTGGCAGCTCATATACTAAAATCGGAAGGATACAGAGAAGATTAGCATGGCCCCTGCACTAGAACCTCATGCAAATTCATGAGGCATTCCATGTTTTTATAAATGGTGATGGAAGGAGACTGGACTTTGGGTGCTGAACACACAATACAATATATAAATGATGTATTATAGAATTGTACACTTGAAACCTATACAATTTTATTAACCAATGTAACCCCAATAAATTCTATTAAAAATTTTTTTAAAATCCAAAATGACCAGTGGGGGCTCACAAAGTGATCCATTCAGATGCCTGCCCTTGGGAGTAGGAAATTTGAACTAAGAGAGCCAGAGACTGGGATGCAAGTAGAGGCACATTGATGGCAATACGAAGGAGAAGGCCAGTCGGCTTCAGCTTCTAGGGACACAGAGCTGCCTTGGCTTTTGCCCTTTCCAAGCCTGGATGTGAGATACTTCTGGGTATTCTCAGTAAACATCTCTGTGCTTCCGCTAGCTCAGGCTACTTTCTGCCATTTGTAGCATTATTAGCATGGCTCGGCTAAAGAAGGGATCTCCTTTTCATTAGGAAGAGTCTTCTCCTAGCAATTCATGCAAGTGCCAACTTAGAAGCTCTGGTTCATTGTGGCCTAAGGGCTCCAATATGGTGCAGGTCAATCCATTCCAGAACAGGTACTGTGTCTGCCTGGCATCCATTGAGTAGGATGGTCTTGTCTCATCCCAGGAGCAGTAGCTGGAAGGCTCTGACCTAGGTTTTCCCTGCCCAGCAGGCAGCTCATCCTTCCATTTACAACAGAGGCATCAGGTGCACCAAAGTGTTCCATTAACAGTGCCAGGCAACCAGTAAACTACTCCAGGATCTAAAATGTGTGGAAAGAACTAAGCAGGGAATCAGGGCAAGAAGCAATAATGTCTTATATTGTGCATCCTGGAGCTGCATCAGAGGTCAGGTTTCTCTGAAGACACTGGCTATACTTGATTCTGTGGAGTGGTATTCCTTGTAGACTGTGGTTGTACATGATCCTGCCTTCTATCTGTATTCTCCATGTACATGGGTTGCCTCTTCCTGTGGGTTGTACTCTCAGAGACCATCGATATATCTGATCTTGCCGATATTTTTCTAGGAACCCATGGCTGAATCCTGTTATATGAAGTGGAGTCCCTTATAGACTGTAAGGATACCTGGTTGTGTAGCAGGGTGTCCCTGGGGCCATAGGTATACCAAGGCTGCTGGTTAGTGGCACTGCTTCTGTGTGCATGGTATTACCGGAGACCATAGTCATACCTTGTCCTGACAAGCACAGATTCCCCACTTTTATCGAAGATATATGGGAACAGCTTCCTTTATTAAAAATAAATGCACTACAGAAGAGTGCTGACTAAAGGTAGAAGGAATTATAGAATTATAAAAGTTCCCATTTTGTAACCACTGTAGTCGCAATTGATTCAGGCAATGAATGCTAAAACCACTGGATACAAGCTGCTTAGACTCTAAGCCTTAGAGAATAGGATATTCTCACCGTCTCAAATCCTGCCCCCACTCCAGACAATGTGTTAATCATATAGGGCAAAGGGTATCTTTACAATCGAGAAATCTGGATGATGCCACCTTAAAATTATCATCACCAATAATTGGAGAAACCGATATCTTGTGCCTCCTGATACGACGCACTAAGAAGGAAACGTCACCTATGTGGTATCCCCACCCGAAATGTTCGGCCTGAATGCAGTCATGAGGAAACAATCAGACAAATCTAAACTGAGGGACATTCTGCTGCCTGGACTTTCTAAAACTACCAAAATCATGAAAAAGAGAAAACAAAAAGTTGGAGAACTATCCTAGAATAAAGGAGATTAGAAAGGTAAAATGCAAATGGAAGGTCTTGGATGGAGAGATAAAAAGGACACTATTGGGACAATTGAGGGGTTTTTAACAGGTACTCAGAGATTAGGCAAATATTTAATTTCCTGAAATCCAGATGAATGTCCTTGTTCTTAAGAGATAAATACTGAAGTATTTAGGGGTTAAGGGTCATTTGTGTCAGCAACTAACACACAAGGGTTTCAGAAAGAGAAGGAGAGAGAAATCAAATTACAAATTGCTAATCTGTGTCAAGGTACACGAGTGTTTGTTACAACAATGAACTATTCTGTGAGTTTAACATTTTTTTAAAAAAAACATTTGGAGAAAAGAAGCCATTTTAAATACTCCTAATGAAATACGTAATGGATCTAGTCAATGGTAGTAATGGCTGTTAAAACCATTAAGTGAAAAGCTGATGAAGGGAAAAAAACTGAGAGGGAACTTTATAATGGATATATCTGGCTGGTAGCTACTGAACCCACTAATTAATCTTAATATTATAAAAAGAAAAAGTGACAAGAAATTGTGTGGTCCTGATGGGATGCAGTAGGAAGTTCACAACATCTATAAAATATGATTGCCCCAAAACATCAAGCCAAAAGCCACACACTCTAGAATCTACCGACTTAAAGGGACAGAAAAACATGTTTACTGATAGCACAGGAGTGCTATCAGCAAGATCCAGAATGAAGG
Source organism: Myotis daubentonii (assembly GCF_963259705.1). Classification (NCBI taxonomy): domain Eukaryota; kingdom Metazoa; phylum Chordata; class Mammalia; order Chiroptera; family Vespertilionidae; genus Myotis; species Myotis daubentonii. Next base: position 45,603,690 of record NC_081852.1, read on the forward strand.
AAATTCCATAGGGCAAGTCACCCATAGATTCTTCAATAATTAAATTTCAAGAAAAGAAAGTGTAACGTATGGAATAAAAGAAACTTAAGAGCCACAGTGACCACATATAGTGCATGGATCTGGATTAGAAACAGATTCAGGGAAATTTGAATACTGAATGGATATTTGATGAGATAAGAAATTATCGTTAATTTTTATTTAGGTGAGATAATGGGATTGCGGTTATGTCGAAAGGGTCTTTAACTTTTAGAAATGCATGTTGAAATATTTATGGGTGAACTGACTCAATGTCTATGATTCGCTTCCAGATAATCCTAGGAGAGGGAGCAGGGGGGATAGATGAAATAAGATCGGCTATGTGTTGATAGTTATTGAAGCAGGGTGATATGTACATGGATTTAAAATCTGTATATGTTTGAACCCGAATAAAGTTGTAACAAATAAGTAAACGCAAGCCACTCCAATATTTTCCCAATATATTCTCCTGAAAGAGGCTCCTCAGTGCTAGAAAGGATGACTGTCCCCTCACAAGTCGCACAGGTGAGGTCAGAAAGAGAACTCAACTCCTACGGAAGGTTGACACCAGGCCAAGGTGGTGCTAATTCTCTCTCAAGCGGAGCACTGCTTACTCTGGGAGGCTCTGTCTTTTGTTTTGTTTTTAAACCACTCTGTTGAGTAGGAAAAACAAAATATTATTTCTGGGCAGCTCGCTGCCCCAATCTAGGTTAAGGAATGGGGTTTGCAAAGGCTAGTGGGTTGGACCCAAGGTGGAGGGGGCAGGTGAAATTAGATGTTTTTTTGTGTTTTTTTTTGTGAGGCTGTGTTGAGGTTGAGGTCCGAGATCAGAGGTCAAGGGTGGGGCTGGAGGGATGAGCGCATCACTAAGGGGTGTTCTGTGTAGACCTAGTGAGCTTCTAGAGCAGCCTCTCCTGGCCTTCGTGCCTCCATCCTGGTGCTTCAGGCCCCCTGGGTGGGGACAGAGGTCCTGGCCCATCCCTCCCCACTCCGTCCTCATGCAGCCTCATCGCCAGGTCCTTCTTTCCCTCTGGTCCACGTTTACTGCCTCCCTCCTGGAGCTCCCTCCTCACCTCCATTCTTCATTCCCTGTCTCCACCCTATCAGACACCCCGGTTCAGGGTCCAAGAGAAGGACAGCTTTTATGTGGCTTGTAAAATTCTATTATATCTGTATTCAAAACCTAGCAGCTGAGAAACACTGGTAATAGGCGTGTTATTAAGCGTGTAAATACACATCCACTCCAGGGCCTCCCAGGGGCGGGGGCGGATCCTCAGCCCTGTTGTCTCCCCTGCATGTAAGTCCCTGCCCACCTGGCCTCCTCCCCAGACTTGGCCCTTGCGTCAGGCCCAGGCCTCCTCCAGCCTCCGACCACCGTTGTAGTTAGTCCTGTAAAGCCCCGACTCTTGGAGAAAGGGGGGGGCGGGGGAAGAGGGCCGAAGAAAAAACATTAGGAAAAAACTCCCACCCAGAGAGCATTCTTCCTGCAGCACTCAGGAAAAGGATGTCTCACAGGGGACGGGAGGCGAAATTTTTTCACATCCAAATGGATTGCAATTTCCCTCCATTTAGCACCTGAAGGTAATTAGCTCGAAGAGACTGCCGAGTGCGAAACACGTTCACGGAACATTAACTCTCACACATTCTCCAGTTGCAGGGAATTAATAGGAAAGATTAAAGTTTAAAGAGAGCAAAATGCCATTACCTCGCCAGCCACCTCTCTCCGCGGCAGTATCCAGCCCCCGGAAACCTTCGGCCAGTGCTTGGGCCGGGGCTCGGGGCTCAGCCTCTAGCCTGGCTGGCTGGGGCATCCGCGTGTGCCCCGTGCAAAGTACTAGCATGTGCTGATGTGCACACACGTGTGCAAAATAGGGCGGCTCTGACCCTTCCCAAGGCCAGGGCAGCCCCTTCCCATCCCCGTGAAGTTTGGGGTGAACAGGGACAGGTGTGTTCTCTTTCAGGTTTACGCCTGGCATTGTTGGATGTCCAGGTCCTGGGGGGCGGGGTGTGCTGGGAAGGGTCATCAGCGTGGATGTGCCCTGTGATTTTGGTGTAGAGGGTGAGGTCCGCCAAATGGCCAGCAATGGAGCGGTGAAGGGTGTCACTCCCACCTTGGTGTGTATAGAAGCGCTGGGATGAGGTGACAGAGGGAGTTGCCGCCACTCTTATAAGTCAGACACAACCCACACACATACGTGTGCGCACACATGCAGTCTCCCATTGTCACACACAGATGGCCTTTGTCACTGCTTTTCTCAAAGCGTATGTAGGCTTCAAATTCTAAAGGTTTCTGTGTTGCTTCAGTATTTTAGGAAAAGATGAGAGACAGAGAGACGGAGACAGAGAGAGAGAGAGAAAGTGGGGGGGGGAGGAGAGTGAGGGAGAGAGAGAGGGGCAGAGGCAGGCAGGAGAGAGAGAGCGCGAGATGAAATTGAGACATGGAAGAATTTATTGCCCAGAAAATTCCATTCTGCTATCTGATTCAAAAAGTCCAGTCCCCCCAGCTTCGGAAAATCTATTTTCCACATTTTAATACCCTGCAGAACAGTCCTCATAACTCATCCGAGTGTGTTAAGCACAGTTTTATTAGATCTGAAACAAATTTTGGTGGGGAGATACTATAGGTCATTAACCATGGAGTAATTTTATCCTTGTTTCCCTAATGATGCCATAATGGCGAGCGAATTTCTTAACTAAAGACCAAAGAACATTTTGAAGGTCAGTTTCATCTGTGAGCTCCTTCAAGCGCTTCTCAGAGAAGATTGGAAAACTCGCCGATTTTTTGAAGAGTCATTAATAATGTGAAAGCTGAAAGCACCCTCCATTTGCGTTCCTGCTTTTTACCTTTTAATTTTATATCGTCCCCGCTCAGAGCCCCGCTCCCACTCCTTCACCCTCCTCTGGACCTCCCTCCCACCAACCCACCCGCGCTCAGAACACGGCTGCCCAGCACCAGGGACCAGGCTGGCTGCGAGGGGGCAGGCGGGGCTGCAGTGGGGGAGGCAGAAGAGCTGGAGAGGCCAGAGACACCCCACTGAGATGGGGGCCCTTGCTCTATTCCCAGAGAGGGTAGGCTGTGTGAGGGTGCTGTTATAGGCCCGGTGTACATGTGCATGTGCGTGCACATATGCAGTGTAGGGGACTGAGGTGTGTGCTGGCTGTACAGACACATGCCGGGGACCAATGGGGACTTCATCTCTATAGGTGGGTCCCCCTATTGAAGGTAGGCTGGGAAAGGTGTCTGAAAACCAGCACAGGATCAGTTCAGGGGCCTGGGCAGTGGGTCTATGGGTAGGGGGGGGGGCGGCTCCTAACAAGGGTGGACATACATGGAGTGCTTGAGACGATTTATAGCATGTGTTCATGCACACACATGTATGTCCTGGGAACGCTGAGGCCATCAAGGCAAGAGCCCAAGGCCCCTTCCCACCAGTAAATATCTAGACACTAGAGACAGGGATCATTCTCTGGCCAGCCCTCACTCCTTCATCCGCTCGTCCCCTTATTCCCCAGGTCCGGAACCCCTCACCCACTCATTGTATTCACCTCCTGATCCCCAATCTCTGGCTCCTTGGACCCCCCTAGTTCCATCCTTCCCCCCAACCCCCGTCACCGACCTCCTCACCCATCCGAGGGCCATCACTGTGGGTGCCCAGCAGGGAGCCAAGGTGGGGCGGCACTTCCGTGCGTGCGGGTTTGGGAGGAGGGGGCGGCGTGGCGACACTCCACGCTCCCAGATGTGGTGGCAGCGATAATTCCAATTTTATGCCTTTGTTATGGCTTTAATCACTTTCTTTATGCGTTTTGTTCCAGCGATCAGGGAGAGACACCTGATAGGCAAAGAGGATACCAGGGGAACCATTTTTATTTGGAATGTGGTGAGAAGTCTAATTAGAATCTGAATTCTGCTGAGCCTTGAAATGGCCAGCACTTTATCCTGATCGCCTTAGATATTGTTTCGAGTCAATCATCTGTCATGTGCGGCAGGAGAGCCGCTCCCTCCACACCACCCTCCCTCCTGCTGCAGACCTGGCCTGGGCACACTGCCGGGAGGGGGGTACCTCCTCCGGGGGGGTGCTGTTTTGTATGGCCCACCCTTCCTTGAAAGGCCCCTCTTTGCTGGGATGCTGAGCTGAACTCGTAGAAGGAAGGGGCTGCAGGAAGAGGGAGCTGAGGGGACTGTATTAGAATTGGGGAATATTGGGGTGATGCCAAGCTAGTCTGGGGCACCTCCTAAGAGCTCCCAGCACTTTGACCACCCCACCACCTTTCTGTCAATGGCCACAGGGACTCTCATTTCTTTATATCCCCCAGACAAATTGTCTCTCCTACCTGCGAACTGTACCTCAAACTCCCCACTCCCATTGGTGGCCCTGCATTTGCCACCCACTCAGCTCTATTTCTCTGATTTGCTTTCACCCCAGTCTGGCCGCTGGAATGTTGTTCCTATTTGTTCTTCCTGTTTAGGACTCCTGCCATCTGTCAAGTCCCCAGACTGGTTCTGCCTCCTCCAGAAAGCCTTCCCTGATTGCCTGAACCCACAGTGAATGAGCCCCCTGAGTGTTGGACAGTTACAACATGGGTCCCATCCTGTGGTGGCCATGCCAACTGTAGGCACTCACTCCAAACAGATTCCTGGCCCATTTATCTTTCTCCTGCCTTTAAATAGTTTCCAATTGTCACCTCTATTTTTCTTTAACTGTGTGTGTGTGTGTGTCCTGAATCCTCTCAAATCCCCTTTGAACATGGCTAAATGAAAAGTAGAAATAAATATTCCTCTTCATAACAATTTCATCTCCCCAGCCATGAGCTCCCTAAAGTCTGCCCATTTCCTCCCCGTCTCCTGCCTCTTCCACCAATTCTGACCACAATCCTAGGACCAGGCGCCCAGAGGGAGCTGCACTATCACCCCCAGCATCACATGTTGCACTGAGGCTTTCTGCCTCCTGCTTCCCCTCACCCCCAGGACATACCATTGTGGGGGGGGGGACAGTTAGTGTCTGACATAAGTCCTGTTTCTAGGAGGGAAGAGCAGACTGTGCTGTATGACCACCTCCGTGGCAGACGGCCTAGCCCAGGGGTGGGCAAACTTTTTGACTCGAGGGCCACAATGGGTCTTAAACTGGACCGGAGGGCCGGAACAAAAGCATGGATGGAGTGTTTGTGTGAACTAATATAAATTCAAAGTAAACATCATTACATAAAAGGGTACGGTCTTTTTTTTTTTTTAGTTTTATTCATTTCAAACGGGCCGAATCCGGCCCGCGGGCCGTAGTTTGCCCACGGCTGGCCTAGATGGTTGGTGACTCCTTGGAGGCCAGAGATCCACATATGGTGAATGTGAGTAGTTTTTAGATGTTTGGAGTACTCAACCCTCTGGCCAGTAAGTGCACCCCCATAAAGCAGTGCCCTCACTGATGGTCAGTGTCCCCATGAGCCTCCTGAATAGTCACTACCCTCTAGGGATTATCTGTGTAGTAGGGGTGCTTTGTGGATGGTCCAAGGGGCAGTATAGTCAGACACCCCTATAGAGAGGCACAGAGGGTCCCCAGAATACCCTCCCTGCCCGCTCACCTCCCCATCCCCATCTGGACCCACTTTGAATGCACCCCTGGCTCATTTGCTCCTGATGTCTCTTTCCCTGCTTGCACCTCAGTTCTCCCCAGGCCCTGTGCTCTGGGTGGACAGTGGGGAGGGCACCAACCATGGTCGGCAAATCACGGGGCTGTGGTTGGGAACTGGGGGTGGTTCTCTAGAGTGCCCTGCCAGGGCTCTAGTCCTTTCTCCCTCCCAGCAGCCCTCATCCAGAAGGCATGGCTGTGTTGGCACCACACTGATGGTGGAGAGTGAAGAGACGCAGGGAGATGGGAGGAAGGGAATTCATTAATGGTGAGGAGGGGTGTTTATAGGGGAAGGCAAGACAGTGGACTTAGGAGCAAGCTTCCTAACGGGAAATTGCAATCTGCCATTACCATCTAGGTGTAAATTAATACATCAGATGATGTGTGTGTGTGTGTGTGTGTGTGTGTGTGTGTGTGTGTGTGTGTGATGGAGGGTCAGTGGGTCCGAGTCTCAGGCCCCTGTCCAGAGGAAGCAGGACCCTGGCTCACTTGGTCTGCCCATGCCGAAGGGTGGGAGTGCGAGCGAGGGTGGCTCATTCTCCAGCTGCTGTTCTCCCATCTACAGAGGAGTGGGGGCTGGGGGAGGCTCGGGCTCCCAGCCCAGGGAGCACATGTGCTGGGTGGGGGTAGAGAGGGGGAGGACAGAGATGCCAAAGCTGGTGAAGGCCTGGCCTCTTCCCATCTCAGACACCCTCGAGGCACTGTCCTCTCTACATCCAGAGCTTGGCTGCAGCGGGGTAGATGAAAAGGAGGAGAAACTGTTGGATAAAAAGAAATTTGAAAAAAAAAAAGTAAGTGAAATATTCAAACTGGAAAGTGATATTATAGAAACTGCAGCCCACGGCTCAGTGCATTCAAATTTATTCAAACTCGGCGCCTGACAGTGATGGATGCGGCAGCTTTTCCCACAATATGGAGAAGGCGCGGGGGCATTTAGGACTGCGGGTCCCCTCCGGGAGGGTGGGGGCCCACACCACCTCCCATGCCTTGCTCCTCCTAAACTGGAAGCATAGTTCTGGGTCCTGCTCCCTCTACTCTCCCAAGACCCAGCCACTTCCTGTAGGCCACAGTCCTGGGGTCCTGGGGGACTGGGGGACTGGGTCCCACCAGCTCAGATGCTTAGGGGATGGCCCAAGACAGAGGTAGCAGGCTGTGAGCCAGCCTGATCACCAACACCATGGAAGAGGGTGGCTAACCTGTCCACGGAGGTTAGAGGAAGAACACCGTGGTGTGGTTCAAAGCCAAATAAATAGTGTGAACCCAATGAGCCCCAAGCACGCTGGGGTCTCAGGGTGCCAAGTCAGGGAGCAGTCGGTCTCCTCCCCGGCCAGGGTGGCAGCCACCCCACCCAGGAGAGGGACAGAAGAGAGCCTCTGAGGAAACCTTGAGTCTGGGGGCTTGGCCCGAGCAGTGAGTAGGTGACAGTGTTCCTGAACGTGTGCCCTGGAGTGTCCCCTGCTCCCAGCCTCCACTCCACCAGCTCTTTTCCAGACAAGGTTGCCCATGACCTCCTGTCCAACCTCCTGGCCAATAGACCTCACGTCTGAGTCCAGGCTCCATCCCTTGGAATACTGGCCACTCTGGAAAACTCACTGGTCTCTTGTCTCTCTTCCCCATTACACTCGCCTGCTTTGCCCACATCTCTAACGCTCCTTTGTCTCTTTCACTTCCTACCACTTCCCGAGATGTGGCTACAGTGCAAAACCCAAGCTTCAGCTGGGCTCTCTTCTCTCCTACCGCTTCTCAGAAGACTCATCCGCTCGGCACCTTCAGCTAACACCTTCCTGCAGGTGATGGGACCCCTGGCCTCGGATTCCAAGCCTCTGTTCAGATCCAAGTCCACAATCCACACACCACGAGGCTAATATGTTGAAAAGCAAACTCATCTGTCTCTCTTAACGCCAGAAACAATGTGTGATTCCCTATTTTGTAAAGAGCCCCATCACCCACCCACGTACCCTCACAAAAACTTTGAACCCCTCTAGCTCTTCACCCAGCCCATCTCTACCTTCAATCAGCTTACAAATTCAGAGATACTTCCTATGTCGTTTGCCCCCACTTTTCCCTCATCACCACTCACCCCAGGAATGCCCTTATCACAGCTTTCCTGGATCCCTTCAATCCAACCAACAAACCATTACTGAGTGACCACCACACACCGGTCTCCAGGCATAGCTTCTTCCTCCAAGCGGGGCTCTCTGCCTTTAAGTTCGACGTCTCCAGTTGTTCTATGGCTGCTGCCAGGTTGACGTTCCTAAAGCACCGCTCTAGTCATGTCACTCGGCTGCTCAGACAGCCTCAATGGCTCCCCACTGCCTACTAAATAAAGTACAAACTCCTTACCCTGATGTCCACAGCCCTTCGTGATCTGGCCCCTACCTACCCGTCTCTCAAGCCTTCCCGGTACTCTCCTTCACTCATATTTGCCAGCCAAGTTGGACTCTGAGTATTTCCCCTGCACACTCCCCGCCCAGCGATTTCCTACCTCCGTGCACTGGTTCATGCTCCTCCTCTTTCTGGAACGGCATCGCCCTCCAACATCCCACCTCATCTCTCCCCGTCAATATTCTAATCCTCTGCAAGGCCTGATTCAAGCCAAGCCATAGTCGGACTATTCCCTGTAAAAATGCGTAGCGAAGTGCCTGCTGGCTGTCACTGTTGTTATCCCCACCACCACCAGACGCGGTTTCTCTTCCCTGTGGACCTTCTAGTCCTCTCTACAGCTTCCCTGGCTCCTAAAGAGCTTTCCTGATACTGATGTCACCAAAACATTTGCTCTCACACTGTCCTGGACTTCTTGAGAGCCAGAACTAAGCCATGTTCACTTGTGTCCCCCTCAGCCCCTAGCCCAGGAGACGCGATAAGCACTTGTTGAATAAATGAATGAGTGAGTGCGTGAACAAATGAACCAGTACAGCAAAACTGGCTGGGACGTGGCTTTGTGACACAGACTTGGCTCTTCTGAGCCTCCTGTTCTGAATAGTGACCACCTAGCAGTTCCCTGTCATTACTCCTGGCCCTCCTGACACGTGCCCAGGTGAGCTGGGACACACATGTGCAGGCTGTATGACAGGTGTGTCATCCCTAGAGCAAGAGGAGAGTGTGGCAGAGTCCAGCCTTCCCAACTCATCAATCAAAGGGCACTTGCTGACAGGTCCTGAGTGCCGGCTCTGGGCTCTGCTGGGGTTGGGGCTATAGCTGGGGGAGGAGAGTTGCCCTCTGGGGGTTCACGGTCTAGTTGCCCCTTCACTCCTCCTGTGACTCTCAGACCAGTGCCTGCAGACAGTGACGGGCATGCCAATGGGTGGGGCCAGCTCCTTGAAGAGGAGCTGCCCTGAAATGTTACTTAGTGCAGAAGTAGTACAACTTTTGGTGTAGATCTCACTACCCGATCTGGACTAGAGCTCCCCTGGGAGGACTGTGGCCTTCTGCAGAATTCTCCACGAGAGCCCAGAACCACCTAGCTCCAAGCTGCTGAATGGCTGGGTAGATGGATGCCATGAACAGTTGACAAAATAAAGAGTAAATGAGCAATTAACTAAACACATGCTGAACAAAGTGCTGGCAGATTGGCACAAATCACACTAGTTGGCATTTACTGAGCACCTACTAAGTGCCAGGCTCTATGCTAAACCCTTCACCTGAACTGACACATTTGATCTTCCCTTCGGAGCGGGAACTATTATGATCCCATGGAGGAAACTACAGCTCAGGGGAGTGAAATAACGTGAGCGAGAGCACCCAGGTCATTGGCGACAGAACCTTGGTTCCCTGCCCTAAACTCATCACCATCCTTGGTGACCTCCTGGCCAGGGTCATCTCCCCCTCCCCACACCACCAGCCCTTTGGGGGTTGGGGTGATGGAGGTAGATTAAGTGGGGTCCTGGGGAGGAGGTTCACAAACGGGTGGGGAGGGTGGTAAGGCCCCTGTCCCTTCCTGTGCACCGAGGGGGACCTCTGGGCTCTGGATTTGACTTTTTCTTCCCGTCCCCATTGGGGACAAGGCAGAGTTCAGAAAAGGCACAGCCAGGGAACCTCTGTTTCCCTTCACCCCTCTTCCATCTGAGAAGGGAGTAGCAGCCTCTCCAGGAGGGTCCCCACGCTGTGGGGCGCCCCATCCCCCCCGCCCCTGCCCCCTCAGGCGAGTCCCTCAGGGCCTGGCCAGATACAAACAAGCGCGCTAAACTCCGGGAGATTTACAGCGGGCGGCTGGGCGTGCGGGCGGCCGCCGGTGAGATATCTCCAAACAGCGCACTAACCACTTTCCATTTTATACCTCACCAGCTTTATAGCATCTTAAGGATTTCTGTGCACGGCTGGCTTCCCGCCCAGGGAAAAAACCCAGCCTTGTAAATAAATACTAAATATATATGAACAGAGACGACAGCGAGAGAAGGGGAGGGGGGTGCCGCAGGGCGGGGGTGGGGGTGGTAGCCCAGTGCGGGCCACCGATGCGGAGGAGGGGCAGGGACACATGGGGGTGTCCGAGACAAAGGCCACAGGGAAACAGCAGTTGACAGGAAGAGCGAGGGAAACTGAGATCACACAGAGATGGAGGCAGAAACAGCAAGATGGAGGCTGGGTGGAAGGGCTGGCTGTGCACAGAACCTGGCTCGTGTGTGTGTGTGTGTGTGTGTGTGTGTGCGCGCGCGCGCACGCGTGTGTGTGTGTGCGTGTGCGCCTGTGTGCGCGCACACACGTGTGTGTGTGCATGTGTGTGTGTGTGTGTAGGGAGAACCAGCTTAAACCTTGAGGAGATAGTGTGTGCAGATGCACACGTGACTACTTGCATGTGTGTGGGGGTATGACTGGTGTGTCACCACATGCTCCAAGGGGAGAGTTTATGTGTGTGCGTGTGCACACAGATGTGGGTGCAGGTGTGTGTGGCGGGGGGGGGGGGAGGTTGGTGTGGGTAGGACTGTGCCAGGTGAGTATGGGGTGGGCTTGCGGGCAGAAGGTCTGTGGCGTGGTCAGGGTGTGTGCAGAGGTTAGGGTGAGTTGGGGATGAGGAGGCAGGTGAGTTCTGAGAGTGTGTGCAGCTTTGGGATTGAGTTGGGGAGGACTGAGCAAGCCATGTGCGACCATGTGCGATGCATGTGGGGTGGGAGGGGCCTGGGGGGAGGTGAGGAGTGGGCTCAGGTAAGCCGGATGGGCCTTCAATGGAGTATGGGTTGGATCTGAAAGCAAGTGCCCGTTAGTGTGTTGGGGGTCCAACAGGGTGGGTTTTGAGGTGCTACCAGGGGGTCAAGCCTCCTCCTCTCCCCCCCTCCCTGGGTCTTTCTAGAGGCTCTGAGGCCTTCTCTGCAGCATCCGCGTGGGAGCCGTCCCCGCTGCTGACTGCAGCCCTCCTGCGACCCAGCCCCAGCTCTGGGTGTCTGGCCAGGAGCCAGAGTCCAATCGTGGGAGCAGAGGGGCCATGCTCTCCCCTCTCCGGGGACCCAGCGATCCCTTTTTGTTCCCCCCTTGTCTTCGATATTAAGTATTCAAACCTCATTTACATCCTTATTTTTCAATTTGCTGCCACAGTAGTTTAATTTATTCGATATAATTTCTTTTTCTGAGGGGACATTAATCATTGCCCTGTGCTTTTGGGCGCCTGTGGGATCTCCGTGTGTGTATGTGTGTGTGTGTGCGCGCGCACGCGCGCGTATGGTATGCGTCTGTGGGGAGGGGGCGCTGTGTGGGTCTCTGAGTGTGCATCTGCGTCCGTGTGTGTCTGTGCCCCAGCATGCTGGTGCCTGTGTGTGAGGTGCAAGTTTGTCTGGTATGTGAGGGTGTGTGTGAGGGGGTGGGTCTTTGTGAGAGGGTTTTGTGAGTGTGAAAGAGTTGGGGTGGTGAGTAGGAGTGGGAGGGTGGGTGAGTGTGCTAGACTGATCGGTCTTCTTCGGAACCCTGGCCCTTCCCAGAATGTCAACAGGAGGTGAAGGGGCGGGGGGGGGGGTGTAATTGGGAGATGGGAGGCCTAGGTCACAGCAGCTCTGGGTTTCCTCGAGCTAAACAGCTGGGTTCAAGGACTTCCCCTGATACCCTCAAGGTGGGTCCTTCCATGACCCTGCCAGCTTTTTTCCTGAGAGAACGCCCTGGACAGTTGTAGTTGAAAATATTCCAGAATCCATGGTCTCTCGAGAAAGAGAGAGACCGAGAGAAGTAGAGAAAGACACAGAGGTACAGAGAGAGAGACAGGAGAGCAAGGCAGGCCATGGCAGGGGAAGAAAGAAAGAGGCGGGAAGAAACACGGAGAATGATGGAGAAGAGGAGCAGGGGAGAGATGCGAGCAAGGCGTGAGCAAGCCACAGCGTCTCAGCCCATAAAGTCTCTGGAATGGGAGGAAGGGGCGAGAGAGTCTCTGGCATCAGCTCAGGCTCCGTCATGGCTCAGTGCAGGGTGATGGGGAGGGGGGTACGCGGGGTTAGGGCTGGTTTTCCTCCAGGAGCTGAGATGAGTGAAGTGACTTGGGGGAGGTTTGTTGGAGGGAAGGGACAAGAGGAAGGGGTAAGGAGGAGAGAGGAAGAGAGAAAGGCCCTCTGGGGATATATTGCAGGGAATGACTCCAGGAAAATTTCTGGGGAAGTTCAAGGGAAAGGAGGAAGGAAGCTTCCAGGGCAGCCCTCCCCACTCTCAGTGCATCAGGGCAATCCATGCCTTCCTGAGCCCATCTTTTGGTCCCCAGTCCCAGAAGCCCTCAGTTTTTCTTCTCAGGCCCAGAGCCAGGCCTTTAGTCCCATCTTCCTGAGGACACGTGCTGAGAAGTCCCCACTCCCCTCTGCTGCTCTCTGAGCCATGCCCACCCCCCACTTTGTCCTTCCACCACACAGGGACAATGCACACACCAAAACAAGATCTAGGACTTATGGCCAAAGTGGGGAGGCTGTTGGGGACAGCAGTCGAGGTGGAGTGGGTGGGGGTAGCCTCCCTCCAGCTGTGGGGACTTGAGGCCCAGACCTAAGCTCCTGGGGCTCCCTTGCACCCTGTCTTCCCAGGCACCCAGGACTCAGGTCAGGAAGAACCCGTGCTGGAAAGTGAAGGCCAACCACGCTCAGGCTCAGGACAGCCTGGCTCGGCCCTGGGGCCTGGTTTCCACTCCAGGGACCTGGGTCCTTTTTAAGCCCAGTTTCAAACAGCTAAGACCTACCCAATTTAGCCTCACCCAAATAGTGGCCCGAGGCCCAGGTTCTTTCTCTGAAATTCTGAAAATGAAATTCTGAAAAATGGTCTGAGCATCTGAGCATCTGAGCATCTGAGCCTCCAAGCACCAAACTATCTGAGGTCTAGAGATTTAAATATTCTGCTACCAAATACCTGTGAAACCGAATGTCCCCTGGTAGCCAAACATTTGACTGCATTAGTCACGAAACACCGAGGGGCTACTGAGTGCTTACAGTTGGAAAGCTGAGATGGAGGGGTGAGTCTACTCTGCACTCCTTACCTGCCAGGAGTTTGCCTTGGTCAGGTCACCACACGCAGACCCCCAGCACAGCCATGGCACACAGGCGCCGTCACCCACTCAGGTCAGTGATACCTGGGTGATCACGGCAGCTGGTCTCCGGGCAGGCAGGGAGGGGGCAAGGGGACAGGCCTGGGGCCCAGAAGAAGGTAGCGCGTTCATTTGAATAATGGGCAAAATCAAATTAATTCTACATTAAATAGTTGTGAATAAAGGGTTGAAGTCAGCAGTTTCAAACTTGTTTTCCTTAATTACTTTCCGTGTTTAATGTCATTAAGAAGATTAAAAATTCATTAACAAGAGTACTAAAGTGGCAAATCAGGAAAGCGATCACTCCAGGTTAGAAACTCCGCTGAGGCCGCACAGTGAGGCTTCTGCAGGGGGGCCTGGGTGGGGGCCCGAGAGAGTCGGGGACAGACACACACTCACACACTGAGACACAGCAGCAACGTCAACACGCACCCATCGTAACCGTGGGCATGCACACGCCCACACACTTGGGCATCTTCCACTCATCCAAACCCAGGACTCTGATTGTGGGGAGACAGTGCATTGGGTCTGTAGCTGGTCAGGCCCCTGACTGTAGAAACCCCTCTACTAAGAAGGAGAATTAAAGCTCAAACTTTGGTGACAGGCAATATATGGCCTTAGGAACCCAAGTCAGCCTGGAGGTCTCCGAATTCACTTTCTTGTCTCCTGGTTATCTCTCTGTCTCTCTCCCTGTCTCCTTCCCCCTCCCCTCCCACACTAAAGGGCTCTCTCAGGGCAAACCTGATCAGTTTCCTGGGAGGAGTTGCTGTCTTTGAGGCTTAATTATCCTGGAAAAGGATCCCTTTTGTCTCCTTAGCTGGGGGGGGGGGGGGGGGGGGGAGGTGACTGAAGGGTGGGGAGGGGTCATGTTTCCTCCAGGGAGAGGGAGCAGGGACACAAAGGGTAACCTAGTCAGAGAGGGTGAGGCTAAAACAGCTGAGGAAATGGGACCCAAGTGTCCTGGGGTTCAGACCAGATTCTGACGCCCAGCCCCCATCCCTACCACTCACCCTCTCACCTGCCTTCATTCCCCTTCCCATTGCTGACCTCCTCCCTCCCAAATTCCAGACCTGACTCCCCTTAACCATGAAAGGACTCCTCCTGATTCAGAACATTCCTCCCGGGGCTACCACAGTCTCTCGCCTGCCTTTCTATCTTATTCTCTAGGCCCCGAATTCAGGAGCAGGTCCCTGTGGGTCTAGGCCACCTTGGGTACATCTGTGCCTTTGTGGCTATAGTGTGTGTGTCTGGGTGACTGTGTTGGTGAGAGTGTGAGTGTGAGTGTGTGTGTGTGTGTGTGTGTGTGTGTGTGTGTAGCTGAGTGTCTATGTGTGTCTGACTGTGTGAGAAGAACCATAAGCTCAGCTTGGGAACACCAAGTTAATCATAAACAAATGTAACTAGATGAGCCTGTGAGATTCCATTAGAATGAGCCCTCTCACTGCGTAGATGGGAAACCCAAACTAAGAAGATGAGATTACAACCCCAGGAATAAACACAAGAGAAATGAAAACATCCCCCCCCCCAAAAAAAAAAAACCACACACACATATAGCAATTTTATTCAGAATAGCCAAAAAATGGAAACAACCCAATTGTCCATCAACTGATGAATGCATAAGTAAAGTGTGGCTTATCCATACCATGGAATATTATTTGGCCATAAAAAGGAATGAAGTACTGGTTTATACTACAACATGAATGGATATTGAAAACATTATGTTAAAGGAGCCACTCACAAAAACCATGCACTGGATGATTCCTTTTAGAAAAATGTACAGAGAAGTAAATATACAGAGAAAGTGATAGATTCGGGATTGCTTAGGGCTAGGGGTGAGGGGATGTTGGGGAAAGAGGAGTGACTGCTAATGGGTATAGAGTTTTGGGGGATGATTCAAATGTTCTAAACCATCTTATGATGATGGCTGCAAAACCCTGTGAATATACTAAAAACACTGACTTGTACCCTTTAACTAGATGAACTGAATGGTATGTGAATTACATCTCAATAAAGCTGTTTTTTTTTAATGACGTGTCTTGCTCCAAGTCTCCCAGCAAGTAAGAGGTGGGCCTGGTATTAGAGCTTGGTCCCTTGACTCTAAGCCCAGTGCTCCTTCCACAGCCCTGCAAGGCCTCACAAGTCTTGCTATGGAGACTTGAAGGCACGGGGGAGGTGTCCGCATAGCATCCTGGCTTTTTGGTAGGGTTGTCAAGTCTCTGTGATACTGTGTCTGGTTATGTGCATGTGGTCTCATATGGATTTGTGGTCTCACAGCAAATGTGTGTCTGCACGCCTGTATCTGCCCACGGATCTCTCTATGGTGAGTGCCGTCTGTGCCCAGGCACCTCTGCTTGCTGGCTGGGTTTCTGGGTTTATCTGCGTTCGTAGGTGTACATGGGCCTGCCCATGTCTCTGAATGTCAGGGCACATGTCTGGGTCCACGAGGCCATGGCACTTCAGGGGAGTCTGTGTTCATGTGCTCATGCGTGGCAGTGTTTCTGCCTGTGTAATGTGTCTCAGTGGGTGCCTATGGATTTCTTAATGTGTCAGCTTATAAGTCTGAGTTCATGTGCCTTCACCTCTGGGTCTCTGCCTGCAGTATGTGACAATGCGTCTCCGCACATGTCAGTCTATGTTTGCATTCCAGTATCCACACAGGTCCATGTGTGGGAGCCTGCGTCCATGTAGAGGGGCCCAGGGGCCTGTCCATCTGAGTCTGTGTGTCTGAAACCCTCCTCCAGGCACCAGCCCGGAAGGCGCCTGCCTCCCCACCCCCGCCTCTGACAGCCTTGGAGAGAGCAGCACGGTAAATTCATGGCTGCCTGGCTGGGAAACAGGCGGCTGCAATGGAAAGGAAGTGTGGATTTGCATATTGAATTAAAATTAAGAGCTAATTATGCAAATAAATTATGACATTTGGCAGGAGAATTTGCTTCAAGATCATTTATTACGTTCTTTTTATAACAGTGTGAGCATTTAACGGTCAAAGACAATATTTTAAGGGAAAATTAACGCAAGATTATTAACCTAAAAACAATTCCACATTAATGAGATGGTGAGCTGGTCCCCCCACACACCTGGGCAGGTCTGTGCAGAGCAGGGAAGGCCTTTTTCTCCTTCCTCCCTTCCTTCCCTCGTCTGTAGGGGGCAGGTTAGGCTGGGTCCTGGGAAGGGAAAGGGAATGTTAGGGTTTGCGTCTTCTTCAATTGGGGGTCCTCTGAGATGAAGCTCCCACCTGAGATCAGAGCCCTGGGCTGAGTGTCCGAGGCCACATGGAGGGGCCGAGCCTCACTCCCACACACCCCTCCTGTGATGATGAAAAACAGTCCTGGCCTTGGGGGCCTCGTTCTAAGAGGAAAACAGCCCCCTGCCCCGTAAATGATCCCTAAATACCCATTGGGATGGGACCTGAAAGGCAGGGTTTAAACAGCCCGGTTGTGTCCCACCTCTGACAGCTTCCATCCCTCCTCTTCCCAGGTGGTAGAACCCTGGTTCCCTGATGACCCCACCTCCCACGCCCTGGTGCTCCAGAGTGTTGGGTTCTAGAGTCTTCTGGGTCTCATTGTCTCTCAATTTTCTCTGCAACCTTAATGTCAGCCTAGTTTTTCTTTTGGGCGGTGGTGGGGGGGCGGTGTTGGCAAGGAAAAGGGGGCTCTAATCTGTGTTTCCCTGGGACCCGCCCCCCAACCCATCCTAGATCAAGTGGGAGTGAGCCCCAAAGGAAGAGGTAGGTGATGTCCTCCACTGGCTGACTTTTCTCTCTCCGTGTGTGTGTGTGTGTGTGTGTGTGTGTGTGTGTGTGCCGGGGGCGGGGGGGGGCGGGGGGCGGGGGGGAGGACGGTGTCGGCTCTACCCGATCCCTGGGGTAGCTCTGTGGTGTGCAGACCCTTTTAGGGCAGGCCTTTGTCTGCAGAGTGGACTCATGGAAGGGATCCCAAGGCCTCCCCATGGACTACCCTGCTCAGTGAAAGCCTTGGGTTTCCAGAAGGTCCTGCTCTGATGCAAACGTGCTCCCTGGAGGCGTGATGCTCTGGCCTGTCATTGTTTGATGCCAGTATTTGGTTTTCCCTGGGATGGCCATGGGGAGGGACCCTGTTCCTCATGCTGGTTACACCTCCAGGCCCAGCATGTTATCCGAGTTGTGCAAACCTTCTGTGAGGGAAGGGCCAGGCACCATTGGGGCAGAGTAGGGTGGCAGCAAAGACTATGACTTTGGACTTAGGAGACCCTTCAACTCAGGAGTCCTGAGGTCACATCCTCTCTGTGCAATTTATTGGCAAGTCCCTTCCCCACTGTGCTGGGCATCCGTCCTTTAGGTCCACTCCCACCCTCCTCCACCCTGTTCTGTGCCGGGGGGCAGGGGTCTGGCCTGCACAGTCTGCATCAACTAGCTCCCTTGGGTTTGACCAAAAGGGGTCACCCAAAAGAGATGAGGGGGTCAGGGTATTTCTGACCTTGACTCCCTCCCATCCAGGCTACTGTGGACCTGCTGCAACACCCCACCGAAGGCCACAACTCTCCACACAGCTCTCTCTCCTGGTTCTGTCATTTTTCTCCATCCGTCTTTATCCCTTTTAGAGCTGGTTAGTTATGGCTTCCTGCCATTACTGACCTCAGGATACCGCATCATCACTTATGCTTTTCCTAATCCTTGCCCACGCCATTGTAAATAGTTATTTTATTAAACTCTCCTCCCTTGACCCAACAAAGTATGTCACAGTTTCCTGTCAGAACTGGCCGGCACATTCCCAATGCACTTCAGTTTCCTCATCTGGAAAACAGGGATGATAATAGACAGCTGACAGGTTACTAGCACACATCCAGTGAGATCATGTACATCCAGTGAGATCATGTACATCCAGTGAGATCATGTACATCCAGTGAGATCATGTACATCCAGGCATGTTGTAATGTATTGATTACAAATCAAAATGCGTGTTTCCCAGGTAGAAACTAGACCTGGAACTAGGCCGATGTTGAAACCATCTCTGTTATGAAGATTCTGTGTGGCCTTGGATAAGTCCCTTCCCCTCCCTGGTTTCTCATTGATATGTGCAAGGGCTGAACTCCTAACTTTAAGGTCAGTGGTGGGAAGGGGTGATTCTATGTTCATTTTGCTAATGAGGAAAGGGAAGTCAGGTGACTTGCCCAAGGTCACATAGCAGGTTTATGGCCACCTGCCTGGGAGTCTCTCTAGGACATAGGAGCCCGGGTGGAGCCTCACCGTTGGGCCTTGGAGACTTGGTGGAACAGACAGGCCTGGCCAGAGGCGTCCGGGGCTGGGCGTCTGCCCCCAACACTCACTCTGCCTCCCAGGGCAGGGTGGAGCATCCCCGAGGGAGAGAAGGTAGGATTATTAATAACAACACTAATAAGAGAGAGAAAACAAAGTTGGCAGGGTCTGGGCATATTTTAAATAAAGAAATTTCCCTCATCTCGTGGTTAATTTAAAAGGTTTATTTCTTGAAATGAATCCTCTTCATCAAACCCCCGATCCTTGAAGATCGGAGGCGACTGCGAGTGCCGGTAATGAATTGATTTGTAACGTGAGCGACACGGCGCCCTCCCACCCGTGCCCACTGCAGGCCCTTAATCTGTGGTGTTTACGGGGAAATGAGCTTCTCCATCTCCTGGCCTGAAACCCAGCACCAGGCACTGGACCCAGCAGGTGAGACCCAGGCCCAGGCCCAGTGGGTAGCCCCACCCAGAAGGTCTGTCTAACAGACCACCCCTCCCGACTCCCAGAACCCCTCTCCCTTCTTTTAAGGGCAGGGTCAGAAGAGCCCATCAAACCAATGCAGCCCACCACACTCTAAGCCACCTAGAGCCACACAATTGTCAGACATACCCACGTAGTTGCACACCAAGTTACACTGGCCCATCATCGCACCACAGTTACACTAAGCTGCACAATCTTACAGCGTCACATAAGCAGTCTCCCTTCAGGCATAGAAGCAGGAATATAGTCACATGTACTTACGTAGTCCCCTATACTTGTTAATGTGAGGCACCCAGTCCTAGAAGTGCATCCGGGCTCAGACATGCAGACACACAGGAGCACATGCCCTGGGCATGAGGCCCACATTTCTACAGGCATGACCACTAATTTGTGAATAGTTGGCAGTGCGGGCATGGTAGCATGGCGCGGTGGAACTAGCACAGGCTTTGAGTCACGGAGCTGGATTTGATCTAAGTCTCATTGCTTCCAATCTGTCTGGCCTTTCTCAGCCTCAGTTTCATCATCTGTGGATTGGAGCAACAGCATCTACATAATAAACGTAAAGCTTTTGAACTTTACATTTCAAAATGGCCGGGACCTTTGTGACTGAGAGAATGTATGTTGAGTATTTGTAGAGCTTCGGCATAGACTAGGGGCTTAAGTATATAAATAATATAACTGCTATCTGCTACTGTGCCCTCAACACCTACTCCAGCACTTGGTATACATTGAAGTAAATTTATGTTAAACTATGCCCAGCCCATAGTTGATATTAATGAATGGTAATCATGAAAAAGAGGGAGGCGGAGAAATACTAACCGCTTAGTGAATGTTTGCAGTGTGCCCAGAACTGTGCTAAATAGATACAAAGGTTATTTCATTGGATCCTCTCAACAAGTCTATGAAATTGTTCAAATATATACCCATTTGCAAATGAAGAAATTGGACACAGGAAAGTTGAGTAGCTTGCAGGAAAGATCATGTAGCTGGTAAGTGGAGGAAGAGGGATTTGAACTCGGGTAGTCAGACGCCATAGCCTGCTTGGGTTGTGGGTAATGCTGACAAAAACACAGGAACAGCCTTGCTCTTCAGGTGGACCCATGTGTTCGTGAGGCAGAGCTAGTTACCCTTTAATCCTTGCCCACATCGTGAACGTCACCTTGACGTTCCCACTGATGCCCTCAAAGTCATAGGCCAGAGGCTTGAAGATGTCTCTAGTGGCAGGTCTGTGCCAGGTGAATGGGCAGAGCAGGATGTGAGTGGCTCTCAAGCCCATCACATGCCCCAGCCTGGGCACAGCCTCCAAACCTGACAGAGGCCTTTCATTGCTTCTAGCTTCCCCAGCTCTTCGACCTCTATTGCTCTGTGGTGCCGAGCTGGACTTCTCTATTTGGAAATCACTTTGAAGTGGATGAACCAAACCCAAAATGCCCTTGCGCATGTCCACATGGCAATATTCTCCCTCCTACCTTCCGGCTTTCTGATTTGGCCACTATCGTTTTTGCTGCTGCCACATGAAGGCCAGCAGGGCTACAACCCTTCTCCTCGTCCTTAGGGTCCCCTTCTTGCCTGAGGTAGTGGGTCAGCTGAGACAGTGGCTTGGTCACTGGCTGGATCTAGGATGAAGGAGCCACACTCAGCCCAAATCCTCCTCAGAGTGTCAAGGCCAGTCTTCATCTGCGTCCAACTCCCCTGGGCTTCAGATGGGCTTATCTCTTTCCTCATGTCCGCAGTCCCCTCCCCATCGCAGTCCCAGGGACAGTGTGGACCTGCCTGAACGGCCCTCTAGGCCTCGGTTCAGCCAGAGTCCCAAGGCAGCCCCTCAAGAAGTCAGACACCCCGGGTTCAACCTGGAAGATGTGGGGGTCACTGTGGGCCTCTTCGCACTCCCCATGCCGCTCTGCACATCCACGTCTTCCTCACTCACAGGTGCAGTGCCGAGTGGGCACAGGGCGGGGGCGAGGGGCCGGGCTCCCCTCCTGCAACTTCCTAGAAGAAAATCATTTTTTATAACTGTTGGAATCCTGATTGAGCTGTCAAAAGTACATGAAACCAGCTACATGAACGGTAAACTATCCATCAGTCACAGGCCTATTTGTTTTGAGACAGTATAAACATCTCGCATTTTTCTTCAAGATAGAAAATAATACTTACCCCATCACATCCAGGTAATTTGGCCCCACACCAAGAAGAAACTTATTAGTCACACTGGTCTGTTCCCTGCTTGTCTCCCAAATCTTTTTATTGTTTTCCCCACTAATTCCACTTTCCTTGAAGCATCAATTCAGTTCTGCCTTTCAGCTTTCTCTGTATCTGTGGAAAACCAGATCTAGCAAACCACCCCTCCTCCTCAAGTTAACAAGAGCTAAGGAGAAGCATGAAAGAAGTCATTCTTGAAGATACAAATGAGTTTGGGTCTCGATGTACAGATTCTGGTCCTCCAGCCAAGAGCACTGACCCAGGAGGATGTGTGGCCAGCTCCCAGCCTGCCTTCTGAGGAGTGTGATGCGGCCCCTCCTGCCCACCTGGTCTGGGGTGATGGGGAGAAGAAGAGAACGTATCCATCTTTTGGGTGATACATTCCCGCTCACCTGGACAGAGCTTTGTCCCTGTGGGCACTCTGCACTCAAGGGAACATGTGACAGGAACTCGGGTATTTTTTGAGCCACGGCTTCCTCTCTTACCTCTCCTCCGGTCCCCACAGTTTGGTTTCCACAAAACTTGACCCAGATGAACAAAAACAGACCCAGAGACAGAGAAGCATTGATCAGACCGTCAAACCTCAGAGGGAAGGTAGGGGAGGGTGCGGGTAAGGGGGAGAGATCAACCAAAGGACTTATATGCAAACATATCGGCCTAACCAATGGACACAGACAACAGGGGGCGAGGGCATGAGTGGGGGGATGGGAGGTAATGTGGGGATAAGGACACATATGTAATAACTTAATCAATAAAGAAATTATAAAAGTAAAAAACTTGACCCAGGGCAATGACCCCAGCTGCCAATGATAGGGATGAATGGATAGATGATTGATAGATAGATAGATAGATAGATAGATAGATAGATAGATAGATAGAAGATAGATGATAGATAAATAGATAGATAGATAGATAGATAGATAGATAGATAGATAGATGATAGATAGAGATGATAGATAGATAGGTAGACTCAAACATAACCCGAAATACATATCCCCACATTGAGCCTAAGGACACATGCAATACAGCATAGGAGTTAAGGCTCTGAAGGCAGACATTGAAACCTACCTGCTTCACTCATCTCTCGATGTGTGACGTTGGATAAGTTAGTTGACCTCACTCAGTATTCCTCATCAGGAAAACAAGAATAATAATAGGATCTACCTTGTGGGACTGTGAGAATTCAATGACAGCCACAGTTATTACAATGCCTGGCATAGAGTACGTGTTGAGTAACTGATTACTACTACTATTACCATCAAGTGATACACACTTTTCACACACGCGTAAGCACTAACGCAAATCGGAATCTCTCCTAAACTTGGATAATGCACACACATGTGCCAACATGCACATACTGCCAGAGGTGGAGGCCAGCATGCGGAGTGTCATAGGGTGGTGGTTAGGAGGGCACTCGGGAGCCACACAGTTAAATGCAAGCTCTGCCATTACTTGCTGTGTGATCTGTGGTGCCGAGTAAGTTACTTAACCTCAGCTTTTCCATCTGTAAGATGGGAAGAATAATCATGGTCCCTCCTTTATGGAATTACTGTGAAGGTTAATTCGTTATATTTATAAAGCACTTAAAACACTGTGTTTGCTAAACACAAATCATTCTCACAACCTGGTAAGCTACCACTTGTCTAGCTCCTAGAGTGAGCAAAGCGAACTCTCCTGGAAACCTCACCCTATGAAGTGACTTGTCCTTGAATATCTAAAGGGGCTTTGTGGGCATTTATCCTACACAGCAAACCTGAATGGCCCCTCCGGCAGGGCCAGAGCATTGCCAAAGTCAGGGATGCCCTCCCACTGACTCCCTAGATTTGCCCCCAAAGTGGTAGAACCCAGCCCTGAGCGACTGTGGGGGACTCCAGAATCATAGAGTGAGGGGGCATGTTGCATGGGAAACGGGGAGTAACTGGCCTTCTCCTCCCCACTTCTCCTCTGGGGCCTGAGCCAGAGCCAGCAGTCACCAGTGCAGCCAAGGCTGTGCCCAGCATGGTGTTCCCTCCACATACACCCCCCCCCCACACACACACACGTGTGTGCGCATGTGAGGCTGAGACTCCAAGCTGGGAGGAGTCCAGGGTGAGCTGGCCAGGGGCTCCAGGGCTGGAGAACAGCAAGCCGACTCCCAGCCCCCTTCCCGGCCTCCTGTGTCCTGCCCGGGGCTGCCACTAGGAGGCTAATGAAAAGGGAAGAGGCAGGCCAGGGCTCGGGCCAGCAGGAGACAGCAAGGGGACAATGTGAGGCAAGAGGGGGGCAGCCCTGAGGCGGGGACAGACAATGTCCCCATATGGGAAGCAGACGGAGCTGCCCCGCCCCCCTTGGTCCTGGGGCCTCCTGGGCAGCGGGCAGCAGTCTCAGCTAACGTCAGCGCTGGGTAGTTTGTGCCCAGGAAGATGAGTCCTCTGAGCTGCTGGGGCAGGAAAAGGGGCAGGAGGGAGCTCTCAGTCCAGCAAGTGCCTCCCAGAGGACTCTGCAGGGCCCTGGAGCCAGGAGCACAACATGGTCCTCACAAGTACACACACGGGGACCACTTTCTGATCTATCTAAATATTTTAAAAATATACCATCACCCATGCCCATAGCAGAAGAATAAACAACACAGGAGTCTGCGGAGTGAAATGTGAAAAGTTGTTTTGAA
This sequence comes from Myotis daubentonii, assembly GCF_963259705.1. Lineage (NCBI taxonomy): Eukaryota > Metazoa > Chordata > Mammalia > Chiroptera > Vespertilionidae > Myotis > Myotis daubentonii. The sequence goes on from NC_081852.1 coordinate 45,627,365, forward strand.
TACTTGCCTTTAGGCAAAGGCCACTCTCCATTGTGAGTCTGTGGAGGGCCTGCTGCCCGTCGAGGCTAGGCTTCCCCGGGAGCAGAGCCCTGCGGAGGGCGCTGGAGGGACCTCACACAGCCCTCGCCTGTCTGCCATTCCAGGCTGCAAATCTTCTGAAAGGGTTCCGTGTCTACCCACTTCACCATCTCTCAAGAAGTAAAAAAATCTTGTCTTTTTTAAATGCCAAGCTCCATTTTTAGTTTTATAAGTTTCTCCTTGTCTTTAGAATGTACTTCAGCCTGCTTGTTTGGGCTCATAATTATCTGTTGCTTGTAATTGAAAGGTATGAGTGAAGTTTTTAGAATTTCACAGTGACACGAGGAGGCTTTTGAGCATCGGGCCACAGCCAGGCTATCCCCTCTGAAGACATGAAAATCCAGCAGCGAGAAGGGAAAAAAAAGAAAGGAAAGAAGAAAGAAAGAAAGAAAGAAAGAAAGAAAGAAAGAAAGAAAGAAAGAAAGAAAGAAAGAAAGAAAGAAAGAAAGAAAGAAAGAAAGAAAGAAAGAAAGAAAGAAAAAGAAAATCCAGCCGAGGTCAGCGCCCCTCTGAGTCCCAGCCTAGAGTCTCTGGGCCTCAGGATTACACTAGTCTTTTGTCTGGGGAAGGGAACTAGCAATGATCAGGCCCCTCCTATGTCAGACCCTTTAGACAGAGCCTCAGGAACTGTCAGAACAGGACCTGGAGGGGCACCAAGATGCACTGTCTCTGGGGTTTCACCTGCAGCTCCCACCACCAGGGAAGGATCACAGAGAAGGACTCCGATTGGTCCCCACGGATCAGGTGTCCCAGTCCAGGACCAGGTAACCTCGGCCAGGGGTGGTAGAGGGTCAGGAAACAGTCTCTGAGATTACATGTTGGTTTCCAAAAGATCGTGGGGCTTGGCCAACCATAACAGATGACTACTACGATAAATTCTTCTAATCTTCACAAGTCTGTGAGATAAGAAAATGGGATGTCCATTTTACAGGTGAGTAAACTGAGACTCAGGACACAGACGGGTTAGCCTAGAACCTGAATCCAAAGCCACGTCTGTTTGACTCCGAAGCCTGTGCCCTTTGCATGTATCATGCTGATTCCCTCAGGGGAAGGGACAGAAAGTCAATGTGAAACACCTTTCTAGCAGGCCAGCTGTATGCCCAGCACTGTGCTAAGCCGTGTAGAGCAGTCAGCGCTGGGCCAGAGAGGGGGTTACATGCAGTGAGAAAGGAATCACAGAGGAGTCACTTCTCATTAGATGATCAGTAATGGAGGTGGCATGTGACCTGCTCCTGGAAGGTGGGAACATCAGCGAGTTATTTGAGCCAAAGGAACCAGGGTGAGCAAAGTTAGACAGGCCAAAGCGTGAGACATATTTGAGGAGCAGCAGAGAGACCAGTTTGGTCAAAGCTTAGGAGAGGATGTGGGAATGAAGCTAGAATGATAGGCTTGTGGCCGGTCATGACTGGAGACAAAACTGCCGGGAGGTGAAGGGCACATACAGGCTTGGGAACCGCAGCCCAGGGTATAAAATCCTGGCAACTGGTTTGACCGCTCTGTATCTGCTTCCTCGTTTGTAGAGTAGGATGAAATTAAAATAGCTACTTCGGATTGTGGTGAAAATTGAATGAAATAACATATGAAAACAATGTTTTGAAGCAATAACTATTATCATACGGTGAGTTGGGTTTTAACACACACTGGGAGCCATGGAAGAGTTCCAAGTAGGGCTGTGACACTGTATTAATTCCCGGGGCTGTAACTACGTACCACAAACTGGGTGGCTGAAAACAACAGAAATGTATCCCCTCACAGTTCTGGAGGCTCAGAGTCTAAACTCAAGGTGTCGGGAGGGCCCTGCTCACTGCGAAGCCTCTTCTGGTGCCTAGTAACCCCAGATGTTTCTCGGTTCGTGGCAGCGTTACTCAGACCCCTGCCTCCATCTTCACATGGCCATCTCCCCTCTGTGTCTGTCTTCACAGGGCTTGTCCCCCTCTTCCTGTAAGGACACCAGTCATATTGGATTGAGGGCCCACCTTACTCCAGTGTGACCTCGTCTTCATTTACATCTTACTTACATCTGCAAAGACCCAATTTCCAAATAAGGTCACAGTCACAGGTACCTGAGGTTAGTACTTATTTGGGCAATTTTTTTTTTAGGGGGGGAAGGGCACAATATAAGCCATAACAGACATGGTCAGTGCTGTGCTTGGGATAAATTGATTTAGAAGGGGTGAGTGGGATAAACGACACCTTAGAGCAGTGGTTCTCAACCTGTGGGTCGCCAACCTGCGGGTCGCGACCCCTTTGGGGGTCGAACGACCCTTTCACAGGGGTCACCTAAGACCATCGGAAAACACATATATAATTACATATTGTTTTTGTGATTAATCACTATGCTTTAATTATGTTCCATTTGTAACAATGAAAATGCATCCTGCATATCGATTCATAACAGTAGCAACATTACAGTTATGAAGTAGCAACGAAAATAATGTTATGGTTGGGGGTCACCACAACATGAGGAGCTGTATTAAAGGGCCTCGGCATGAGGAAGGTTGAGAACCACTGCCTTAGAGAGACAGGAGGGAAGGAGACTGCTCAGGAAGCAAGAATCAGGGGTCTGATTTGGGCAGTGGCGATGGGATAAAGATTGTATAGGACCTGACAGTTGCTAGGATGGGGAGGGATGAAGAAGTGGGGAGAAGGGGGTGTCCAGATGATTCAGAGGCTTTATAAGTGAAAAGTGAGGCGATGAGGAGGGGCGGGCGGGGGGCCATTAGACTCCACGCTCTTGGAAGGCAGAAACCGTGTCCTTCGCTGGGTGTCCTTAGTGTCTGGCAGTGTCTACGTGTTGTAAGTGCTTGAGAAATGTTTGCCAAAGAAATGAATGCGTTTGTTTCTGCACATGGTGAATCTGGCATACCATTAAAACAGGCAGGTGGAAATCCAAGCCTGTCCTTTGGGAGATAGAGTTTGGGGTTAGAAATCTCGATTGGGCGTTCATTTCCAGAGAGATTACAGGTCACGTTGAAATTGACAGAGCTTATAAAAATGCAGAGGGTCGGGGGAGAAAAGGTTTGAGGGCAGAATCGTGGGGCAGTTACATTTCGGGGAAGGGAGAGAGCAGAGGAGCTGGTAGGAGGCCAGCAAAGGCACTTCAGGGGTGGGGGAAGGGAGGCAGGAAGGTGCAATGTCACGGAAATCCAGAAAGGAGACGTTTCAAGGAGGAGGGGTGGAGCTGCTGCCAAATGCGCAGAGGTCGAAGAGAAGAAATACCAAGAGGAGCCTGTGGATTTCCTAATTAGGAGACCGGCAGCAGTGTCCCCACCTGGTCAGGGCGGGAGGAGGTGAGGGGAGCCTATGGGGCAAAGAGCCAAAGAAGAAAAGGAGTACGTGTACATCCGTGTGTGTGCATGTGTGCACGCACTGTCACACGCTTCACGCCTGTGTGGACCTGGTGGTCTCTGAAATACAGCAGAAACGCGAAAACCGTCGTGGGGGGCTTGCAAGTGAGATGATGACTGGACATGGCGGTGGAGAGGAGCTGGCTGGGGCGGGAGAGTAATTCTTCGTGCCTCATGACGCTTCTATGGGGGCGGAGGTCAGTGATGCCCCTGGCAGATGAGAAAACAATACCTAGCTCAGCGCTCAAATCCCAGAGGCCAGGTTTCTGTTGCAACTGCCTCTGGGGGGGAATGGGGCCTTGTCTTCAGTCCTTTAGTCCAGATGGAGCCCTCACTGCTGTCCATCTTGTTTATCACTGTATCCCTATGGCCCAACTCAGTGTCTGGCACAGTAGGAGATGCTCAGTAAATATTTATGATTGGAAGTGACAACATCACTACTGCCAACTAAGACCAGTTAAGCCCCTACTATATGCCAGGCACTTTACATTTATTAAGTAGGGACTATTATTATCCCCACTCAACAGATGAGGAAATAGCAGTTCTAAAGGATTTAGTGCGCTTCCAACCGTCACTCAGTTAGGAAACGGTAGAATCAGAATTTGAACCCAGATCTATGTGACCCAGAACTCTCACTCTTGACCATGATGAGTATTATGCTGTGGGAATGCATGAGTCTGTGGGGAGGGATAGCCTGTGTCTTTGCTCTGTACTATTCTGCATGTATTTGTGGTTGTGCACAGGTGCATGTGTTCGCAGATCCTTGTGTGTGTGTGTGTGTGTGTGTTACTGTGTGAAGGGTGTACCTGTATTCAGTTGTGTGTTCTTGTGGGTTTGTGAGTACGGACGCTGTTCCACATCCAGCACACAGATTTCAGATCCCAGTGTGTTTCTGCTTGAGGCAGTGATGGTTGAATTTAGCTTTCAGTTGCATTCGGAGTCCAGTCTTGAGCTCACCTCCTCCTCAGAGGGCTCATGGGGGTGGGGGGTCCCTGCCCCTGACAGTTCTGCCCATAATTCTCCTTCCTTGTTTAAAGGGGCCAGTGGGTTTAATGATTAGTTACCACCTTGTCGATATTCTCACCCAGGAAGAGGATGAATGGTGAGGCGCTGCCCCCACCAGACACACACACACACACACACACACACACACACACACACACGCATTTTGTGGCAAATTAAGGATGAGGAAAGGACCCTTCAGCAAGGGAATTTGGGGGAGGGACGCTCCAGAGAAGCTCTGTGGGGATCTTGGGAGGCCTTTCCTTGTGATTCTCCAACTGCTCCCACAAAGGGGCTCCTGCCGGCAGAAGGAGCACCCTCCTCCCACCCCTCCTCCCAGCCCCCCTCTCCAAGTCCTCCGGGTCCTGGGAGCAGTGGGAAGACCACCTGGTGAGGGAGGCCCTCCTTGAGGTGGGAGAGCATGCCTGTCCAAGTTCTCATTGTCATGTACTTGAAAGTGCCTATGTCTGTATGTTTCTGTGTCTTTGCGAATTTCCATTTTCATGTGTTTGTCCACCAACCATCCATGTATCCAAATGTATAATGCAGTCCACAAACGTATTTGGGTCTTTCTGTCCTTCGTGTTCATCTGTGGCTGCCTCTGCCCACGACTATGTGTATACCCACACATGTATCCATGTGGGGTACATCCATGTCCGCGTCTATGGGTGTGCATGTACAGATATGTGCATGTGAATGGGCATATCTGAGTCCTGCTATGTGTCCTTGCCCTTCACAGTTATCAAGTGCGTCTCTCTTCCCATCCTGCTCTGGGTCCCGAACCCACTTCCTGCTGTCCTGGGAAAGAGCTGGTGGTCTCACTGAGAAGGGGCTGAATGAAACTTCCATCCCTCCCCCGCCTCACTAAACTTCAAAGGCAGGTCATGGTGACTCAGGTACCAAGTTATGGATCTCTGACTCCATCTGCAGCCTTTGCTCACCAGGCCTCGCCCCTGCTGGGCTCCTGAGTCCTCGTGGTCTGGAACCTGGGTCTCCTCGTTGCCCAGAGGGTATGTCTACCCAACCCTTAGTGCGTCCTCACTGCCCTGTGCTTGGAGCCTCGGAAATGAAGTCCATTTGTGTTTTGCTACCCAACCTCAGCCGAGTCTCCCCAACCCCACTCAGGTCAGAGGCCACACCACATCTGTTTAGTGACTCACCCTCTGACATAAATGTCTTTGGAGGCAAATTCCAAGGCACCCATACTTCATAGCTTCCGATCCCTAACCATTAACCCCGCAACTCTTGACACTCTTGGACTCACAGCATCTGCCCCCCAACCTAACTACACTGGGTCCAGCCATGGAAGGAGGGGGAAGAGAAGGGGCCTGTGCAGCCAGTTCCCCTTATGTCAGGACCCAGAGCCTGGGAGGGGGGACAGGCGGCCTGGGGCAGCTGAGGAGAGGAACAGGGAAAAGTAAGCAGGGAGCGGCTGAGTTTGGCAAAAGAGAAATGCTAGGACTCAGGTCCAACCTCCAGCAATCCCCCTGCCCCTGCCACACACACATGCACACACACACTCACACACACTCACCCTGTTGGAAGGTGACATTTGCTATTAACCTTATATTGGGCCATTTTGTAAATCAATGTCACTTACATTTAATAACAAGTGTAATCAAAGGAATTATGCAAATTTAATTTGATGCTTCTTGAATTATGCAAATCTGCGGTGCACATAATGTTCTCTGACATGTGCCCGTTGGAGAGAGAGCGAGAGCAGGGGAGAAAGTGGGGAGGGGCTGGGAGAGGGTGGCTAGGGCTGGGACTGAGGGAGAGAGGAGGGTGGGATGGGATGAGAGGAAGACAGGGTAGTGGAAGGCAGCAGAGCGGTGCAGCCCAGGGGCTCTCTATCAAGGGGAGAAGAGGTGGACAGGTCTGGTTCCTCCACCTTCTCCCTATTCCCCTCTCTGGCTCCAAACTTTTACTCCCTCTCCCCACTCACTTGAATTCAGTGTCTTCTTCTGTGAAATGGGAGTGGCCGAAAGGGCAGACCACTCATGGGTCCAAAACTCCTGATATAGCTTGGTCCTCTGAGATGTCGGCTTCTCAGTCCTGGCCCTCATGGCAAGGTGACCTGTTGTGATACTAGGCATTAAGATTGTCTATTTTGTTGTTTATGGTCTTGAGATCCTGGCAGTAGGAGTTGCACCCTCCATCATGTAACAATAAAAATCTGCTGACCCCCTCCCAGGTACATATTGCGACAACTGTAACATGGTGATAATACACTCATATTGACATGTGCATTTATATCTGAGATGACACAGTCGTACACATACTGCATAAATATAGCCAGTGACAATCCAATGTGGACCTAGTTACCCCCAGGGACCTGCATAAAGATGTGTTCTCTAATACATGAACATTTAAAATGTCACCTGGATATACCTGGGCCCAAGAGTCATTGATTCCTAGTCATGCTATATTATGCCTATGGCCAAATACATGCTAACACTGACATATGAATATACAAAGTACATTCCCTGGTGCCGACACACACTCACTGACCCTTGAAACAAACTCAGTGATCCCGGAAGCTCTTGGCTGGAACGGTGCCCCTCCTTACTGGGCAGGCTCTATCCGATGTTTATTTGGCCCCAACCTCAATGGAGTAGGGCAAAAATCCCGACACCCTGAACGGGAGTGGCTTTGCATTGTAGAGAGATGGGCCAAAGTGAGGGGTAAAGGCCACCCAGGCCATGCACCTGCTCCTCAAATGCTGGGTGCCGGTTAGAGCCATGAAAGGATGGCTCAGGAGGTTACCTCAAGGCCCCAGTTGTGGACCAGCTCCTCACAAGCCCTCATCTCCTCCACAGTCCCCACCCGCCACTAAGGCCATCCCAGACTGGCCCGGAGCCTGGTCTGTGTACGCAGGGCAGAGCAGTGGTGGGTGCCTCTGCCCTGAGTGATGGGGGTAGAAAAGAGGTCTGTCCCTTCCCTGAGATGTCAACTTAAATCCTCAAGTGTTCTTGTGAAGAGTATGGGACAAGCACACATATTATTTTCATTTTCCCTCTAAGTTCTGTCGGGTTTATAGATGATGCCTTCTCTCTCTCTACTCCTTTTCAACTCCATCCTCATGCTTGTAGTCTAGAAACCTGCTTCTTTTTTACTATTAGTTGGGCAGAGTGACCAGGGGTTTAATGGGGAGCGGGGGTCAGGGGTCAGAATGTACCTGTGAGTGAAGGTGTGGCAATGGCAGTGTACCTGTGCGTAAGTGTTACCGTGTCTCTGTTCTGAGTGTCATCATGTCTCAGAGTATTTCTCCCTGTCATCCATGGGTCATTGGGTCATTGGCATGTCCACGGGTTAGAGAGTATGTTTGTGTTTGCTCTTTCTGCTCATCATTTCTGTATCAGTGCACTGGAGTTATTTTGTTTTGACATTGTTTTCCTGTGTATCTCATTCTGTGAATGTGTCTCACCCGCTCCCTGAGTCAGCATGTTCGAGTCGTCACAGAATGTATCCCTGTGCCCCATTTCATACAGTATGTGAATGAATGGACACTTCATATGCCACAATGTGAATATTGTCATGTTGGAATTTTATAATGTGTTCTGTGTATGTTACCATGTAAGAGTTGTCAAAATGTGTGTATCATCACACTGGGGCTGTTAGGATGTCTGAGTTGATACAATGTGTGCCTAAATCTCTCACCACGTTTGAATGGCCCAGTGTGTGTTTCCATGCTTGAGTTGTCATTGTGTGTTCTTGTGAGCAAGCATGTTTCAGGAGGCAGAGTGTGAGTCATAGGTGTAAACTGTCACCATGACTATATCACTGTATTTGCATTATCACAATGTAAGGCTGTATGTGTTGTCAAGTTTGAGTTATTAAGGGGTATCATTGTATCCCCTGTGTCATGGTATGTCATCAGTTTTGAGTTGATACAATGTGTGTAATTATGTCACATTTATTTATTTGTTTGTTTGTTTATAAATATATTTTCATTGATTTCAGAGAGAAAGGGAGAGGGAGAGATAGAAACATCGATGAGAGAGCATCACTGTTTGGCTGCCTCCTGCATGCCCCACACTGGTGATCGAGCCCTCAACCTGGGCATGTGCCCTGACCAGGAATCGAACCATGACCTCCTGGTTCATAGGTCGATGCTCAACCACTGAGCCACGCTGGCCGGGCTGTGTCACCTTTATTTTAATTCTCCCTAAATTGTGAGGGTATCACCAGATCTGAATGTTCACAATATGTCTCTGTGTGTGACTCCAAGTTTGAGTTACCATGGGTTATCTTGGTGTGACAATGTATTTGCATTTTAACAATATGGTGTGTATGTCTGTTTGAGTTGGCACAATGTATATGCCATCGTGTTTGAGCATCCTGTTACAAAATGTTGGTGGTGTTACATGTGTGTCTGTGTGAGTCACTGTGTTTCAATTGTCACAGTGCATGATTGTGTGTCACCCTGTATAAGTTATGCATCTGTAATTAGGTTACAGTGTTAACATACATGTCTGTGAATATCATGTTTAAGTCATCATGATGTATATTGCCATGCTTACGGTGTGACAAAGCCTGTTTGCCACAATTGTTGAGTGTATTACCATGTTTGAGTTGTCCAAGTGTATGTGTGTTGCCATGTGTTTCACAGTGTTTCCCCCTGTGAGTTTGCACATGTGTCTATGTGGATCTGAACATGTTTGAGGTATTACAGCATCTGTGGGTCACCATGTTTGACGTGTCTCTTTAAATGTGTGTGACAACCATTTCTCAGCATGGGTTCAAAAGTGAAAGACTCTGGAATGAGAGGGAAAGAGGGGGAGAAGGAGGAGGGAGGGGCCAGGCCATGATCCAGACAGGGTGGGAAGGGGGCTGGTGGAGGTTAAGGACGGAGTGGGCTCTAATTGGCCCGTGGTGAATTATTCACATGTATAATCCTCGCAGAATTTCAGCTCGGGCAGTGCCAGTAAATGCTGTGCATGTTTAAAAGTCATTTCCATAAGTAAGTGCAATTTCTCTACTGTTTGCCCCTGTTTAATGAAGTGAAATCTTGTTTGCATTCCTCCCAATTTCCCAACGAAAGGCGCCCAACCGTTCGCACCAAAATTACACCGCCCAAATTAAAAGTCGGGCTCCAAGGGAGGTGAGGGGACGGCAGTACTGGGCCCTTCTGGGAGGGCCCACAGGGGTGGGGAGCAGGCAGGAGGCAGGGTTTTCAGCTCATTGCTTCCTATAGTTTTTGCAATTTCAAGGGCTCCCCCCACCATGACCTCCCCCCCCAATTGCCCCCATCATGTTCTTGCTCCCCTTTGCCTCCCGCTTCTTTAAATAAATCCCTGAGGTACAGGAAGTTAGCATGATGTTTGCTGATGTATATGTAAATGCACCTCTGTGTGCATGTACACACGTGGTAATGTGTGTACTTGTGAAAGTGTGACATGCAACCATGCACTGTGACAACTGAAACACAATGATTTGCACAAACAACCTAACATTGTAAACACAAATGGGTATGTGTGTGTTTACGTATGCACCCCTGCCTGTGGGTGTATGTGGTTTTGTGTATGTGCCTAGCTTTCTGTGTTGGGTGTATTGTGTGTGCCTTTAAGATGGATGGTTATATGGAGGATATGGATAAAGAAAAGGAGTGGAGTGGGAGATGGTGGGTATTTGTATGGTTTCTCTGTTGCCCAGAGTGGAATACTTAGCTCTTTTGCTGGGACCTACTCCAGACCCACCCAACAGCTGATAACACCAAGACAGCAGGATCCAAGGAGTCAGCTCCTTCCACTCCATACCTAACGTCAAGGCCCTGTGGACATTGCCCTTACAGCCCCAGCTCCATCTCTGTGCATGGTGTCTGAACAAAGGTGATTCCTGAATGGGCTGGCAGGAGACCCTCAAGGCTCCACTCCTTCAAAGCTCCAACCCCTTCCTAGTGCCACACGTCACCTGCATGAGAGTCACTTGGCAGGAATTCAATACCAGAACTGCAGGTTACCTTTATTTGGATAAGCTGGAAGAGTGCTGGCAATGGGGTGATGTGAGGTTAAGGAAAAGGCAGGAAATGGTGGCCCCACCCACCAAGGCCTCCCAGTGACCCCTGGAGTCCCCACTTAAGGCCTCCCGAGGTTTTAGAATTCTGAGAGCCCAGGCTCTGGAAGCGAGAGAGTGAGTGGTGTCCTGTCCCTGTGTGAGGTGTGAGGGGTGAGATGGTGTGTCTTAGGTCTTGGTAGCTATAACCACCTCCACCAGTCTAATCATCTTCTGCTGCCGTCCTACTTCCAGTTTACCACTCAGCCTGGGAAGGACAGAGCAAATAGGTCACATGACTACAGTGAGACCATCACCCTCAGGCCCCTCTCCTCAGCACATCCCAGCAGGAGGCTGATGGAATCGCTGGAAGAGATTACACTTGTTTGCTGAAGGCCTGGTAGAGGGGATCACTCAGGGGGGAGATCCTGCAGAAAAGGGCCCAGCCGGTTAGTAAGAGCCAAGGGCCCTCCTTGGCAGGGGCTTCTTCTCCAGCAGCTCTTTGATGTCCTGGGGAGACGGGACATCCCGGCACAGCAGCAAAGTGTCATCCTGGTCATGACTCCCCACCTTCTTTCTCCCTTATGCATTCTGCTATCACGTCCGCCCAACGAATGGCTCCGGTTTCTGTTTTCATGCTCAGAAACTATCCATGGCGTCCCACGGCCCAAAGGGAAACATTCCCTATTGCCTCTGTCATCAGGCAAGCAAGCCCTTCACAATAGGACACTCCTTCCCCTTCACCCTGCTTTCCTACCTTAGCATCCAATGATGGCATCTGCATGGGGCACCTCAGTACACCTCCTAGGCCCAAGCCAAGCAAGTAGGGAAACAGGATAGTTCCCCAGCATCCTCCATGCTCCCCTTCTCCCCACTTTTGCCCATGCTCTTTCTTCTGGCGCAAATGCCACCACCAGCCTCATCCCTATCCAAATTTCTGCCTAGTGGGGTCCTGAGGAACATCAAGGCAAGGTTTGATGCTACTACTTTCTCTAAGAAGACTTTCATGCTGGCCTTCGCCAAGACTACCATCAGTAGTATCCGTGATTCCTGGTTTCTCTGTGTCTCTGATGTGAATTTCTTGTCCCTTCTCCTTACTTGCTGGGGATCAGACCTACTGGGCTACAGTCCCTTTGGGCACCAGGCTTCGAACACCCCCGAGTGAGGGTAGGAAGCAGCTCACAGGGCTTTGTGGATGAGCTGTGGATGACTGTAGGGCATGTGCGGGGAGATAGGATGGTTTAGGATGTTTCAGGGGATAGAACTCCTATTTGAAGCTCCTCTCCCTATTCCAACCCAGCAGAATTCAACCCCAGCCCCAGTTCTCCATGCCCCCGCCCCTCCCCGCATCTTTATTCTGTTTCTCACTGTGGCAGAACAAACTGTCCACTCCATGCCCTTGGCAGGCGAGGCGAGGGCCTTTCTGCCAGCTGAGAGACCCCCAATCCCACTGGGGAGACTCTGGATGGAGGACTCTCCTCCGTGCTGCCCCAGAGGCCTGCTCCAGCCCCCAGGGACCCTGTCAGTGTTATCCAGCTGCTCCTTTCATTAGTGAGGTCTTCCCCTTTTCACAGGGAAGGCTCTGCAGTTCATGTGCTGAAGGCCCCACTTCTGTTCTCCTGGGCCGGCCTTCATTTTAGCTCCACCATTCTCCCCACCAGAGTCCCCAGCCCATCACCAGACCCTCCACCGCATCCCCTTAGCTCCCAAGACCCTCCACTGATTTCCCCAGGAAGCACCCCTGACCCTCTGTATCCCCCCATTTGCCCACTCTTTCATCGAAGAGCCACCACCAAACCTCCATGAATCCTCTTGCTCCCTCTTTCCTCTAATTCTCTCATAGAACCCCTTCCCTCGGACCTTCCCCCTTCCTACAGCCATCGCCTGGCCCGTCCAGAGCACCTCGCAGTCAAGACCCTCAGGAAGAGGCTCCGGCTCCATTTCTAGATACACCCAGGGCCCCTCCGCCTCCCCACTAGGTGCCTAGGGCCGGGGTGGGGTCGGGCGGTTTCCAGACGGCAAGGAGCTGCGGACGTCCATCTGGAAGGTCTCGGCGGGCCCTTCCCCCTCCCTTAGCGAGTCTGGGAACTCGGCCGGAGCCCGGTCCGCGCTCCCCCGCCCTCCCCTCTCCGCGCTTTCATCAGAATTCAATTTCCGCCCGTAAGTGACTCCGCGGGCCCCTGATCCTTCCCTTGATGAATGAGCCGCCCGGCCCGGCCCCGTCCGTCACCGTCACCCTCGCCTCAGCCGGGCCTCTGCCGCCCCCTCCCCGCCCCGGCCCCCACACCCTGCGCCGGCCCCGACCCCCCACAGCTCTCTCCAGACCCCCCGCCGCCTCCATCCCTGTGGGTTCTTCCCCCGCATCCAGCAGCCTACCCCCCCCCTCCCATACCCGCTCGTCTTTCTGGGTCCTGTTCTCTGTCTGTGTGACTCTATCTCTTCCTTTCCCTGCTCGCTCGCTCTCTCTCTCTCTCTCTCTCTCTCTCTCTCTCCCTCTCCTTCTCCCTCTCTCTCTCTCCCCCTCCCTCCCTTCCTCCTTCTCTCCCTCTCTCCCTCTAACACCTCTATTCATCTCTGGGAGCAACATCATTTATTTTGCACTTCCCAGATAATTTACTTTTTTTCCCTTCTACAGGAATTCTCCATTTCCCTATAAAATGAAAATTCATCTAGAATTACATCTTATGTCATCATTATGTTTATTAAGCGTGGATGATGTATATGAACAGGACGGGCTTGCTGCTGAGTGCTTAATGGTGCATAAGATTAAGCCGAGGCTCTCAGCTGCGCAGCGACTCCCCTCCGGTTCCCATGTTGTCGAGGCATGCTGGGAGTGCGCTCGGCGCGGCCAGGTGAACGCGCGCCGCCCCCCGCCCCCGCCCCCGCCCCTCCCCCGGGACCGCCGCCCCCCGCCCGCCGGGCGCCAGCGCGGCCTGCGCCTCCCGACACCCACGCGGACGCGCCGGGCGAAGGCAGGCGGCCCGGGGGTCACCATCGCGCCCCCACCCCCCGGGGCTCGCCGGCTGCACCGCACGCCCCCACCCCCACCCTATCCGGCTGCACCCCAGTTCAGGACCTGGGCGCGCCCCTCCTTCCTTCCCGTCTCCCTGGGTGTGGCCCCCGGTTCTGTCTCCAACCCGCCTCGCTTTCTCTCTGTCGAATTTCTTGGGGCGCTGGTCTTTCTGTCCGTCCCTCTTCGGCTCAGTCTCTCTAGAGTCCTCCCCCCTGCCCCCAATCCCCGCCCCGCTTCGCTGTGTCTCCGTGGGTGTCCCTCCCTAACTCCCTGGCTCTCCCAGGTTGCGGCCGTCCGTCCGTCCGCCTCTCCAGTCTCCCCGGCTCCCCCTCCCCGCCTCTCCCCCCCGCTCCCCTCTCCCGGCGCTGGCGGCCACCGCACTGCAGCGCGGCACCAGCAGTCTATGACAAAAACATTATCCTTCTGCTGCTAAACAATCCAATAAACCTCTCCACAGGGAGAAAGTTAACCTCTTGTCTCTTCGGCTGATGCCTTCCCGCCCACGTGACTGCTGCCACAGTAAATTCAAATCATTAGTCTCCTCACCCCATCAAAAAACTTCTATTAGTAATGGAGACCTCGCCGGAGACCTTCCGCGGAGAGCGCTGCCTTCCCAATTCCCAGTGGAAAAATTCTGCGCGAAAAACTAATTCTACTTTTAATAATCTGTCATCAGGACCAGAGGCAGTCATAAATTATATGGGAGCGCGTGCGAGAGCGCGCCACAAGAGGGAAATCAGGGCGAAAAATCAAAGCCCAAGTTTGACAAACTTTCCTGAAGATAAATAATAACTTACAAACAGGATTAGTTGTAAAGTCACGCTCCGGCGCGCAGCCACGGCTGCAATCACGTCTGCCGAGGGCCGCCGCCGCCGAGCACCTGTCACCGGCCGCCACTGCCTCAGCCTTCCTCCCGGTCCTCCTCCTCGCCGACCCCTTCCCCTCCTCCCCTTCTCCTCTTCCTCGCCCTCTCACCTTCCTCTTCCCTCCCCTCCTCCTCATCTTCCTCCGGCTCCTCTCCGTCCTCCTCCTTTCCCTCCTCTCTCCCTCCGCCTGCACCTCCTCCTCCTCCCGCAGCCTCCTCTCCCGGGCCTGCCGTCGGGCCACGGGCCCTCGTGCGCACCCACTCTCCCTCATCCCACCCTCGAGGTCCCCCGGCCAGGACCAAGGTCAGGGGAGGGTGAGAAATTCGCAGGAGCTTCAGCCGCCCGGGCTGTGGCCGGGATTGGGGGTGTGAAGGGGAGTGTTTAGGCCTTGGACCCCGGTTTCTGCAGCCTCCCTGCCTCGGGGCCCTACCCCAAACCTCTCTGTCCCCTGCCCCCACCCGTGCAAACCCTGGGAGACTGGTGCGGGCAGGGTACGGGTGGGGGTGTAGTCCGACCCCTGAGTTTATTTGTCTGTGATAGTGTAGGGTGGCGGCGGGTCCCCTCCGCCCGCCTAAAAGCCGCCCCCCCCCACCCCCACCCCAACGCAACCCTCCCCCACCCCACCCGGCCCTCGCCCCGCACAATCTCGGCGCTGACAGCCGAGCGGGTGATAAATGCCGGCGACGCGGGGAAGGAATTGCGCAAAATAAAGAAGCATGTTCCAACAAGTCTTGTCAGGATTGTATTGATTTAATCATCTGCAGAAATACACATTCTGGATTACTGTAGCGTGCCGGGCCGGGGGAAGGGGCGGGCCGGCGGGTGAGGGCCGCGAAGGGCGGGGCGGAGCTGTGGCAGGAGGGGCGGGCAGAGCGGCCATGGCTCCGCCCCTCACCGGGCCCGCCCTCCGGCCTCCGGGCTGGTGGAGGAGCGGCCTGGGTTGAGGGTGCGCAGAGGTTCCGCAGCGGGGTCACTGCCCCACGGAGCACCTGCTTTTGCACAAGCCCGGAAAGGTGGGTCCGCCGTCCTCTGACTCTCGAAACCGCTGGATTCTCCGGAGCTAGATGCGCCCCCCAGGACAGAGCGGGGTCGGAGGGAGTGAAGGCCATGGATGGGGCCTCACCCACTTGCGAAGCTTTAGGGTGGTTCCCTGCCCCATTATCTTTAAGCAAGGCCAAGGCCTCAGCTGCCGGGTTTGGGGTACATGGAAGGACGGAAGGCACTCCAGTACCACTTTCTTGTCAGGCTGACCTGTGCCCACAGTTACTTCCGAGTAGGGGTACATGAGAACCGCCTCGGACAGCCCCAGGGAACAGGGCTCTACTTGGACTTCCCAGGTGCTCAAAAGAGGTCCAACACACCAACACACATCATAGCTCCTGACTTCAGCCCCATAACAGAGGCTCGGAACCCCAGGTGAGGCCTTAGGCAGGACTGGGTTTTCTTTTAGTTGAAAACCTGACCCCTTGGAAGAACGTACCCACAATTGGGGATGGGGTGGCTAAGCCATAAGGAAATTGAGCTCCTGCCCTAGCAGGGTTGGCTCAGTGGGTAGAGTGTCCGCCTGCAGACTGAAGGGTCCCTGGTTCCATTCCAGGCAAGGGCACATGCCTGGGTTATGAGCTCAGTCCCCAGTAGGGGGCGTGCAGGAGGCAGCCAATCAATGATTTCCTGTCCTCATTGATGTTTCTATCTCTTTCTTCCTCTCCCTTCCTCTCTGAAATCAATAAAAATATATTTTTTTAAAGAAATTGAGCTCCTGAGGATAGGGGAGCCCAAAGGGAAAAGGGGGAGAAAAGAAAGCCATTTATTTATTTATTTACTTACTTACTTATTTATTAACATATTTTATCTCACAGAATCCATCCAACAACTTAAGGTTGTTACTATTAATATCCCCCATTTTACAGATGAGAAAATCGAGGTTCCAGAGACTAAATGATTTTCTCAAGGTCACAGTGTTGGTAGGTGGGGAAGATCAGCTTGGAGGCTAGCTCTGTCATATTTCAAACTTCCCCCATAGTTATGGACCTTGGGGGAAACACCCTTGTGTGACCAATAACTGGGTAAAGAGGTGGGGGGGGGCGTGATGTTAGAAGGAAAGGGAAACAGACCTGGTGAGCAGTTAACCTTGTACATTCCAACGAGATGGGGGGGGGGGGGGGCGGGGAGCTGGCGCTTAAACCTTCCCCAGGGCTTCAGAAAAGTGTAGAGAAAGGGCTTCACCCAGAGTGCGTGTGAGAGAAAGAGGAGAACCACGGTGATTTCTGTAGGTGCCATCGGTGCAGTACACTAGTCCTGGCTTGGGCAAGGGAACGGGATTCCAGGAAAAAGAGAAAGAGAAATGGGGGTGAAGAATGTAGCCCAATGAAGGAGGTGGAGCTTCATCTCAAATCAGCGACTAGGCATGAAGTACCAAGGGCAGGGAGGGGAGGTCACCCATGGTGGGCGAGGCAGGCCTCATCAGAGCAGCTTTACCAGTGAGAAGCACAGCTCCTCCCTAAGTGACCCCCTCACCCAATAGGAAGCCAAAAAGAATGAGCATAGCTAAAAGGCGCAAGTAGGACAGGGGATCCTGCGAGACAGACAGACCCTGGGTCCCAATGAACCTCCAGCACAACTGGAGTAGAGGCGGATAACTGAACAGGACTGGGAGTGGGGAATGAAGATGGGCTTTGTATGGGAGAGGAGGAAGGTCAGACACATAGGGTGATAGAAAGGGGAGAAGGGAGGGAGAAGGGAGCAAGGAACTTCCCTGTGGGAGGGTTGAGGCATCTGCCCCATGCCATCACAGAAGGGAGCTAGCTCACCCATTCCTCCCCACCTGTCCCCATCCTGCCCCCACAGGAGTTTTCCGTCAGCACCTATCCTCCATTCCATCAGCCCAGGAAGGACTGGAAGCACGAATTTATTTAACCAACACATTTTTAGAGAGCTTACTCTCTGCGAGGCACTGTTCCAAGCACTTTATGCATATTAACTCAGTCCTCCATAACAAGGCTAGGAGACAGAGAATAGTATCTCCCCATTTTACAGATCAGGAAACTGAGGCCCAGAGAGCTTTATTAATTTGCTCCACGTTGCGCAGTTAGCAGTAGTAAAAACAGATTGAACTCAGGGCCAACACTAGACTGGGAACCAAGGCACTCAGGACTGGTTCCAGCCCTCCCACCATCATGCTGTAGGGCCTCAGTTTCCAGACCTGTGAAATGAGGGGATTGGGCCAATGCTCTCCTAATTCCCTTCTAGGCCCAAGCGCTACAATCTGCGGTTTCTCCCGCCGCCCGGACCCCAGCTCCCTGAACCCTCCACCCCGCCCCGCCCCCTACATCCAACCCTCAACCCTCATTCCCAGCCCCTCGTGGAGCCTGGCGTTCACGGGCCCCGCCCGCTCCCCGCGGGCCCGCGCGTGACTTTCGCGCGCGCGGCTCGGCCCGGAAGGTCACCTCCTTCATCACGGATTCTATTTGCATCCGGAATCGCATGTACATGAAAAATGTGTCCGCGTGCGGCCCCGACTGCAGACGCAGATGAAATTCTGTGCCGAGCCTGATGCGCGGTAACCTTTGCAGATGGCGCCGCTATTGCTGAGAAATGGATTGCTTAATAAAGCGTATCATCCGGCATATTTGCTGCTTGGCTAGCCAAATAGAAGTTGTTTTTTGCACAAATTTCCTTGTCAAATTTGTCAATGTTCATGTCATTTTTGCTTTAGGTCACAGAGCAAGGTGCAAATTCCTGGCATCTTTACTAGTTGCAGCCAATTTCGGCGATTTCGGCGGTGACGGGGATTCTCGGAGGAGTCTCTTGCCCGCGCGCGCCCGCCCGCCTGTCAGCCCCAGCAGGCGCGCCCCGACACCTCCTCCGGGAAGCCCTCCGCCCCACTGGATTTGGGGAGGACAGGCTGGGGGTGGGGGTGGGGGTGTGGCGGAGGGTATTTCCTTCCCTAAGCACCCACACCCAGACGCCGCCCCCCACCAGGGAAGTTGGGGGGGGGGAATGGGGGCTCCAGCTCTCCCTAGGCCACCTCCTCTCCCCAGGCAGGGGTTCCCTTCCCTTCCTTTACCTCCTCTGGCCTCCAGGCAGGAAGCAGAATTTGCCTCCCAGGGCCCCAAGACTCCACCCACACCGGATTCCAGAGCCAGACTGCCCTCTCAGCACCTTATGAGGGGTTGGCTGAGAGGAGGAGAGAGGTGGGGCAATGGCACCCACTCCCTCCTCCCACAGCTCCATGCACACCTTCTTGGGGAGGCACCAAACACTGGGCACTGCCTAGATTTCCATCATTTGCACTTTAACCACTGGGGCCAGGCCAGGCCCACTCCAGACTGATCTTATAAAAGTATATTATCCTAAGAGGTCACTCAGAAGCTTGGGCAGTCCAGAGCTGGGGTGTGTGTGTGGGGGGGGAGAGGGGGTCGAGGAGGGGCTAGCAGATTATTTCCACACAGCAAAAGTCAACAGCTACCACTGGGGAGAGTTTCCAGGCGCCGTTGCCTGGATTATTTCATGAGATCATCATCTCAACAACCCCATGAGCATTTTCTAATATCATCCCCATTTTACAGACACAGGGACAGCTCTAGGAGTGGGCCCACCTGGAGAATTTGCACGAAGGTTGTGGTTAGTGGGCTGATGACGGGGCTGAGGGGGAAGGACAGATGGCAGGAAGAAGGTACCAGGAAAGCCGTCCTGTCGGGTTACTGAGCGCCCGTCCTGGTGGTAGAGGAGAGGAGTGACTGTGGGGAAGCGGTGTGTGCGTGAGCAGGGTTCTCTATGGGAACGGTGCATGAGGACAGGCAGGGCATTCGGGGACATGTATGGGGGAATAAATGCTGGGGACAGGCATCTATTATGTCTTATCTGAATGAGACAGAAAAGGGACGGTGTGGGGAAAGGCCTGAGGACAGGTGTAGGGGGCAGACAAGTGGGGAGGGTGTATTAGGATGTGTGGAGTCCTGCATGTGTGTGGGTATGTGGGGACAGGTAGGAGGGTGTGAGAGGACAGGTGAAAGGTGACAGACACGAAGCTCCAGTAGGCTGGTTATGCCTGTTCGCTGCTGTATTTCCGGGCCCCAGCCCAGTACCTGGCACATGGTAGGAGCTCAGGATATATCCATGAATGAGGAAAGTGATTGGTGGGGGACAGGTGCTCTCCAAGGTATGTTGTCACGCTGGAGGAGGTTAGGCAGGTTGATCAAGAGATATTCTAGAAGAGTTTGGGTTTTCACTTCAGCCTCTGTGGCACTGGGGCAGGTTGCGGAATGGTCAGACAGGATACCAGCCCGGGATAGGAGCCCAGTGAGCCCAGTGGGGGCTGCAGAGCTTGGATGATGGCGGGTGGGGGTGGGGTGGGGATGGGGGAGGACTGCCGTCAGATTATTAATGGCCGTGCGTTGACTCAATTAAATCCAGCCTGCTTTTGTTGGCAGGCCTCCGCAATTATGCATCTCATTACGGGCGGCCGCCCAAATGCATCCTGGGAGGAGACCAGAACTCCAAATTAACTTTTCTTGGCGCTGCGGGGGCTGGTTGGCCGCCTCTGCCTGCATGGCAGCCAATCAGTGTTGGCTCCAAGGGGGGCGGGGTCAAAGGAAGGGCGAAAGTGGGGGCAGGGTAGGCTGTCTGGACCAGGGTGGGTCTAAGATAGTCTGAGGACCTGCATGTCCATGTAGAATATAATTCCCAAGCTCACTCCACCCCCGTCCCCACCAAAAAGCCTGTCTGGGTGTTTGGACTTAGTCTTGGAGAGAGTCTAGCCTTGTCTTTACTCCTTTTGTTCCTGAAGCATTGAGCACAGAGAGCCAGGGGTCTCAGGTCCTGTTGGTTCCCCCACCTCTCCATCCATGCATGACCTGGACTAAATCACTGTGACTGCAGGACTACACCAAACCCATAAGAGCCCTGGAAAGTAAGGGGCAGCGCTACAGAGAGGACATCCTTCCGGATGTGGGAAGACCACTGGAGGCGGGGCAGCCTGGCTTCTGCCCTCCTGGGTGTTGCTTGTGTGCCTGTGTGTCAGGGTGTGTGCGTGTGTGTGCGCGTGTGCGTGTGTGTGTGCGTGTGCGTGTGTGTGTGCGTGCGTGTGTGTGTGCTCACAGCCTGCCTCTGCAGTTACACCACCAGTATAAAGCGCTTCATTAACCTGTCAATCAAAGGCCACTTCTCTCCAGCTCTCATGCTCTGCCCTCCAACAGCCCATATGTATGTATGCTCCTGCACATTGTGCCATCCTGGAACCACTTAGCATTGCCCATCCTCTCCCTACATAAATCTGGCTCCTGTTGCCTCCCTTGGAACCCCTAAACATGTATGGCTGACCCAGAAGAGTCTGGGGCCCGCTGTTGCCTGTGTATGATGTGTGTGTATGTAAAACATTATCTTATTGTGTGAGTGGCCCTGCTCCAAGCCATGCATTCATGAAAAATGGTTACTTTAAAAACTAGAGTACCCTAGAGTAGTATGAGGAAATCCGGCTCTGAGCTGTGTGACCTTGGACTTGTCATCTCCCCTCTCTGGGCCTCAGAGGCCTCATCTATGCTAGGTAATGCAGATCTGGTTTGGACTAGATGATCTCTGAGGCCCTTCCTCCTCCCAGCTTTCTGAGTTCAGGTGAGTCTGGCTGATTCTTGACCTTTAGAACTGTACAGAGGAGTGTATGGGTGTGTGTGTGTCCTTTCCCAGCTGTTTTCCCTCCCTGGGAGCCGAGAGGTGCAGGGGCAGATCCTGGCGGCAGCAGGACCACCAGAGCCCAGGGCTGCGCCTGACCTGGGAGGGATGTGCCTTTCTGAGATTCCACATCCACCAGAGCCCACTCATAGGAACAGGCACAATCACTTACTTCCACTGAACTCCTACGGGTTGGGGTTTGTGCGTGTCTAAGGTGGGCACCATGTTACAGCCAAGCAGGTGTGGGCCCGGGCAACGCCCACCCTTGGAAACATGTGTTCTGGACATTCAGGGTCGCCTGAGTATTTCAAACTTTCCATTTGTAGGGTCCTGGCCTTACCCCCACCTGCCAGATCCATCCATAGGGGGAAGAGGGAATGTTTTCCACAATAGGGAAGGGCTCTGTTCACCCCACTTGTGGTTTATTGTGCATTAATGAAACCCTGTTTCTTCTGGGTGTTTAATTCTTTCCATCTATTATGTTTAGACAACTCATTAACAATCATTCGTTATAATTAGGCTTCAATTTTAGGCTCCTTTCTCAGGGGAGGCAATGCAGAGTTTTTCAACATATTTACATCATAAACGGCTCCAAATCTCTGGGTGCCACCTCTGCCTGTCCCACTCTAGCTCCTGTCCCCCCTTTTCTCTCCTTCCTTCCTCCCCCTCTGCCACTCCCTGTTCCAAATGCAGGAGTGAGGTTGGAAACAGGGGAACTGACTGTGCCCAGAGGCCTTCAAATCCTGCTGCTGCCCCAGTCCTTCTGACCTGGGCCTGGGCCTCACCGAATGACAGTGATGCGACAATATGGGTGGTAGACTTCCCTAAAACAGATTCCTCCCACTGACTGCCAAAGAGTGGCACCTCTGGTTGCCGGATCTTTGGGTGTTCCCAGGTAGAGTCATATACACACAGATACACCTGCCCCACTGCTCCAGTGTGAAAACCAGACATGACCACTTAGCAGAGGGAGTCTCTTGTGAAGATCTATTTTTCTGCGTCTAAATGAGACATCAGTTCCAACCCCTAGATTCCTTTAAGTTTAAGGACTCCTATCCCCTTCAGTCTTCACTGGCAAAATCATAGGATCTCTATTTGAGGAATGAATGTTTGTTGAAAGAGTGAGTGAAAGTTTTAGTGGAAATTGCATGGGCATTAAAGTCAAACAGATTCAACTCCCAGCTCTAGAATTGACTAGCCAATTCTAGGTGACCTTGGCACCTGGCTTATTGTCTTTGAGCCTCAGTTTACTGCTCTGTAAAGTGAGGATAATAATGTCTACCTTGCAGGGGATTTGTGATGAAGGGAGATAGTTAAAAATGTGAAGTACCTGACATTTTATAGGTATGGTATGATAGCTATGATAATATTAGTGGATAATTGTATTAATTTATGAGTAACTATAATAATAATCCCAGGGAGATGCCTCGGGAGTCATTCCATACAACTTGCTTTCCAGTGGGGTGGTCTTTCTACAGCGTCCTCAATGGGTGCTGTTGAATTCTTTAGAGGTGGGGAGCACAGTGCTGTCCGGGCCCATTGTTGGGTAGATCTTCTTACAAGAAAGGTTTCCCATAGATCCAGTTACAATCAGCCTCCTTGCAACATTCCCCACTAGCCCTGGGCCTGGCCGCTGGAACACTGGGAATCTGCCTCCTGCTCAAAAGTGGGTCCCCTGGCAAGCCCCCATCAGAGGGTAGAGGAGAGGGCAGGATGGAGGGCAAATGCCATGATGGGGTAGGACCTTTGGGAGGAGGGAGAGAGACTGATGGGGGTGGGGGTTGGACCCCTCAGAAGTTGTGGGAACCACAGGGAGCCACCGGAGGGGAGGCAGAGACAGAGAGGGGACACCAGGGGAGAAGGATTTTCTATCAACAAAACAGCAGGACAGATTCTGGCTGGTCTCTGGAAACATCTTCATCCGCTGCCTGAGGCAAGCTCTGAGCTCCTTTTAGCTCATTACTGGCAATTAGTCCTCTGGGCCCAGCCTGGGGGAGGGGGGCCACTATTAGCTCTCACTCCCCTGGACACACACACACACCATGAATCAAATTGACAACTTTGCCCAGGCCTGCCCTCCTCGCCCTGCTCCGTGTGTGAAGAGGATTCACACGTCTACATGGATGAGGTGTGTGAATGCATGTGCATTCACATGAAGATGTCACAGGGCAGAAAGTGTGAGCCCACATGTATAACCATGTGAATGTGCGATTGTGCAAAGGAGAAAGAAGTATGTGTGCACTGTAAGGAAGAGGAAGACTGGCATTGGGAGGGGATGAATGGATGTGGGGACCCATGCTTCCTCCTGGACTTTCATTTCCTTAGGAAACTGGTCTAGGTGGCTGGTTTGGAATTGGGGTGGGGGAGGGGGGGCTGGGTTTAAAGAGAGGAAAAGGAGAGGAGTTTCTCCTCTCAGCTCCATCCCAGGAAGGCTGTTCTTCTAGGAAAAGTAAAATTTTACTGAAGTGACTTCTAGGGAGGGACACTCAGAATTTACTCTCCGCCAAGCCCTTTCCTTCCAGGTATTTGAGCCCAGCACTGTCCAATAGAAATATAACGTGAGCCGCATATGCAGTTTAAAATTCTCTAGTGGCTATGTTTATTCAACAGTACAGAGAAACAGCTCTAGCCAGTTAGCTCAGCTGGTTAGAGCATTGCCCCGATACACCAGGTTGTGTGTTCAATCCCCAGGCAGGACACATGCAAGAATCAACCAGTGAGCGCATAAATAAATAGAACAACAAATCGATGCTTCTCTCTCTCTTCTCCTCTCTAAAATCAAGAAATAAAAAATGTTATAAGGTAAAGAGAAACGAGTAAAATTAGTTAAATTTATTTTGTTTTAATTTTATTACACTTTAAGTTAATATTTAAAAATTCAAATAAATGTTGACCATATAGGCAAAATATCATCTTAACATGTAACCAATGTTTTTAAAGTATTAATGAGACATTTTATATTATTTTTCCATACTAAATCTTAAAAACTGGACTGCGTTTTGTTTATAGCACATCTCTGTTGGATAAGGCACATTTCAAGTGCTCAGTGACCACACGTGGCTATCGGTTCCCTACAAACCAGTGAAGGGTGGTGTGTGTGTCCTTGGGGAGCAGGCAGAAGTCAGGGTTGAAGCAGTGCACTCTTTATTCTCTCACAGGATCTTTAGGCTCCTCTCCCTACTGACTGTACCCAACCCTGGTCCCACCAGTCACAGCTGGGACACATGGATTCGGTCTCAAGAGTCTTACTCTAGAAAGTTCTCCCTTTTGTCTCACTTCTGTGCTTCCTACTGCAGTTTTGAGTCTCCTGCCCCCACCCTGCTTCATCTAAGAGACTTTGGGTGCATTCACACAAAGATGTCACAGGACAGAAAGTGTGAGCGCACGTGTACAACCATGTGAACGTGAGATTGTGCAAAGGAGCAAGAAGTATGTGTGCACTTGTAAGGGAGAGGGGGACGGGCATTGAGGGAGGATGAACTAGATGTGGGCAGGGGAGCAGGAAAAGGGAGAAGGGGAAGGGGCAGGCTAGAAAAGCCCTAAGTCCTTGGGAGGCGAGAGGAGGGGCTGTTGGGGGGTGGAGGGCTAGGAAGTTACCACAGAATAAAAGCAGAATTTCAAGAAGATGACTTTTCAGCACCTGCCCCCCTTATCCTTTGAGATTTCCAGTCTCCTCAGCCTCTCAGATTTCTAGGGCCCATCTAGACTGCCCCCTATTTTCTTTCACCCCATCCCCGTTTTCCTCACCCCTCAGCCTCTTATCATCTCCACCTCTTGGCCTTTGCATCTCTCTGTCTGTCCGCTTCTCAGCCCTTCACATCCTTAGCTCACTTCCTGCTCCCACTCATCATCTTCAACTCCACTCCCAGCCCAGCATGCTGGGATAGGAGCGAATTCGGGGAGTGGAGACCTGGAATGGAGTGTGAGGGCCTGAGCTGGCAGCATCTCCAGGAGAGAGAAGGAAGGAAGACCCTCCCAGTCCCCTCCCATCCTCTTACCCCTCCTCCCCTCCCCCTCCCCCACGGGGCTGCAGTGATTCCACAGTCTCAGGGCTAGAGGGTCTCGGGGCCCCTCACTAATGTAAGGTTATTGTAATTGATATGAAGGTAATTGATAATGTGTTACGGTGAATAATGTCTTCAATTTTCTGCTAAATCCCATTTTTGTAGCCATCTGGGCTCCTCCAACTGCCCCCCTGGGACGCTGGGTAATAGAGAGTAATTATTCTCAAGTCATTTACTTTTTCAAAGTGTTTAGTGCTTATCTGTTTTACAATTAAAATGGAAACGACCCTGATTCACTTCCTTTCTTTTTTATTTAAATAGCACTCACCCCCCCACACCCCCTCCTCACCACACACTTTCAGTCACACACAACCACACTGGCACACAACCCTCCGACAGACAGACACACACACACATACACACACACATCCTTGTATTCGGCAACACGTCCATTATTCAAAGACACAAAAATACAGGCACATTTTCTTTGTCATTCATACGCACAAGCACACATATACAACTTTACATTCCAACAAGGGACACAGCCCCAGTGACAGAAATACAGGGCCGGGCAAAAGTAGGTTTACAGTTGTGAGTATGAGAAACAGAGTCTACTCTTGTATTCTTATTTATTCATTATTGTATTAGTTTCCACAAGAACAACCGTGAACCTACTTTTGCCCCACCCTGGACATACCCTGTGCCATTCTCCTTGGAGTAAGAGGATTGGAGGTGAGCAGTGTCAGGGCGGAGGACAGGGGGAAGGAGCCACCGTGGATGTGTGTCTGAGTGTCCAAGATTGTTTGAATATGGAAGGCGAGTATCTGCTTGTCCACATGAGTGTGCTCTAAATGTATATTTCAGAGCGTGGCTTCACCTGTGGCTAAAAATGTGCAAATTTAAAGCAGTAGTGTGAGCGAATTCACAGCCTCGCTTGTGTGTTTGGATATGAGTTACTGGCGCGGGCAAGTGCGTATTGAGCCAGCGTTCATTCACACTCAGTTACACACTAACGAAAGGCCCTCGCATGCAGCCCCGGCGGCGTGGACCCGTGTCCTCAGGAGAGTGGTGAAACCGGAATCCAGAGGCACCTAGCTATGCCGAGTTCGCCCAGGATGCAGACACCGCACCGTGAAATCTGACCCATTTATTTTAACTGAAAATGTCACCGGAACACACAACATGGAGGGCCAGGAGATGCAAAGGTAGGGGGCATCAGGAGGTAAAATGGCTTACACAGCCCCCTCCCTCACCTTCCCTACCCAGCTGACTCCTCCAACTGTCCTTCCGGTCTGAGAACTCCCCACTGGCCTTCCCACGGCTTGACCCATAAACCCCTGATGGCCCGCCTCACTGAGCCCTGGTTTTGAAGATGTGCAGGCAAGGTTGGCCCTCGATGACCAGGAGCGTCCTTGGGCCATTTCCCCCTGGAGGTGCTCTGTGGACACAGACTTCACCCGCGGTGAGGCACTAGCTTGTGGGGAACCAACGGAAAAGATTATACACCCTCAACTCCTTCCACATGACCCGGCATGGGATCTCTGGAATGTCACACAGCACTGTGGGAGGGCAGCTGAGCCACTGCACTCATTGGGACACTTCAGTCTGGCACTTAGGTGACCTGTGGAGTGGAGGCCCATTGTACAGATGGTGAAACTGAGTCACATTGGGGTCCAGGATGACCATGGGGCCCCAGAGGGAGTCAAACCAGCAGTGGCCCAGAGGCCTGTCTGCTTTGCTCAACACCTGTTGTCCCCAGGGTCTCCAGCTGCAGGCTCTCCCAGCCTTTCACACATTCTGCTGCGGGACAAGTGACCAGGGGCAAGGAGGACAGAGCCCAGCCCCTGGCGCCAAACCCAGGCAACACCCCCCTGGAGGTTCACGGGAGACCAGGCCCCAGCGTGAGTGGAGCACACAGCCTGCTCACCCCGCAGGCCTTGGGAAAGGTCCGGGGGTTCTGTTTTATTCATTTTGCTTTTTAAAAACGGGAGCATGGGTGTATGGGCAAAGGGTGCTTCTTGCTGCTCTTCCCCATTTCTCATCTTGTGGTCGTCTGCGTGCCCTCCCGCCTTCTCCCTCGGGGTCTGTCTTTCTGCCTCTTTTGGTCTCCATCTCTGTGCCTTGCCTGTCTCTGTGTCTTCGGCCTTTTCGCCGCCCACCCCCTTTCTGGGGGCCCCTCTCTGCCTGCCCCCCGCTCAGTCTGTGCTGCAGACGGCGGTCCTGCTGGGTCTCTGTCCTGGGCTCTGTCTGGGGTCCCTGTCCCGGTCTCTGCTCTCCCTCGCCCCTCCCTGACGCTGGCCCCTCACACCTTCGCGGAAAAGTAAACATTTAATTTTTTTTTTTTTTGCTGTTAATAGATTTAATGTTCATTTGTTGGTAGCCCAGGGGCAGAAACGCGTGACATTTCAAATAATTGTTGTTTCAGGGGTATCCTCTGGAGGGAAATGCGGCAAAAGTGTGGAGAAGATTTAAGCAAATGACTGTGTCAGCTTCTATTTACTCCTGACAGGACCGCCGGGGGCACGGCTGCGAGATAACCATTAGCGCGGCCGCCGATAAGGCGGGGAGGCTGCCTTTCTAAGGGCTCCGCGGCCATTACGGGAAAGTTAGTGTGAAACATGTTAAATTATCCCCAAAGTGGAGGGGGCGGGGGAGGCGGCGGGGGGAGCGGGCGCCCGCGAGAGCAGGCGCGCCTCCGCGGGGCCGGGGAGCCGGGGCGCGCGCGGCGGGCCGGGGACTGCGCCCGAGTGACGGCGCCGCGCTGGCCCACCCGCCGTCCAGCAGGGGGCGCCCGCCGCAGCCCGAGCCTCAGTCTTCCGGCCCGGAGGGTGGGCGGATGGCCGGGTGCTCGCCTCCTGGGGACTGAGGGCGACAGATGGGCCTTCCTCGCACCTGCTCGCGCCAGCCTCCAAGATCAGCTCCATGGAGTGAAGAAAGAGACTAAGTGTGAGGCTTCGGACAGTTCGGCCCCCCTTCTTTCAGGGCCTCTGCCCATTCCTCAACAGCCCCTCATGTGTGCGCAGGCGGTACACCTACATGTGCGGGGGGGCCCAGGTACCACTGAGGTTTGTGCAGTTCACCTCTCAGATCTGCATCTAAGTAACCCGTGGCCCCCTGCAAGTCCTCTTGGCCTCAGTTTCCCCACCTACCCCACATACCTCACTCCCTGCAGAAGAGTTGAATCGATGAAGCCATATGTACGTCATTTGAGAAACCATTAAATGCAATGCAAGTGAGGAGTAGTGTTATTGTTGTGCGTTAGTTATTATTAACATCCTGCTGTGCCCACGGGAAATACCTGTGCACAGGCCGCAGGGGATGCACCAGTGCATGGGAAATAAGACCCCCAACCACAGTCCTCCCACTCCTCATTTTGCTCCTGTTAAGCCACACTTGGGGTAAATAAACATCTTTGGGCTAGTCTGATAGAGGAAGTAGTGCTCCAGGCTAACCCCTACAACAGCATACAGAAGTTCCCCTCATCTGCGGATTCACGTTCTCTGGTTTCAGTTACCATCCTCAACCGCAGTCCAAAAACATCAATGGGAAATTCCAGAAATAAATAATTCACAAGTTTTACATTATGCACCCTTCTGAGTAGCATGATGAAATCTCAAGCTGTCTCTCCATCCCACCCAGGTGGGATGAATCATCCCTTTGTCCAGCAAATTCATACATTGCCTGTTAGTCACTTAGTAACTTCTGATTTTCAGAATGACTGTGGAGGAATCGCAGTGCTTGTGTTCAAGTAACTCCTATTTTACTTAATAATGGCCTCAAAGTACAAGAGTGGCAATGCTGGCAATTTGCATATGCCAGAGAGAAGCCATGAAGTGCGAACTTTAAGGGAAGAGGTATTATATGTATAGGAAAAAACCATGGTATATATAGGGCTTGGTACTAGCCAAGGTTTCAGGCATCCACTGGGGGGTCTTGGAGCGTATCCCCTGCAGATAAGGGAGGACTACTATATCTAACTGATAGCATTCCTGGACCAGAGCACTAGCAATACTGTGGAGGGGGGACCATGTGGGGCAGGAGGGAGAAGAAGAAGGCAATGGTATCTCCAGACAAAGTTTCTTCCCTCCTTTCTTAAAAAAATTCTCTAAATATATTGAGATTGTAGCATCATCTACATTATGTTTTAGGCCTTGGAACCCAACCTGTAGCGCAGTGGCAAGTGAGTGACTTGAGTGATCATTAGTACTACCACCTATTTACTCATTTCCAACACCCTTTCTGATTTCCAGGAGCTCTGAAGTTCCCCCAAATTTGCCCAACATTTTTGAGCCTTTCCTACGTGTCAGGCCTGCTGGAGGCCCCGGAGAACCGCGACTACCTTTGCCTTCCTGGAACTCACCTTCAAGCAGGGGGGCTGATGTCTACAAAAGATGATGGTGGCGTGTGAGTGCTGAAATAGAAGCACACACCAAGTTCTGCACATGCAAGTGGGGAGTTTTCTTAAAGGAGGTAGCATTTGATCTAGAGCCTGGAAGGATGGGGCAGAGTTTTCCAGGTGGGAGAAATGGGCTACTACATAACAATGATAATAATCCCTGTGACCACTCCAAACAACAAAAATAATGATAATAATAGCATTTAATCAGCAGCTAGGTGAATGGAATAAGTATGAATATGGAATACAAAAAAAAAAAAGCATGAGTTAGAATATCAAATACCTTGTAGGGCGGTGACAGGATTCTCAAAGAGACTGTATATAAAACAACTGGCACAAATAACTGCTAACATTTATTGAACACTTACTATGTCCTCGACACTATACCAAGCACTTAGACATTATCTCATTTAATGTTTACAATCTCTTTAAGTGTAATTATCTCCTTATTGCAGAAAAGGAAAGGGAAGCCCAGAGAGGGTAGGTTGCTTGCCTAAGGTCACCCAGCTAGTGGGTTTTGAGACCATATTATACCCTGCTTTGACTCTAAGTCTGGTTTTCATGAATTATATTGTGCTTCTTCCTTTGCTAACAAAGGCAATTCTCTATTTAATCTTTACTCTATACCAAATCCTGTGCTATAACTGCATAGTTTCTATGTATCTTTAAAGATAAGGAGACTAGGGTTTGGTTAGTGCTCATTGGACGGTTTTTATCATCATGGGAAGGAAGATTCTAATTTCAAATTTAGATCTATTTTGTCAGCAGGTAAGTTCTTCAGATCATGTAAATCCTTAGTGAACCTGATCATGCCCATTGATTAGGTCATATCAAATCAACCTTCTTTCCTCACTGATCTGTAATTCCCTGCATCTCTCACCATAGGGCATCACAGGAAGAGGGATCCTGCTGTGATAAATACACACACAATTCTTCACTTCCACCCACTAAATGAAGCCATACTCAGGCACAGGTCTTACACACACTAATAAGGCCATTATGGCTTAAGCGATTACCAAGAATCTTAGGGAGTGGAGTAAGAATGCCTGGGTTCCAGTTCCATCCTTTATCAACTGTACAGCCACAGGCAAGTTACTTTCCCTTCGTCAGTTACTGCATCTGCAATACTGGAAGAGCAATTCCTCCCTCTCCGGGTTTTTAGTTTAAAATGCCGCAAGACACCATTATAGAAAATCTGGTATACAGTAGGCACTCAAAATTTGCGACACACACAAAGGCACAATACCAGCACTCATAACAACCCAAGCAGAGATGCCACACAAACCTGCAGACAAGTCTGTATAACACGCCAAGCTGTAGACACACTGAGATCTGCTGGTCGTGGGCTGCCGGACTGCTTGAGAGAAGGTGCTAGTAAGTAATCTTAGGCAAGTCACTTAACAGCTCATTTTAAGAAAAATAAAACAGTTAAGGACTTAAAAAACACACATAACCACAATGTCATTTTTACACTTAACCAACTTGGCAATAATTTCCTAATATCATCAAGTACCCAATCCATATTCAAACATTCCCTTTTTTTCCCCTTTGGCTTCAAATAAGGAACCAAACAAGGTCCACCCAATAATATATTTGATCATTATCTCTCTCTTTCTTTATCTTTCTGAATGTGTAGTATGAACCTCCCTTCTCTTGAAGACCCTCAGTCATTTGTCCAGAAGAATGTCCCACATGAAGAAAAAAATTCACGTTTTTTAAAGTTTATTTTTAATGCACAAGTAATACATGAACATATTATTGGCTGTTAAAAAGAAGAAGAGACGTATGTAATACTTTCAACAATAAAGAAATTAAAAAAAGAGAGAGAAAGAACGAGAGGAAATCACATACTACAGATCAAGCAAAAGTCCCTCTGGACCATCCATCCCCAACTTAAGCTCTTTAACCTCAGGAAATCTAGTTTTTCCCATATTGAAGATGGGAAACCCTCTCTTCCTAAGGTTGCTGTGAGTATTGCATTATATAGAGCTTGGGAGCGCTTGGCTCAGTGCTGGGCTCACTGTAAGCGTTCAATAACAGTCGCTTGCAATGATTTCTAGTCATTGTTATTATCCAGCCGCCAGCCCCTGTGCGCGTTCAGCACCCTGGACAGAGGCTCCGGCGCCCCAGAGCCCAGCCTCCGCGCTCGCGGGGATCAGTAAATAAAGCCGCCCGCTTCCAGCCGGCCCCGCGCAGCCGCTGGAGGGGAAAGAAATCCGGGATTTTCCGAGCCGCCTGCCTCGGCAACGCTCCTGGAAGAGACAATTACCCGGATGCGCTCGGGCTGGCCTCCGCGAGGCCCCGGGTCATTTCGGACCTGGGCCCCGACCTTGAGCAGGAGCTGGGCCGAGTGGGGGCCGGAGTCGGTGCCTCAGTCTCCTCGGATGCAGAACAGCCAGAGGAGGGGACCACGGAAATCGCCACAGAAGGCCCCTAGGGACCTCTGCTCCCCCCTCCCCGCCCCCCCGCAGGAGCCCACCCCAGCCCCTGCAGTCCTGGGGTGTGGAGGGGGAGAAGGGGGGGCGCGGCCCAAGGTACAATTAGCCGGGAGGGGAGACCCCTCCAAGGCTGATTTAATTAGGTGACACCGTGCCAGGCAGGGATGGGGGTGGGGGGGAGAGCAGGGTCAAAACATTTTGTAAAAATCTGCTTCACAAACGCTGCTGCTCCCCTCGGGGTAGGGAGAGATTACGGAGTCTTCCGTGTCCATCAAGACTGGCAAGAGGCAGCCAGGAGCGCGGGGCATTTCCTCCTCCTCAGCCTCTGCTCTGGTCCCAGGAGACATTAGCAACTTCGGGTTTCGGGGCAGGGGTGGGTGACTGGGAAGGAGACCCCTATAAGGGGAACAAAGTGCTGTCTGTCCAACGCCCTCCCCTCACCCCCATATTCACCCGAATACTGTTAGTAGCAGTTTCAGGAAGTACCTACTTTCCAAAAAAGCTATCTCTGCAGAGCAGGCACTCTGCCACTACTAAGGTCAGATCTTGGTTATTTATACGCTGCCTCAGTTTACTCATCTCTCTAAAAACTAAGGACCCATCTAGAGTTGATCTGAGGAACACCGGAAGTAGATATGTGATAGTAAGCACTTCATGGCTCATTGCTACTACTATTATGTTATTACTACTAGGTGCCAGGCTAGCTGTTTGACATCTTTTGACCATAATCCTTACAACTGTATGCCATAGATTTGATTATCCCCATTTTACCAATGTGGAAACTGAGACTCAGGGTTTAAGTACCTAGCTGTGCCACTGCCCTGATCAGGACAGATTTAGGAATGGAACACGGACCGGTGCCACTTCACCATTGTGCTGCTGAGCTGCCTGTTTTCCACCTGTGACTTATCTCAGTAGACCTCAGTGGGCCCACCAGCATAACTGCATGCCTTGCCCCATCGTGTCTGGCACAACCAAGCCTACCTCAGGTACCTGCAAGTGTACATGGCACTGAGTAAAAGGAAGCATGCAGCACATGCACACACGTGCACACACACATGTCATCAGAGACAGACAGGGTTACCCTCCCCCAGAAAGATGCTCCCACACTCACCACATCATTTAGAAGTAGAGCAGCCTGCACAGAGGTGCTTACCTGCCACTGATCACCAGGGAAAGGGGATGATCAAATGGAGAAACAGTTATCCCCAACCTCACAGGAGAGCTGTAGTCATGCACAAATATACAAAGCAAGTAGCACTTCCACATGCAAATACACCAAGGTAGGAAAACATGAACTTGTACACAGACACACATTCAGGAAGATAGTTTTTCCTTTTTCTTCTTTTTCAGGAAGATAGTGCGGGTTTTTGTGGGGGGGGGGGTGTTTTTTTGTTTTTTTGTTTTGTTTTTTTTGCAAGACACTATTGACACAAATACATACAGAGATACATAGCCACAATACACTCACTGCCACACACTGTCACATACCGTCTCATGGTGAAGTGTAGTTCCACACCCACACACAATACCCCCACCCTTGAGAGACGGAGCCAGGCATGACAGAGAGAAAACCAGTCAAAAACCAGTTCATGTACATATGTTCCCCAGATCAGTGGAGACAGGGAACCATAATCTCACAGGCTCACAAACATACAATGGTTTCTCTCAAACCCACTGGGAAGCTGGCTTCAACCCAAGTTTCCTGCCTCCTGAAGTCTTCAGGGCATGGGGGTCAATTGACTCCCTTCTCCTCCCTCCTCCCAGCTGAGCCTCGGGCAGTAGGGACACAGTCCTCTAGCACACATGGGAGGGGCACTGGACAGCCAGTCTTGACATCTTGTCTAGTACCAGATCCAGTCCAAGCTGGGACCAGCCACTGAGACTTGGGGGATGTTCTCCCATCTCCCAAATTCACTCCCACCACGATCCCAGTCTCATGCCCCAGCATCGGGGAACAAGGGCTGTCGCCTCAAACCTCTCCCCACCTGTTGTCACCTACCTGTGCAGGTGCTCTGTCTCAGCAGCTCAGAGCTCCAGCCTGGGCAAGATCCCGAAGGCAAGTGGGTGGAGCCTGGTTCCATCCTTTGCACCCCCCCAGTTCTAACTCCCTCTGCAGCTGCCCCCTCCTGCTCCAGCCCCCCAGGGCAGCCCCTCCCTTCCTACTGCCTGCTCTCCCAGTGCTGTGTCTCCTCTCTGAAAGCCAGACTAGGGACTGGGGGGAGGGGGGAAGATCCCAGGAGAGGAAGTGCATCTGACGGCCCCGGCACCAAACCTGGGGGGCTGCAGAGGGGAGGGAGGAGCAGGGAGGCTTCTCATTGTGTGAGGGAAATTTTATTTTTAACAGATGCTAAGGCAGATGGCGCAGAATTAACAGAAAATGGGAGAGGAAAGAGAGGAAGAACATTACTGACTCCGGAGAGAGTGGACATTAAAAAAATAAAGAATAAGGGAATGAAAACAAGTTTAAGTGCTCTCTCCGGGGGGGTGGGGGGTTGGGAGGGGAGCTGAGAGGCAGAGAGGGACAGAGCAGCGTGGTGATAACCAGAGGCGTGAAATTACAAAAGTAAAATTTGTGGGACTCGGGAGGGGTTGAGAAGGCCCCAGTTTCATTGCAAAACTCACTCAGAAATTACTGATGTGATGTTTGAGCTTTTATCATTAATAATAATCGAGAGGGGAGGGGAAGACAAAAGGACTCATGGGCTTGGAGGGTTTGAGGCACCAGGAGAAAAGATGCTTGAGCCATGGGGGAGCGGATGAGAGAAGAGTCATCTCTGTGACAGAAAAAGGAAGGGAAGAGAGCAAAACTCAGGGAGGTACAGCAGAGACAAGTGGAGCGACAGAGGCTGAATAAAAAAAGGAAGGAAAGAAAAAAAGGGGGGAGGAGAAAGAAGAGAGGCTGTAGAAAGGATACCACAGGAGGGGGCAGGGGAATGAAAGGAAACTAGACAGGAGATTCAGAGATAGAGCAGTTGAGACAAAGGGACAGAAAAGAACAGAGACAGTGATGGAGACAGAGGGCCAGAAACATGTCCACACCAGTGGGCGAGGAAAGTAGCTCCAAAGATGAGTGAGTAATGTTCAAAGTGACCACAAGCAGGGACCAAAAGAAACAGGAGGGAGAGACAGAGAGGAAAGAGGAGAGGCCTAGACAGACAGAGAAACGCATAAGAAAAGGAAAGGAAGAGTGAAAGACAGACACACGGAGGGAGTGAAAGAGACAGAAGTGGAGAGAGCAAAACTAAGACTTTGAAAAGGACACAAAAAGAGTCCGGGACAGAAATGTCAAAAGACAGAAAGAGATTCACACCATCAGGATGAGAAAGAGAGGTGAGATGGGAAAAGGAAGAAAGAAAAACTGAGCCAGAGGCACGGAGAAACAGAGAGGCTGTGGGGGAGGCGACAGAGAGGGCAGGAAGGGAGGAAAGGATAGGAGACAAAGAGGAATGGCCGTTTATCTCTCCTCCCAAATTAATTGAGGCTACATCAGCCTGAGCCACTAAAACGGAGCGATTATGAATGGGTTAGTCACAGGTGGAGTTAAAGGCCTTCAGAGGGATATTAGCCAAAATTGAGTGGCTTTTAATTTCTTTCTAACGAGAGACTGTGGCTGGGGAACCAGGCACCGCCTCCGCTCAACTCTACCGCTAAACACGGCGTGGGGGCAGTCCGAGCCACTCGCCACCTGACCTGTGTGGCACAGGCAGCCAAGTGGAAATGGCCATGCTTGAAACATGCCTAAACATGCCTGAAACACGTCTGTGACATGGCACACAATGTGGGGCAGCCTAATGGAAGGCCAGTAGAGATGGGGAGGAGGGGTCACAGTCATTGAAAGTGGCCAGGTCAGGGAGTATGGGTAGAGGCTGAGCAGTCTGCGATGTGAGGGAAGGTGAAAGGGACAATATACTGCCATTGGAAAGTCCTGCTATTGTCCTGCTAATGATCCCTGACCCTACTTGGAGGAAAGTTCCATGGACCAGGACTGCTTTTCTCCATTGTGGAGAAACCAAGGTCCTGAGATGAAAAGAACTGCGAGTTTACACTACATGTAATGATGCCCTGAACCTAAAGCAGATGGTGAGGTGGAGAGAGCACAGAAACACGAGTCCAGGGACCTGGGTGTGAGTCTCCACCCCACTCCTAATTCCTGGCAGAACCCTGGGCGTCACCCCTTTCACGGGCCTCAGTGTCCCCATCTGTAAAAGGAGGGAATGAACGTCTCAGATCCCTTCCAGCTCCAATATGCTGGTTCTATGCAGGTGGACTTCCTCTCTGAAGTCTTATCCAGGGGTCTGGGCTGCTATGCGTAGGGTGTAGGAGATGGGATATGTGACCCAGACAACATTTGTGACTGCTAGAACAAGGTATGTGTACCCAGGAGGGTACAAGTCAGAGAAAGTGCAATGAGCTTCAAATGGTGGGTAAGCAGGTGATGAATGCTGAGCCAGGAAGCTAAGGCCTAAATGAGGCCAGAGAAGAGGAAACAGCAGCATGGCCTGGAGGGGCCAGCAAGGGGGTGGCTAGAGGTAAGTCGTGAATGGTGATGAGGGTAGAGGATGTTCCTAGTGGGGACACCAAGAACAAAGGTGCACAGGGTCCACCCTGGCTGAAGCCAACCCCACCTGAGTATACGGTGGGCAAGGGGAAGGGAGGAGAGAGAGGAAGCAGTGGGGCATGGCTCGCAGGGCTATGAGGCTTGAGGGCACACAGTAGGTTTCTGAGCAAGGGCAGGAGAGTGTTTGGGGATTTGTGCACTAGGGGAAGGTCTCTATGGAACAGGAGTAAGAGGGGAAGCCAGCAGGCAGAGAGCTGTTGTAAAAGGCTGGGTGAGCCCAGGTGAGGAGGATAGGATAGGAGAGCCAGAGGAAAGAGAAGCCAGGACTTGGTAACTGACAGGATGTGGGGCTGAGGATAAGACCGAATGGACGATGAGCTTGGGGTGTCAAGGCCAGCACGCTGGTGAGAGAACATTGATGCCAATAACAAGGTGACCAACCCTGGGTAGGGGCTGAAACAGACACAAAAGTGTTGGCTTCAATGGGGGATTGCCTGGGGTGGGAATGGCTGGGGGGGGGGGCGGTGTCAACTGGGGAAAAAGAAGACAAATGTAAAACTTCAGACAATAAAAAAAAGTGTTGGCTTCCAGCCAACAGAGCACAGCGAGGCTGAGGTGAGGCAGTGCGGTTCAGTGGGAAGTACATTCATCTAAGCATCTATGGTATCCAAGTTTTTGCTTGCCTCAGCCACCAATTAGCCATGAGGTCTTGAACAAGTTCCTCCCCACGTCTGGGCCTCAGTTTGTCCATCTCTAAAATGTGCGAGTTTGTCTGGGCTCTTGTTAAGTTTCCCTCTAAGTCAATGGTTCTGAGACTCAAAGACAAAGCCAGGGCAGAGACCTGCATGGGACAGGGACAGGGACAGGGACTGGAAGAGAGTCAGGGTAATCCTCACTGCCCTCAGGTCCCCAGAGCCAACAGCTGCGCCCCCTCCTCATTGAAACCCTATTAACACTCAATTAGAGGGCCTGATGGGCTCCAGCCGGAGAGCCCCTTCTACCGCTACCTCGCACAGACAGTCCCCATTCAGGGCTCCTCTGATGGGCCCATGGGGAGAAGGCTTCACTCAAATTTATAACTAACGGCAGTGGCCGCCCAGCCTGCCTCTCCTGCCTCCTCTTTCTTCTTCCTCCCCGGGTGGAGCCCACAGGGTTGGGTGAGGGTAGGGCTGGGGGCAGAACCCACGCTGGAGCCCCAGAGATGAAAGTGAGCAGGCCCTGGGGCAGAGGAAGTGGGAGGGGAGAAGTGAGGAAGAGCGCGTGAGAGTGTGTGAGAGAGAAAAATGACAGGCCCTGAATATTGGGCGCCCTCACTTTAAATCAAGATAAAAGACTGAAGTGGAAAATGAGAGTCCAGAGAAACCCCGGACGGCTCGGGGCGCTAATGGAAACACATGGCTGCCGGCTGCGGGCTTGTCAGCTTCCCCCGGCGCTGCCATTCCCGTCTGATAATCCGGCCTGCCATAAAATTAGACTAGCAAATACCTCCTGACAAAGATGCATGTTTCTCTCTATTGTGCCATCATAAAAAAAACTCCGCTGGTGACTCGGGGAGCCGCAAACTTCAATTTAAATTTACAGTGCTGCGGAAGGAAAGTGATATGCACTCAAAAATTTTAATAACCTATTAAGTTACGACTTCAATTTCATTTTATGAATATTTTCCTTGGGGAGCACGGCTATCACAGAGAAAGATAGAAATTTAAAAAAGATAAATAGTGCCATTAATCTCCAACATTTCTCTTCCATTATCCTTGAAAATTAGGAGTTATTTTTGTTCAGATCTTCATGTAATTAGCTCCCTCCACTTGATTCACTAGCCAGAAAATGACCATGTTCAGAAAATTAAAAATTTGTCATTAAGTGGAATTTAACATAATATCATTTATCTTTATCTATTCCCCAGCTGACAGCAGGAAGCCTTGGCTGCCTTACCGGCTGGTGTGTCAGAGTGGGGAGGGACTGCGCAGGGGAGACACTGGGAGAGACAGACAGAGACCGAGGGAAGGAGAGACGCCAGCAGGGAGGTGGCCAGAGCGAGAGTGAGGAGGCCTTGGGAGCTGAAGTGTCAGCCACCCTGGGCAGGCAGAGGAGGCCGAGGGTGGATGGAGAGAGGAGGTGGAGGCAGAGGAAGCTGGTGTCAGCAGGGACACGGGCAGGCGTGGGCCTGAAGGCAGGGCAGATGGAGGGGTTGGAGGTACAAGAGGAGAAAGCCAGGGGAGGGCATCAGGAGCAGGTACCAAAGGAGGCAGGTGGCTGGTCAGTGGGCTGGGGTGAAGAAGTGACTTCAGATGACAGCAACCCAGCAGATGAAAGGAACTTCCAGAACAAGAGGGCCAGAGGTGGGGCGAGAAAGATGGGTAATCATTGCATTGCCTCCTCACCCCAGGGGGAACTAGACACCATCCTTCTGACCACCGTCTGGCTTCAAGAAGAGACAGAGAGACAAAAAGAGCCAGTGAGAGCCAGAGAGGAAGTGAGAAAGTAAGGAGAGCCAAGAGGCAGGGGAAGTGAGACAGGGGCGGAGACATGAGACTGCGGAGGAGACAGGCTGACAGCAGGGCTCCCCTCATGAACTTGGCCCCAGGAAGGCCGCATGGTAGAAGCTCCCAAACAAGCCCTTGGACTTCTCTCAAGGGCTGCCTGGCTCCCTCTCCTCCCCTTCCTCGAAACAGCCCCCACCCCAGTCCTCCCAAGCCAGAAATCATCCAATAAACCATCCAGACCTAGTCCTGGATGGAGAGAGCTGTGGCGGAGCCTGAGAGACTGAGAATTGGATAAAGGGATTAAACAGCGGCACATTAGTGAGAGATTTAGAGTGTAATAAACCCATTTCATAATAATATGTGCGTTGGGGCCAGCGATCCATCATCGAAGGAGCCTGTCCATGGCAGAGGGGAGAAGGGGGACCGCTGACCTGCTGGGCGGGGGAACCTGGACGGATGGCTGCAGTTTTTTCTCAGGGTCTCAGGATATGGGTAAGAGGTGCAGACTGGCCCCTGGGGCCAGGAAGGAGGCGCAGGGACTGTGGGGGCACCTATGGCTCAAACAGCCACAGGAATCAACCTGGGGAATCGGGAAGAGGCCTGAGGACCTGAGCGACTGGCCTGTCCTCTCAGACTAGGACTTTAGCAGAAGGGTAGAAGGGTTCTGGTGAGGGATGGGGAGGGTGTTGCAGGGGTCTGCAAACTGCTGAGTTCACTGCTCACAGACAGGACGTAGCAAGCTGAGGACTCCCAAATAAGCCTGCCCCTTCCATCCTGGTTTGGTCACGCACTGGCTCTCTGATCTTGGCCAGTGACTTCACCTCTCTGAGCCTCAGTTTCCCATTTATCAAGTGTAGATACTTAGGCTGGAATCATAGGACTGTTAGGAGGGTTACCTGTGATAATGGGTTTAAAACTGCTCTAAAGCAGGAAATCCTGCAGAAACATTTTTATTGCTGTGACCCCCCGAGGTATGGCTCCCCACAGGCTGCCTTGCCATGTCTTCCAGCTCGCTCATTGCCTGGGAGAGAGTTCCCTCCCGGAGGAGACTCTGAGCTTATGCAAGGGCAGGTAGGAGATTCAACGGTGACTATTTAATACGCCCTGTTAATAGGGCAGAGAAAAACATTCCCCTGCTGTTTATCTCCATTGAGGAAACCAGCATCAGGGATTAGAAAGCAAACCTTCTCCTGGAAAAGGGATTGAGAAATAGGAATGGGCCAGTTAGGTCTCCGTTGTCAGCCTTAAAATGCTGGGGAAGGAGAGCAGGGGACCTGGAGATGCTGAGGCAACGGGGGATGCCTTCAAGAGGAGAGAGCAGAGGGTGGGAAGGGAGGTTGGGTTTATTATGGGTGATGGTCTTGGGTGGCCCAGGAGATTGTGGCAGAGAGAGGAAGAGTGGAGAAACCAGAAGTCACTTCTCCGCCACATCAGCCACACCAGCCATCATCCTCTTGTCCCCGGTATATCACTCCCTACCCCTATCCGGAGAGGCCACGTGGGCACAACCCTCAGCTTCACCTGAGATGCAGAAGGTGCTCCCAGAGGAGGGTATCATCTCCAATGCCAGTTCCAACCAATCTCCAATCTGCTCTCAACTTTTAGTTAACTCTCTGGTTAATTTCTAGGGACGCAGACTCCTCCCTGGCACCTTATTCCAATTAATCGAGTCTCCCGAACCCTCAACCCAGAAAAAGGTATCATTGATTCCTCCAGAATAAAGTTTCACTGATACCAACACCTTCCTCCCCTGTTGAATTGATCAAGGACAAGTTTCATCTGCCTGCACCATGCCCCCCGCCTCCCCTAACGTCACTGCCAATTCTCCCAGCTTCTGCCGGAGACCTTCCAGAAGCCACAAAAGAACAAGGGATGTTTTCTCCCAAAACTCAAGCTAACACATCCTTTGCTTCTTCCTATAAATATTTATTCTAGGCTGCTAAAACCAAACACAAATATCCTGTATTACAAAGCAGGGGGTGAACCACAAGTTCTCTGGAATACAGACACTCTGATGTACAGGGAGGGACGGATCCCACGGCTGGCAGGGTCAGGGAGGGTACTGATGGAAGCGCCGCTGGAGCTGGGCAGGTATTGGCTACAACTTCAACAGGTGGAACCAAGGGAAACAGCTCGGGCAGAGGAGAGAGGGGCATGAACAGACATGCAGAGGAGGAGGACAGCAGTCTTTCAGGAGCACCCACTCTGTGCCAAGCCTATGCTGGAAGCTTTCAGCCATATTATGTCATTAACCCCTCCCGTCATTTTTAGAAATAGGTGTTATTATCTCCAAGTATATAGATGAGATACTGAAGTTCAGGGAGGTTAAATAACTTGCCCGAGGTCAGACAGCTAGTAAGCAGCAGAGCCTGGACTCGAACCCGGCACGTGTTGTCTCTGAAACCCTTGCTCTTTCCTCTACACTAGGGTGCCAGGTGTGTTTGGGAAAAGAGGAGCAGCCTAGTTTGTCTGGAGCAGAAGGTATGTGAAGGGGAAGTGGAACTGCCCCACATTGGTCATTGCCGGCAGGAGTGCGGCCCCACCTCTGGGACAGCGAAAGCCATTCCTACAAGTGCACAGAGACTCTCAGCCTTGTTAACAACACCCTTGGAATTCAGGACAAGCAGGGACACAGGGAGAGGCAGTCCTCCGAGCACATGCCCTTCAGTGCCCCCCACCCCCAGCCTTCCCATCTTGCCCTCTCCCCTACCTCCTTCCCCTCAGCATTGAGACTCTTCCTTCCATGCCCCACTTCTGGGCCTAGTACCCTATTTTCCCCTTCCCCTCACAAATACCCCCAATTCCTGATACACACTTGTTGCTTCCCACCACCAATGCCCTCCCTGAGCCCTCTGCTCTCACTCACCAGGTCACTAATAACCTCCTCATTAAAAATAAAGTTCCAATGACTTCTTGTAATCCAGCACCATAGCTCCATTACTTATTAGCTTGATAAACTAATTATTTAGTCTGAACTTCAGTCTCATCATCTGTGAAATGGGAATGATAATAGCACCTACTTTATAGCATTGAGATATAACTCAGTGAGATAAAATAAGGAAAGAGCATAGTATAAGGTATATAGTAATCATTTAATAAATATTGGTTGTTATTATTTTTCTCTACCTTTCTTCTTTTTTAAAAAATATATTTTATTGATTTTTTACAGAGAGGAAGGGAGAGGGATAGAGAGTTAGAAACATCAATGAGAGAGAAACATCCATCAGCTGCCTCCTGCACACCTCCTCCTGGGGACGTGCCCACAACCAAGGTACATGCCCTTGAGTGGAATCGAACCTGGGACCCTTCAGTCCGCAGCTGACGCTCTATCCACTGAGCCAAACCAGTTAGGACTACCTTTATTCTTCTTGATTGCAAATCTTTGAAAACCAAATAAATAATGGATTAATAGACAATAAATGATACCCCATTACTTATAAAAAGACTCAACGCTTCTTAGCTAGGTTCCTGAGACACCCCCCCACACACACACACACCACCACCACCTTTGTTCAAACCTAGATGCTCCACCCACTTCTTCCTCGTGTGAAAGAATGTGGTCTGATGGAGGAATTTCCAATATGGGATCTGAGAAACCCTGATATTTTAAAGGCATTTGGAGGTTCCACAGAGATTTGGTTTTAGTTTTTGTATAAAGATATACTCTTCAAATGCTTAATAAAGCGTCACACATTCACAGAAATGTTATGGACTGAATTATAACACATTAGAGGTTACTATATGATAAACATGTGTGCTAATTGACATATTTTCTCTAATGATTAAAAAGCTAAAATTTGAGCCTTCATAATATATGCTAATGAAATACTGTCTTTCTCAATTTCATATACTGGGTTTGTTTGAAAATGGCAGGGGAGCTCTCTACAAAAAAAATGTTTGAAAATTATCAGCAAAATGGAAAAGGTCACAAAGACCTAGGTCCCAGTCCCTAGCATGCTACTTCCTTCTCTAAGTTTCTCAATTCCTTTGGGCCTCCATTTCCTCATATATGTGCATATATATCAATCATACAGGTGACTGACAATAGGTTTAAATAAAGAATATATGAGAAAATGCCTAACACTGCACCTGACAGAACTTTGGTAATATCAAAAACTAATGCTTCTTGAGTACTAACTATATGCTAGGCCCTGAGCTAAGAATTTGCATATATTATTACATTTCATCCTTGCACCAACCCTGTAAAGCTTTACCCTTAATTTCATTTATAGATGAGGACCCTGATGTTTGGGATGATTAAGAATTTGCCAAGGGTCACAAAACCATAGCTGTGGAGTTGGGTTTTGAATCTAAGCAGTCAAGCACTAGAGCCTGCACTTTAAAAAAAATGAGCATCTACTAGGTGTCTGGTACTGTTTTCAGTCCTTTTACATGTTCTAAGTCATGGAATTCTCACAACTGCTGCAGCAAATCGTGCATTCCACAAGACTGGTGCAATGTGGCTTTGCACAGGAGGTGGGTCTGCTTCCCCTTCCTTTGACTCTGGGCTGGCCATGTGATTTGTTTGACCAATGGAATGTGACAGAAGTGACACTGTGACTTCTGGGTTTAGGCCTTAAGAGGCCTTGCAGCTTCCTTAGTCATCTCTTTGAAAGTCAGCGACCATGTAAAGAAGTCTGAACTCTCCTGCTGGAGAGGCCTGTGGGGGGAGAGAGGCCCTGAAGGATGAGAAGCCACCTGGAGGAAAACCAAGGCTTTCTGGCCAACAGCCAGCCAGCACCAACTGTCAGGCTTGTCACTGAGGCCGACTTGGATGTTCCGACCCCAGCAGAGTTTCCAAATGAATGCAGCTGCAAGAGTGAATGCAGCCAGCACCATGGAGAGTGGAAGAACCTCCCACCATGAAAAATGTAAAGTAACAAAAACAAAAAGCCATGTTGTTTTTAGCCACTAAGATGTGGGGTGGTTTGTGATACAGCAATAGATAACTGAAACAAATAAGGTGTGGACTACTATAGTGGACACTTGAATAATGAATTTTCCTAGTACAAGTGGACCATACTGTTCAAACCATATTCAAGGGTCACTGTATTTTCCATCTGTGGTTGGGAATCCGTGTATGCAGAGGGCCAACTTACGTTTTATGTGGATCTTTTATTGTGCAGGTGGTTGGTGCTCCTAACCCTTACGTTGTTCACGGGTCAACCATATTTCCTTATTTTACAAATGAAAAAACTGAGGTACAGAGGAGTTACCAGTAAATAAGTCACCAAGGATTAAGCCACTAATGAGTGACAGAGCCAAGGCTTGAACTGAGGCATTCCGGCTCCAGAGACCACATAAATAACCACTAGGAATTGGTAAGCTGAAAAGTCCCTCAAAGATGTCCTGGACCTAGCCCCTGGAATCTGTGAATATGTTACTTTACCGGTGAAAGGGACTTTGCAAATGTGATTTTGTTAATGACCTTGAGTGTGCATACTATAATCACAAAGGCCCTCGAAGGAGGGGGTGGGGGCGCAGGGTCAAAGGCAGAGAGGAAGGTGGGGTGATG
The DNA here is from genome assembly GCF_963259705.1 of Myotis daubentonii. Taxonomy (NCBI): domain Eukaryota; kingdom Metazoa; phylum Chordata; class Mammalia; order Chiroptera; family Vespertilionidae; genus Myotis; species Myotis daubentonii. Next base: position 45,671,734 of record NC_081852.1, read on the forward strand.
CAGGGGCATGAGCCAAGGAGTGAGGGCAGCACCTGCAAAGTGGGAAAAGCCAGGAAACAGATGCTTCCCTGGAGCCTCCAGAACACCTGTCAGCATCTTGAGACTGACTTTGGGCTTTTCACCTTCAAAACTGTAAAATAAGTTTTGTTGTCTTAAGCCACCAAGTTTGTGATAATTTATAACAGGTGCACTAGAAAACTAATACAGGGGACCTCTCCTTCTTAAAGGGAGCTGGACCCTTCCCACAGGAGCCAGCCAGGCCAGTCTCCTTGTCTCCTGTCACATTTCATGTCTCTGCGCTTCTCTAGTTCTTGAAAACCCCCTTTCCCTCCATCTGTTTAATGCATTTCTGCCCACCTCTTCCAGGAAGTCTTCTCTGATCACCCTAGCTCACACTGTTCTCTCTGTCCTGTCTCTACAGCACTGGATGTTCTGTACCTTCTTACTCAGCACTAACTAATAACAGTGCTAATGTGCTGGCGGGCAGCCCAGTGACATTTTTATGAGTGTGAGTCATCGAATCTGAGGACATCAGGCCATAGAGGCCCCTAGAGAGTCTATCCCTTCATCTTATGGATGATGAAACCGAGTCCCAGGGAAGGGAAGAAAGCCACTTATCCAAGGTCACATATTCAGGCTTAAAGGCAGGCCTTCTGACTTCAAATTCATAAGCTCATTCATTTAGCAAGTGCTTATCAAGCCCTCATTATGGGCCCAGCACTGTGCTAGGTGCTGGGAAATCACTAATGATCATAAGCAGTTAAGGTCTCTGCTCCGATTTGTAAGACAGATCAACATTTATGCAATAATCAAACGTATAATTACTCACCATGATAAGTGTTCAGAAAGAAAGTTTCATAATGCAGGTTGTGGGAGTGGAAAACATAGGGAACTATTTTAAGCAGGAAAATCAGGAAAGGCTTCTCTGAATAGATGACCATTGAGCAGAGAGGTGAGAAATGGAGAGTAGAGTCCACTGGATCTTTATAGGGGTAGAAAGAAGGAGAATAGTAGTTTAGGCTGAAGGAATGATGTGTGCAAAATCCCAGGAGCAGGAGGGAGCAGAACAAGGGGTTGGGGAGAAGCCCAGAGTGCCTGGGGAGTCAAAGTGACAGGGAGAGAGGTAAGATGAGGCACAGAAGTTCACAGAGGTCAGACCCCAGGGCCAGGAGGCAGTAAAGTTTTGATTTTAATTCCACTGGCAAGGGGAGGCCCCAGGAAGGTTTTAAGCAGGGCAATGACATGTTCATATTTGAATTTTATGGTGTTTTCCCCTCAGCCAGGGCCTTCTCTTATCTCTATAGACACGTTAGAGATCATTATTATAGGGAGTTTTATGCCACTCTGTATTCCACTCCGTGCCTAGCCTTGTACAAAGCAGGTGCTCCATAAATATGTGTTGATTAACCTCTCAGCAGCATGTGACGCTGTTGATCATTCCCTTCCTCTTGAAGCCCAGGTCTTTGGCTTCCGTGCTGCTGCATGCCCTGGCTTCTCTCCATCCTCTGACTACTCCACCTGCCCCCTACCACCACCATATTTAAGCATTGTTTCATCCTCCACCTCTTTTTTCTTTGTCGACACTCTCCCCTTTGGTCATCTTGTTACCTCCAACAAAATCGACCTCATCCTTCTGGGGAGAACTTAAGTTCCACAAGGACTGAAACTTTGTCTGGTTACTGTTGCATCCCCAGAGCATGGCACACAGCAGGCACCCAATAAATTATTTGATAGAAGCATATACTATATGATTGTTTATATGAAGCTCAAGAACACGCACAATCTATCTGTGATCAATGTCAGAATAATGGCTATGGGGAAATAATGACTGGGAAAGAACACAAGAGAACTCATGGAGGGCTGGAAATCTTGATCTGGGTAGTGGTAACACAGGTGTCTGCATATGTAAAAGTTCATTGATCTCTGGAAGCTTAGGATTAAGTTCTTTACTATATGTGTGGGATATCTCAATAGGAAGGTGAAAAATAATGCAATATCACCACTCTCCTGCAAGGGAATTCCTAATTTCTTACTGCTTGACCTGTCCACCTAAATGCCCATCTCATGGTCTTACCCAGCCTCCCAAATCAGCTCTTCTCCTGAGTTTCCGTTCCCAGTGTTGTCACCACTATGCTCCCAATTATTCAGTTTCCACACCTCAGAGCCATCTTATCCATATGCCACCTCTTCTTCCCTTCTGCCTCAACCAGCTTTCCAAGACATAAACACAAGTGGTCCTGTGGTTACACAAGACTTTAACCCCCTGGTGTTACTCCTTAAATTATGCTATATAGCAAAACAAAAAGTATGGCAGGGTGGGGGTAGGGGATCTAATCTAGTCACAGAGATCTTTAAAAGCAGGGTCACCCTCATGAAGTTTGGCTCAGTCGATAGAGCGTCGGCCTGTGGACTAAAGGGTCTTGGGTTTGATTCTGGTTAAGGGCACATGCCCAAGTATGGGCTCAATCACCAGTAGGGGATGTGCAGGAGGCAGCCGATCAATGATTCTCCCTCATCATTGATGTTTCTATCTCTCTCTCCCTCTCCCTTCCAAAACAGTCTTTCTTTTCCTATTTGCCTGAGTAACACCTATTTGTCCTTCCAATTCTGCTCTTAGTGAGGATTTCCTCCAGGAAGCCTTCTCTGACCTCCCTGACTAGGCCAAACTCCTCAATTAGAGGCTCTTGGAGGCCCCTTTTCAGACCTCAGAAGTAACTTATACCTCTTATTGAATTGCCATGAGAGCCATTAGGACTGGGGCTGTTTCTGTTTCTGATCACCATCATGTCCCCAGGACAGAGCACAGTTCCTGGTCCAGAATTTATGCTCAATAAATATTTGTTAAAGGGATGAATGAGCCCTGACTGGTTTGGCTCAGTGGATAGAGCGTCGGCCTGCGGACTGAAGGGTCCCGGGTTCGGTTCCGGTCAGGGGCGTGTGCCTTGGTTGTGGGCGCATCCCCAGTGGAGGGTGTGCAGGAGGCAGCTGATTGATGTTTCTCTCTCATCGATGTTTCTCTCTGTCCCTCTCCCTTCCTCTCTGTAAAAAATAAAATATATTTTAAAAAATTTAAAAAAAAAAAGGGATGAATGAACGAAAGGAGTACAAGGACTCTGCTTTAGCTAAACTGATTGCTTTTCCTACAGATGCTTTCTCATCTCCACCCTTTGTTGACTCATATCCCTCCACCTGATATGCTCTCTTGCCAACTCTGTTCTTCTGTAAATTCAACCCACTCCTGGTAGTCTCTACCAAGTAATAGTGACCAATATTTTGGCTTTCAGTGGCTTCTACCTCCATCATTCCCCATGCCCCAACCAAGAGTATCTGTAGTTTGTATTATTTCTTTCTGATTATGAAAATAGTGCATACACATTGTAGAAATTTTAAATAACACAGATAATTCAAAATATAAAAGAAAAAAGAGAAACATTTCAAATATCACTTCCCAATGATAATTGCTGATTTTACTATACCATGTGGGGTAAAAGTAGATTTACAGTCATTCATGTGGAAAATAATGTGATATAATAATTAGTAAATAATCATCTATATATAAAAGCCTAAGCGACCATTATGACTGGAACGACCGGTTGACCAGTCACTATGATGCACACTGACCACCAAGGGGCAGATGCTCAATGCAAGAGCTTCCCCATGGTGGTCAGTGCGCTCCCACAGGCAACCTCCCACAGCCGGCCAATCTCCCACGGTCCTCCCCCGGCCACAGGCCCTGATCGGGACTGGGTAAGATGGCCCTGATCGCCAGCCAGGCCTAGGGACCCCACCTGTGCACGAATTCGTGCACCAGGCCTCTAGTACAATAATAAACTCTGTTTTGTGTACTCACAACTGTAAACCTAGTTATTATGTCTCACCCATATATCCACCCATTTTTCCATACATAATCATGGAAAATTTTTAAACCTTACAACAAATTCATGAGGTTTATATTGTTCTCAAATTACAAAAAAAAAGTTTCAGATAAATTCAATAACTTGCTCTAGGTCACCTAGAACTAGTAAAGAACTCAGAACAGAGCCCAGATTGGGACCTAAGACTCCAGCCTCACTGACTTAGCCCCTGGCTCTCTCTGCTGTGCTCACTGTCCCTCCGGGCCCTTCTCCCTCTCCATCACTTACTCCTCTTACATCACTGCTCTCTCCCTTCAAGCCCAAAGCCCAAACTCCCTCTGACACACTCCCTTTAGCCTAATCATTCCACTTCACTTTGGCATTTTTTTCTAGTAATAGAAGACCACTTTCAACCTAAATGTCCATCAGTCTGGTTTAATAAGTAACAATACAGCCTCACAATAAAATACTACACGGTAAGGCAATCAATGATTCCCTCTCATCATTGATGTTTCTATCTCTCTCTCCCTCTCCCTTCCTCTCTGAAATCAATAAAAATATATTTTTAAAAAATACTATACTGTATGAATAAGGAATGTCTTCATGCATTACTCTGGAATAATCTCTAAAGTAATTTGTTAAATAAAAAATATGTATAGTCTGCTATCATTTGTGAATATAGAGAATATTTCTATATGTGTGCACAAAAATGACTCCAGTATTTGCTTCTGGAAGGGAGAATATAGAGATTGAAAGTGAAGGGGGAGAAGGGACTTAATTTTCACTGCATACCCATGTATAATGTTTAAATTTTTGCCATACACATACATTTAATAATTTTTTTTAAAAGCAAAAAATTCCAAGTTTTCTCTGATCATCCCACTAAGCTCATCTTTACTTCATGTATGTGAAAGTCCCAGTACATGGGTGAGCCCTGCTCCCCTCTTTCTATAGCCTCTCAAGTGAGGCTCACATATCAACCATTTTCAGAGACCTAAGACTTTGTCTTTTCCACCAGACAAGTAGGATCCTGCAGTCACTTGAAGGAAAAGGCTTTTGTTCTAGCCCCAGCTGTGCCATTTGCTAGTTGTGTAACCTTGGAAAAGTCGTGTCACCTCTCTGACGGTAGATTCTGTCTCCTCCATCAGGCAGGTGAAGAGTTCTCCATCAGCCTCCTAACTTCAAATAGTCTGTCCCCTCTGCCTAGAAAATGGGAATCATCCCCCCTTTCCTATCTCAATAGCTCCTATCCATCCTTCAAGACTCAGCTTCATGCCACTCCTGAAGGAAGACCTCCCTAATCGCTTAGTTGAGGTCCTGACCCTGTGCTGTAGCTTCTCCATCACAAGCTCTATAACACTTGGTGGGCATGACTTGTCCAGGGTTTGCCTCCCCAGTAAGACTGCAAGTGCCATGAGAACCGTACTGTGGTTATCATGCCTAGCACAGTGCCTGGCACATGATTCGGGCTCAGTAAATATTTGCTCTGGCCACATCACCCTCATCCATACCCCTCTCTTCAGTTCCTACTTTTTATTTTATTTTATTGACTTTTTAAAAAATATAGTTTATTGCCGAAACCGGTTTGGCTCAGTGGATAGAGCGTCGGCCTGCGGACTGAAAGGTCCCAGGTTCAATTCCGGTCAAGGGCATGTACCTGGGTTGCGGGCACATCCCCAGTAGCGGGTGTGCAGGAGGTGGCTGATGGATGTTTCTCTCTCATCGATGTTTCTAACTCTCTATCTCTCTCCCTTCCTCTCTGTAAAAAATCAATAAAATATATTTAAAAAAATATATATAGTTTATTGATTTTTTTATTTTTTTTTTTTTTACAGAGAGGAAGGGAAAGGGATAGAGAGTTAGAAACATCAATGAGAGAGAAACACCGATCAGCTGCCTCCTGCACACCTCCTACTGGGGATGTGCCCGCAACCAAGGTACATGCCCTTGACCGGAACTGAACCTGGGACCCTTCAGTCTGCAGGCCGACGCTCTATCCACTGAGCCATACCGGTTAGGGCTATTTTATTGACTTTTAGAGAGGGGGAGAAACATCAATTTGCTTCTCCACCTACCTATGCATTCATTGGTTGACTCCTTCATGTGCCCCTACCAGACCTAAGTGCAACCAGCAACCAGGACTACGCTCCAACCAACGGAGCCACCAGATCAGGGCAGATCCTACATATTGATAGACTGTAGCAGGCTCCCCCTGGCCACTCATGAAAGAAGGGTGCCACTGGGGATGGTGCCTCTCCCGTCCTATTCTTCCCCTAAAGTCTCTCAGCCGACTGGGGCACCAGAGCCTGTGATCTTCCTCACCATCCAAAGCCAACTCCTGCAGGTTCCAGTCCCATCTAGGTCCAAAGCAAACTCCAGTCCCACCTAGGTCTCTCACGCAGGGGAGGGCCCCACCCAGGCCAAGGCCAGGCCCCAGACCCATTCCCTGCCCCCAGCCCAGCCTGAGAACATGGTGGCCCAGCCCAGCCTGGCAGGCCGGGCCCATCAATCGTGCTCCCAGGGGTACGAACCAATTTCTCTTGCTTTCCTGAGCCTGTCTCCCTGGCGGAGCCTGGAGGAGCCTTCAATCGCATTAATCCCAGGCTGGCGGCGGTGACGAAGACGGATTTCTCCACCAAACGATCCATTTGTATCTCTCGTGCACTCACTTGGTTTTTTTTTTCTGTGCGGATGTTCAAAATATCATGAAAAAGGCGTTAGTCGGGTAGCTGTGGCGCAGCGAAATAATAGAGTGATCCGGCAATGCGCTCCTGACCTTGCAGGACAGCTAATCCATCCGCACATCTATCTTAATTATTCCCGGTTACAAAAGAGAAACTCCACCATTCATTCATTCCAGACTGGCAATTCCATTTTCCATCCCCACTCACGCCCCATCCTTTCTCCACCATTCCCCTAGCCAGATAGGCCCATTCACCAGTGCTGCGACAGTCCCCCCTCGCACCCCAGTCTCGCCACTTCTGAGCCCACCCGAAGGCAATACAGGGCCTAGCCCACTGATTCTTGAGATCAGAAGAGAGGCACTCTAGCTCCCTTCCCCACAAATCGGACCAGTCCACCGGAGGAAGACTAGCTACCAACTCAATGAAGACTCACCGGGGACACACACACACACACACACACACACACACACACACACACACACTGGCAGCCATAGACTCATCCGGACTCTGACAGTCAGACCTCCTCCCATACAGACATTTGTAGACAGACCCAACCCAAAGCAGACCATTTTAACTCTCTTGCTGCCCTGGCACAGATGCTGGCACAGATGTCGGGATGGGCATTTTGACTAAGGGTAGGTGCCATGGGGGATGTCTTGGTCTGCCTGTCTCCCATCCCCAAAGACAAAGACCCCACCCACTGTATCCTCTCAGGCTTCCTCATTAGTACAACCTAAGCAAGTAAGAGCTGGAGGAGCAAGGTGGAGTGTGGGAGAGGAAGAGAGTAAAAGAGGGGAGGAGTGAGGAGAAGTGAGAGAGAAAGAAGGAAAGGGAGGATGGGGGTGGTGTGGTGAGGAGGTCATTGACATGATATGTGAGTGTCTGTGTGTGTAACACAATTTGACTAATTGTATCAGATTCACTTTGGGGCTGCCTGTGCCAGTCTCTAAAGCCCTTTCTAATTCTACCCTTAATGTACAATTTTTCAGATCCCTCATTCTAATGATTTTAATGCAATCAGCAAAACTAGGCATGTAATTGTCTTGGCTCTGTGCTTGGCCATGGGGGCTCCTGGGAACCCTGGCTCCCAGTTCCCATGCTTCCCCCACCAATCCTTCCCTCTCTCTGTTGTCACCTCTCCACTCAGCCTCTGTCAACTAGCACAGAGTGAGACTTTTCCAGCTCCGTGGGAGAAAAAGGAGGAGTCTCAGTCCCAAATCTGAGTGAGGAAAGGACGCAGTGTGTCTGTCTAGGCCAGAACTGGGCAGGAGGGACTGTCTGCTGGCCCAGCCCTGGCTAGATGTGGGGGTTTAGAGAAGGGGGGCTTCCTGGAAGAGCTCAGTGGCTCTCCTCCCCTTCCCAGAGCAGCCTGGGCTGGGCCTATGGGGCAGCGAGCAGGGGAAGGGCCATTTGTCCTGAGACAATGGGAGAAAAGGGGTCTCAGAGCGGCTGTTGAGAGTCAATTTGTAGTAGTGACGGCTGAGGTTGCTCCAAAGGCTGGGAACAGCTGGAGCTCAGGGTGACTGATGGGTGGGCCCAGGAGAGGGGCCATCGGTCTGGCAGACACAAAGGCCCCGATGGTGTGCGGGTGGGGCCTGTCAAAATCATTAATTGCCCAAGATGGGAGCCCCTGACTTCAGATGGGACCAGTGGGTAGGGGGAAGAGGTCAGGAGCCTACCCCTCCCTCCCTGCAGCCCCTCTTAGGAAACTCAACTACCCACACCCCCTTATTTACATAGACACCCACCCACTGGCCTCACCCCAGTGAGACTCCAGGTTCCCGTCTGGTTTAAGCAGCTCTGGCTGCGGCCAATCCCGGGCCTGGCAAGGCCTCTCCAGGACTCTTTGAGAGACTCGCCCCCCCGCCCCCACCCCCACCCCCCCAGCTTTGCAGTCTCCACACAGCGCCGCACTCACTTCTCAGGGAACAGAACAGCCTCAATTCAGGACCAGGAGAGAGCGCCCCTCCATTTCAAAGGGGAGAAACTGAGGCCCGCGGTGATTCCTCCCGCTTCCTGCTCTTCCCCCCGCAGCGGGGCGGAGGGGCAGGGTCAGCAGGACAAACCCCCTCCCCCTCCAGCCCCGCCCCCGCGCCGCCGCTCTCGGGCGGGAGAGGGAAGCAGTGACCCAGCCAGGTGGTGATGATGCGGCCGGCCGCCTTGGTCACTCTTGGCCGCTCCCGGAGCGCAGCCCGACCCCCCGCGCACGGGTCACGGCGCCGGCAAAACTCCCTGACACAGAAACGCCGCGGGGCTTGCGCGTGCCGGGGACAACCCTCCGCCTGATGGGAAGCGACAGCCCTCTCCGCCCCCCTCCGCTCCGGTCCCTCCCGCTGCTCCTCCCCTGCTCCGCTCACAGGCCCGCCGCTGGCCCAGCCCCAGTGCCTGCCCGGCCCCCTCGATCCCGCCCAACAAGTCGCTGCCAAGCCCTCCAGGGTGTCCCGGGACGGGAGAGGGGAGGAGGAGGAGCCGCGTTGAGGGGGAGTGGGGACAAGAGGGACACCTGGCCAGGCACAGGGCAGCTGTCAGTGATGGCAGGGGAAGCAGACAGCAGCAAAATGGTTTGTTTTCAGGACCCTGCTTCTGTTGTCACCGTGTTCCCGTAGAGAAAAGACTGGAACGAGACATACCAACTTGTACTGGGGGCTCCCCTGGGTGTGAATTCATAGGTGGTTTTCCTTTCTTCATTTTGCTTATCTGTGTCTCCTGGAGTTTTTGTTTGTTTGTCTGTTTAGGGGATTTTTTTTTTTTTGTCTTTGCATGTTTGTTTGTTTTCAATAAACATATCTTGTGTGATTTCCCCCCAAAGTTGTAAAAAGCCAATCCAGGACAGGGGCTGCGGTTGGAAACTCCCACCCAGACTCCAGGCCCCGTCACTAACTCGGCCACAGGGAGGGAGGCTAGTGCACTGTGGATGAGCTGGGTGTCAGATCAGGCTGGGGGATGACCCCTCACCTCCAGGGGCCCTGTTCCCCCTCCCACTTCACCTGTGTGTGTGTGTGTGTGTGTGTGGAGAGGGGGGGGGTGCTGGCTATAGGAGAAAGGTCCAGATGTACAACAGTAGTCTCTCAGCATTTCCTCACACAGGGACCCTCTAACACTCGAGGGCATGCGGCCACACATCCACATACAGTCACACATGTATTTACACAACTATAAGCCTATCCTTGTAGACATGACCACACAATCAAGAACACACTCATTCACCAGCACAGGCTCCTACGAACACTGGTGGCCGTCCCATACACACAAACTCAGCGTGTCCTTCTCAGCCCCAGACAAATACTAGTCATGGCCTCCTGCTCTCAACCTTCCACCAGCCCAGACCCATCAGGGAGCGAATGCCTCATTCACCTCAAATGCCCTCATTCATCGTCTGCAGCTGTTTTTCTGCTCACCTGCATGTAACCTCCTCCTGGCTAGCAGCCTCTCCTATCCCTCGCCGCAAGGTTCCTACTCCATTTCTAAGTTGTGAGAAATGAGGGAAAATTTGCACGCTCTGCCACCTGACTTCAGTCCTAGGTTTGGTATGGAAATGGGCCTGAAAGAGAAAATGAGGAGTCCCCTATGAAGCCCCCCAGTAAGAGGCCTATGTGGAACCCTGTGGGCTCCCAGGGCTGTGTCTGGGCCCCTCCTGCCTTCCACCAATGGACTGCTGACCGTGCCCACAGAGTTCCCCTTCCTCTGCTCCTGCCTCACTCCTACCCATCCTTTGTGGCCTAGATTCTCCAGGAAGCTTCCCCTCCTGGAGCCACCAGCCTAAGGCCAGGCTGCCCACTGGCAATCTCATCCCCTGATTGTACCCCTCACTGCAGGGATAGTCCTTCACTTTTGGTTCTCACCCTAGTTGTGAACCTCCCGAACGCCTACAAAACAGGGGCAGATCTTCAATTCATCATGCATTCCCCACCCATTTCCGCCTGGCATTCCCTCAGCTGGCTCCTTGAGGAAGGAGCTGAAGAATGTGAGTATGGCTTGTGTCTTCGCTGTTGAGTGTGACCTGTGTGAGTGAAGAGGAGGTGGGAGTAGAGGCAGCCACAGGGCATAAGTGCCCGCTGCCTGTTTCCTCTGTGAAAGCACTAACAACCAATGCGTTCCTCCCAACTACCCCGTGTGGGAGGTGTCCATTTTAAACGGAAACAGAGGCTCACAGAGGTGACATTATTTCTCTAAGGTCACAAGGCTGGGAGTGACAGAGTTTGCCAGACTGTCAGTTTCTAGGGCTGGGGTTACTAACTGCTCTGCCTCCCTGGTCATGGCCCAGGATGGTGTGGTGGGGAGGAGCTGCTTTCTGATAACCATGCTGCCTCACCCCCACCTCTCCAGGGTGAGGGGGTTTCTGGTCCCCTCTCATGATGGGCCCTAAGTCTGTTGCCTTTCTCTCAGCTCCTTACTTTGGCTCTGATTCCCCTTTATGCCTTCTCCCTTATATCACCTCTGCCCAAGAGCACCATCACCTCAGTGTTCCTTTGGTCTTAAACACATTTCCATGAACAAGAAAGCAGGGGCTACTGTCTTGGCTCCATCGCTGACCAGCTGGTGGCCTTGAGCAAATCACTAATCACAACTCTTCTCTGGCCGTGGTTTCCCCAAGTATGTGCTGTCTGAGGTTCCCTCTGGTATCAGCAATCTGGGCTCCAACCCCTGGTGAAGGAGGGCAACAGCCAGCACCTTACCCAGCCCAGCCCACCCCCAGACCTCCCAAGAGGGGTTTGGGCTCCAAGAGGGCTGGGAAATGCTGTGAATTAATTACCATCAGACCTCTGGCCGCTGTTCGTCTCAGTAAACAAACATTTTAATATGCAGTAATTAATTACATCTGCCACACCGACCCTCCTTCTTCAGCTTTTCTTCTGCTCACCCTGAACCAACCTCCTCCTCCCAGTTGGAGCCTGAGAACCCAGGCAGGGCCTCCTCCCGCCACCTCCCCAGCCTTCTCCCCCCACCCACCAGGTGCAGGTGCTCACCCCTGCCACACTACTCTGCAGCTTTTTGTTCCCTTTTCTGGTTCCCTAGTACCTGTCTGTCTTTCTGACAGTCTTTTGTCTCTAGTTCTCTCTGTTTGGATTCCTGCCCCCCCCCCCCCCCCAGCGAAGTCTGATGCCAAGGACACATTCTGGGAGGCCAGGAAAATGAGGAAGCCAGTGGATCTGCCCCCCAGTTCCCCAAATACATGCGCACACCTTTCAACTCCCCAGTGGCCCAGCACCAGGCTACTTTACAGGGACTGTCTAAAAGCCAGAACAGACCTATTTCAGGGAGTAACCCTCCTGGCCCTACGAGCTCCCAAGAGTCCTCCTGAACCCAGTCCCTTCTCCTACCCCACTCCCCGCCTTCACAGCAGTTCAGTGTGAAAAGCACAAAGTGGGCACATCCGCCCAGGTAAGCCCCCTGGCCACACCACAACACCTTTGCACCATCTCCAACAACCAGGAGTACCAAGATTGCATCCACTCCCCTGCCTCAGGACTCGCCAGGGGTAGGCAGCCTAACATGGTGGGCGTATGGTACCCAGCCCGTGGAAGGGAGGGTACCCTTTTTCTAGGGAGGTTCATGGTGTCCTGTCTGGAGTCTGCTGGGAGCGAGAGAGTGACCAACAATGGGTCAGAAGCGAGAACCCCCAGGTGAAAACGAGATGAGGGGGACCAGGTGCCTAGGGTTCGGAGCGACAGGAGGGTGAGAAAAGAGCCGGTGGTGGGAGAGTTATGGCCCAGCCTGGCCACGCTGGGGGAGCCGGGAGCGGGATGGGCGGGGTAGGACGGGCGCCACCAGGCGTGGCGCAGGGAGCGGAGCAGAATGAAATGCAGATGCAAAACGTGCTCGTAAGAGTTTCCTCTCTCTCCCCCATCTGCCAAAGCCGAGATTTTAATCTTTAATCCATGAGCAATCAGCGAGCAGCGGCGAATGGCACATTACAGATGTTTTACTGTCGCGGGCGCTCGCAGCCTCCGCGCTCCGCACAGGCGCGCCCGGCGCCCAGGCCCCGCCTGTCCCCACCCCTCCCCCTCTGGTCCCTCATCCTCTCCCTTTCGCTGGTAGTCATTTAACAATTTCCCCTTCACTTGCTTGCTCCTGACCCGCAGTGGAGGTGGGAGTGGGGCGCAGGACATTAACCCTTCCTAGCGGACCTGGTGGGGGTACACGCGGGGGCACTGGCACGGCCCGGCGGGGCAGCACTCGGCATTGCTTTGAGGCAGATTCTCAGCTCCGTCCAGCCTGGGAGGCACAAAGACAGGAGCATCGAGTGCCCCGCTAGATGAGTAGTCCTACCCCTCCATCCCCTTCCCCGCCCTACCCCACGGGGGATGGGGGGGAGAGGGGGACCGCTGGTGGCTCCTTCGATTAGCGCTCCAGATGTTCAGCTGCGCTGGGGCTCCGATTGATTTCCAGATGTTGGGTACCTCTGTTCTCACGTGTGGGACCGCTATCCCCTCTGTATGATGAGAGAGGAGAGCACTTTAGTAGTCAGATCTGGAAGACTAGGGAAAATCTGACCAGACGGAGTCTTAACAACCAGCTGATAAAAACGCACTTTACCACTTGGGGAGTTGTTCCCTCTGCAAATTTGGGGCAGAAGTCCCTCCCACTTCTTGGGAGCTGGAGCGTGAGGAGGAAGATGGAGACTTTATCAGGTCCTGAGTCCAATTTGCCCCCTCAGCCCCCATAGGATTCCTGAAAGCCACAGGGATATACGCTTCCCCCAGTTCAAAAATCCTTAGAGTGACCCCAGTGTGCAAAGACTGATTATTTGATTAGCATCTGTGCACAGGTTCCATGAGACCAGACTGTGTCTCACTCCTGATGTGTTCCCTGGGTCCAGCACTGGCCTGGCACACAGGGGATGTCCAATAAATATTTGGTGACGGAACGAAAGAGCTCATGTTGTCTGCTGTGGCCTCAGATCATACTTTCCTGTGCCATTGTCAGTGAAGATAGGCCTTCACCCCATGCACCTGCGCATGCACACACCATCCCCCTCCACCAAGATTCTTCCCCACCTGCAGGTAACAGCCCATTCCCCCTATCGCCCTGGGAGGTGTTCCCTATTAGAGAGAAGGGGACCCCAGGGCAAGAGGATGTCTGGCACTAAGCCAGGACTCTTTCAGCCAACTGCCTTCTCATCCAGGGTCTCGGCTCCTCTGACTTAGCCTTCACCCCCAAATTTTGGACGTCCTTCCCCTTCCCCTCTGCGGACCCCTTCTGTCTGTATGGCCACAGACACCATAACCCTGAAACTCCCCTTCCCTAGTGGCTCCAAATGTACCCCCAATCCCAACCCAGCCCCCACCTAGTCAGTCATCTCGCTAAGCAGCGTGCATCCCTCACCGGGGCTCCCCACTCCGGCCCAAATGGCTTCTGGTCTTCTGAGAAGAAAGAAAGAAGGGCAGGATGTAGAGACTGGAAACGCGGAAGATAAAAAGATGGAAAAGAGAGCAGCTGCCTGAGAGGAAACCTAGACGGAAGACGAGATGCAGAAGAGGCAGGAACTGAGAGGAGCCTGAGAGATAGAGGACAGAGGCCCAGAGAGGGAGAACAGTGATGGCAGGGCAGCGGGAGAGGCCCACCCGCCAGCCAGACACAAGGCAGTAGGAGGGATGGAACCTGGGGGGTGTCGGGAGGGTCGGAGATGGGGGCAGCGGCCCGGAGCCGCACTGCACCGCCGGTCTGCAGCCCGGGGCCTCGGCCGCAGGGCCCACAGGCGGGCCGGAGAGGAGGTGGCGGCGGTAGGGGAAGCCGAAGTGAGAGACCGCAGAGCCGCGTGTGTGTTTTTATTATTATTATTTCTGATTAAAGAGGAATTCATCTCGTATCTGCCTCCTGCCAGGGGCCGAGGCGCCGCCATTGGGGTTAACGGTGCGGAAGAATACAAAAAAATTTCATTGAGGAGGATTATAAAAGTTACTAGCTGGAACATTAACAGAAGAGTAACTTGTAAAAAATGCAATATTACAATATTCACAAGGACGGCAGAGCGTGGTAAAGCTATAAAATTCAACATTAAAATCTTCCACAGCCTAGATAACCTAGTTAACAAACATGGTATTGGAACTACTTTCTGTTGGAGCTGAGGGATACGAGCCGGGGGGCTGATCACACCCAGGCAGTGGGGGAGGGGGGAGGGTGCCGGCGGGCGGTGGGCGGGGCTAGCCAGGGTTAGCCCCGCCCCTCCCTAGCCTCAGCCTCCCCCCAAGGAAAATGGGGAGAACCTCCAGCGAGTGTTGGAGGGAATTGCCTAAGGAAGCACCTCAAAATCTCGGCTAGGGCTGTACAGTTGTGTGGTTATTTTTTGTGTGAAGGGCTAATTAAAGCTGACAATTCAGTGTGTATTTCATCCTGCTGAATAGGATATACATCTCTGTAACTGCAGGTTGTGCGTATAAAATGTATTTTTAAAAGATTGTAGGTGTGTGTGTGAAAGTATGCATTCAGAGTGGGATATGTGTGAATGTGCAGTATGTGTATACCCAGGGTCTCTGTATGTATGTTCTTGAGAACATATGCATGGAATGTAAATGTGTATGCAAGGCACAAAGCTTTGGGGTGCAAAGTGTGTATTTATACAATGTATGGATGCCAAGTGAGACTCTGTGTAGGGTGTATGTGTGTATACATAGAATCTATGTGTGGGTAAGATATGTGCCTAGATAGCATAGGCACTTGTGAGTATATGTGTATGCATGGTATATTCATGTACAGAATATGTACGACATTGCAAGCATATTATATATCTTTTTGCAAGATGTGTTTATTAAGAGGATATGTGTTTACATGGTTCTGTGTGCATGTATAAACAAGGCATTCAGTGGTTGTGAACACAGGATGTTTGTGTGTGCAAATAGCACAGAAAGTATAACATATCTGCTATGTGTGCAGAATATGTATTTATGCATAGGCTCTGAGATAGTGTACATGTGTGTGTTCAGAGCATGTGTATGTGTACATGTGTGTAATGTGAGTGTATGTGAGCAGAGTGCATGTTTGTGAATGTGTGTGTCCAGGTATATTGTAGATATATATATATATATAAAATATATATATATGAAATATATGTGTGTGTTGTGTTATATGTGTATGAAAATACACAGCCATTATGTGAGATGTCTGAGCATGTAGAGTGTTTGTGTCTGAAGATGCAGACACAGACCATCTGTTTCTGTCAGGCCCCAAATACTTGTAGTGTGGTGGTTAAGAGCACAGACTCTGGAGACAGGCTGCTGCAGATTGAATGATAGTTTTGTCATGACTAAATGTATGATCTTGAACAAACTTAACCTCTGGCTGCTTTAGCTTCCACATCAGAAAAATGGGATTAGTAATAGCACCTACTTCATAGAGTTGTTATCAGGATTAGATGAGTTAATAATACTTGTTGTGGCAGAATAATGATGCCTCCCCCTACCCAAAAAAAATTCCACATCTTAATCCCCAAAACCTATGGATATGTTACCTTACATGGCAAAAGGGATTTTCAAGATGTGATTTTGTGGAAGATCTTGAGATGAGACGGTTATCCTGGGTTATCCGAGCAGACAGTGTCATAATAAACGTCCTTATAAGAAGGAACAGGAGTATCAGAGTGAAAGAAGGACATGTGAGGACAGAAGCAGAGGTTGGAGTGATACAGCCATGAGCCAAGGTATGAGAGTGTCTTCTAGAAACTGGGAAGGAAAGGAAACTGATTCTCCCCTGGAGCCTCTAGAAGGAGCACAGCCCTGCCAACCCAAAGTTTCAGACTTCTGAATTCAAGCAATGTAAAATAATAAATGTGATGTTTTAAACCACACGTGTTTAAACCTACACGTGTGTAGGAAATTAACACACGTGTTAAGTGCTAACAACAATGCCAAGTATAGAGCAACTACCTTATAAATGTGTGTTAAATAAATTCCTCGGGGTGATGCTTGAGGCCCTAGGGGAGGCCTAGCTGGTCAGTCTGTTGCCAGATTTGCCATCCCCATCTAAGGCTATCTCTGGCTACCCCCTGGGACCTCCGTGATCCTGGATTTTGCCAGAGCCTGTGATTTGCCAATATTAGTATGGGCACATTAGGGGGGCTGAGGATACTCCCTCAATATCTGCCTGCTTCTTCCTTAATCACACGCTGGAACTCATGCTAGGGATCGAGGCCTGTGGCTGAGGGAATTGGGGGCAGATTGACAATCTTTGCATCTTCAGGCTCACTTGCTTTTTGGCCCAGACTTGGCAGGAAGACAAGGTTGTTGTGGGGTAGGGAAACTTGTGTGGAAAGTTGATGCCTTGAGAGCCTGTGCAGTACACAGGTCCTTATGCACAGAGAGCTACAGCAGACCCTTGATCACATTCAGCCATAATATTAGCCACCGATAGGGGGAGTTCTTGTTCAAATGCCATGGTTCTCCCCTTACCTCTCAGCTTCTTTTGCTGTCTTATCTCCAGCTTGGGGCCCCTGCATAAGGCTCCCCCTTACGGTTCCCAGATGGGGCCAGGGACTTTGGTGACATTGCTAGGAGACAATGGAATAACTGTGTTGATTTGCACCACAATATATTTTTAATTCTTACAAGTATGTACATGCGCACACACATATATGTGTGATGTGTGAATCTCAGTTTCTTCATCCTCAAAAAGGGAATACTAATCCTTTCCTGCTTTCCTCATTTGAAAGAGAACATGCTATACAATCATTTGGTGTTGTTAATGCCTGGGGCCCTTTGGAGAAAAGAAGCAACTCTGGTTGTTCTCAGTCGTGGACAGTGCAGGGGTTTAAGTAGAAAGGGCAGGTCACAAGGAATCTGAAGGCCCATTGCTAACAAGGAGATACCCATTTCTTCTCACATTGGAAAGGACACAGGAAGTCTGTCCCCCGAGGTCATCTGCTCTGGGGCTGTGTAGATGTGTTTGGATAAATAGACATGTACATAGGTCCACACCATACAGGTCAGTGTACACTCATGGCAGGCCCCAGAAGGGTGTGATAGAGCATTCTTGGGATGAGCCAACCAGGGGTACAAAAATGGGTTGTAGAGTTCTCTCTTACACATTGTTCCAGGCTTATTTTTTTCACTTAATTCACCTTGGAGGTCTTTCCATATCTATAAATGAAGATTCATTTCATTCTTGATTAAGGCTGCCTAGTATTCTATTGACTAGATGTGTCATAAGTCATTTAACCAGGCTCCTACTAGTGGACATTTAGATTACTTCTAATCTGCAAACAGAGCTGCAGTGACTATCCTTGCACATCATCATTTGTTCACCTGAACAGTTAGAATTTTTTAAACATTTCTTTTAAATAATTTCCAATGAATTTCGAACAAAAGCCAAGATTCCTGATTGCTTTTAAAAAATCAGACAATTTTCCCTGGCTCAGTTGGCTGAAGCATAGTCCCGTACACCAAAAGGTTTCAGGTTTGATTCCCAGTCAGGGCACATGCCTAGGTTGCAGTTTCAATCCCTGGTTGGGGTATGTACAGGAGACAACCAATTGCTGTTTCTCTCTCTCTCTCTCTCTCTCTCTCTCTCTCTCTCTCTCTCTCTCTCTCTCTTCCTCCCTTCCTCTCTCTAAAATCAATAAACATAGCCTCATGTGTGGATTTTAAAAAGTCAGACAACTTGAGATCACTGGCCCCCACTTATGCATGACAGTCACAGGCCTTGCCCTCTCAAGTTGCCCCAGAACCCACTTCCTGTTGTCTTCCCAACTCTTCGTGTGTGCCCTCTGTATTCATAAACCCCTGGTAAGACTTATGATATAGCATATGCAAATAGTGTCTGGTAGCCAAGCAAATACTCAAGAAATGCTGTTGTTACTCTTTCACGGGGAATTACTCATCTACAGTTTTTAGAAGGAGCCTGTTTGGCTCACACACATGTGGGTGGGTTGCATTCTTATAGCATGTAGGGAACTAATGGTCCAAACAGGAAGGGAAGCCATGCTCACAGGCTGCCTCCCCCCACCCCCCATTCACACTCACAGACAGAGGGTCTGAAACCCCACAGCTCTGGAAGAAGGGAGGGAATTCCTTCACATATATCCTGCCCCATTGAACGAAATGAAGACTAATCTGCTTGCAAGAACTGTGCTGGCCAATATAGTAGCCATCAGCTACAATTAATCAAACCAAATGAACTTAAATTTAAATGAATAAATAAAATGAAAATTCAGTTCCTCAGTCGCATTTGCTACATTTTGAGCGCTCAATTGCCACATGTGGCTAGCGGCCACTATATTGGACAGTGCAGAGAGAGAACATTCACCATCACAGAGCGTTCTACAGGACAGCAGTGCTCTAGACTGCAACCCATGGAGACAGGGACTGGGCATCTCTTGCCCACCACTGTAATTCCCATGTCAAGCAGAGAGCTGACACAGAGAAGGCACTGTTGAATTAATGACTGAGGAATGAATGAATCAGCCAGCCAACAGCCCACAGGAGACATAGCCACAGGCTCCTTCACAGCAACTCATTGAGGCAGGCTTTTGATGGGAAGCTGAGGGTAAGCTAGGGGACTTTAATATAACCCTGGAGTTTGGCTTCCCTAAGGGAGGCCAGCAGGGTCACCCCAGGACTGAGGCCTAGAAAAGAAGCAGTCACCCACCGACTGCTGTTTGAGTCAGAAACCTGTGTTCTGAATATTCTTGCTATCACTTTCTGTGGTCTCCCTCCTTACAGTCTGAATAACCTTCCTTCTAAAACATCTCAGTGTCTATGGGCCTGAAGTGGGGAGACCTCACTAACCCCTGGGGGTCAGTGCAGAGCAAGCTGAGATCTTGTTGGCTACAGGCAAATTCCCCCACTTAAGCCACAAGTTATTCCAGAGGTTGTGGTGCCTGACCTGTTCCAGCCTGAAGTGTGTGTATGTGCTGAGAGAGAGGGGAGAGAGATGAGGGGGGCTGAGAATCTAGGTAAGAGGACATGAGAGAACAGTGTGTATCTGCATACCTGCAGGTTTGCAGTGTGTGTCTTCCTGTACCTATGTGCATTGGCATGGATTGGGGGCACTGGGTGTGGTAGGAAGCTATGTATGCATTAGGGGGCTGGGTGGTATAGGGGGGCTATGTATAGAGAGATGGCTACATTAGTATGATTAGGAGGCTGTGTGTATGGGGTATATATTGAGGACTGTGTGTGTTGGAAGCTTTGTGTGGTGTATATGTGGTAGATAGCTGTGAGTGTATTGGGGGCTATGTGTGCGGTATGTGTGATGGAGGCTTGTGGTGTGTGTGTGACTATGTGTGTGTGTTATGAGGTGTGTGTGTGTGTGTGTGTGTGTGTGTGTGTGTGTGTGTGTGTGTGTTTGTACTGTGTGGTGGGCATGAACATGTGCCTAGTATGGCCCTGCTTCATTTCCTCAGACTCTTGGATATGGGCCTGAGCTGACCCTGGAATCAATAGGGAGTCCCACTGTGGAACACTTCCTGAGTCCAAGAGGGTAGGACAAGCCCTCCTGTCACAAACCACTCTCCTTGCTTCTTGATTATGGCAGGGAAATGGGGATGCTGGGTGGGAAGAAAGCAAAGACCCAGAAAGACAGGTATGGAGATGGAGAGAAAGATAGAGAGGGAAGACCTGACCAGGCCCTAAAAACCAGAATGGGATGGGGGGGAGAGAGAGAGAGAGAGAGAGAGAGAGAGAGAGAGAGAGAACAGAGAGAGTGGTGGGGTAAAGCAGAGACAGTGGTTCAAAGGCCAGAGGCTGGCGGAAGATGGGGGTGTGGTGGAGGGAGAAGGGGCGAGAGGAGGGGGCTCAGCGGGGGAATTGCCGGGCGGGCGCTCCGAGCTGCGCGGCTCCCCGGGGAGATGGCAGACACTTTGCGGAGATGTTACTCCGGAGTTGGAGACGATGATAAATATGATAATTTGTATAAAATCTGAATGGGTCTTGTTTTCAGGGAGAATGCCTCGGATGATGAATGGGCTCGGCTCTCAGATAGATGGCTGATAAAAAGTGTATTGGATTGTTGAGAGCGATTTTAATTCTCATTCTGTACCTGCAGATGCCGAGGCCCGCGCCGGCCTCCGCCTCCCTCCTGCCCACGGCGCGAGCGGCCAGGCGGCCCGGCCGGCCTCGGCGGCTCAGGAGGCTTCTGAAATGACTCTAATTACAGAGTTATTAATTTTAAGAGGAGGGTGAGCGGGGGGTTTATGATTATTAATCGAGTGCCTGCGCTCGGTGTGCGGGGCGGGCCGCGGGCAAGCTTGCTCTGAGCCTGGAATACTTCCGGCCCCACCGGGCAGTTCCAAGCCCAGAGGGCTCCGTGGCGGCGGCGGCCAGGCTCGCTATGGACTCAAGCTGCGGGGCCCAAGTCCTCTCACGCACTTTCTTCACCCCCCACCCCCACCCCCAATCCGCCCCTGGCCTGGCTCTGTGCCAGAGAGACAAGTGGGTCTGAAACCCCACAACCCAGAGGGTGTTGTGCCGGGGAAGTACCCCTCCCAGCTCCCAGTTCCCACAGGTGTTGAGGAGGGCCTTGAACCCCTGGCTGAGGAAGGAGGAAGTGCGAGCTCCTTTAAAGGCCTACGGTATTAACCATTACAGTTGGGGGGACCTCTATTGTGTGCCAGGCACGGTGCTGGGGCTCTGAGGCTCTGACTTCCGCATCCCGAAGGAATGAGCCTCCCACTGCTCAGAAGGGGAAGTGTTTAGAGTAACTTGTCCTTGGGAGGGGATACATTTGCTTCAGGGGTGCTGCCGGCAACAGTACCGCCACCACCACCACCTCTCCCAACCGCTTCTTTCCTTGAGGTGTGCTGGGGGCGAGGGGGGGGGGAGGAAAAAAGGGGGTGGAAGAGAGAACACTCCTCTCTCTGATTTATATCCACACAGTCACTTCATCCTAGTGTCTTGTCTCCATGGTCTGGGGACTGCCTAGCGCCCTGTCCATTTCGAAGGAAGGTTTTCAAAAGACTAGGCTGCAAACCAGGAAGGCAGTCACCTCAAGGAAGGGAGATGGTTTCGCTCCATGGGCTGGCACTTTAGGGACATCTGCCCGGCCACAGTGACTGGTCTGAAGAACTCACAGGTCACTTAGAGGAGGCCATTCTGTGTGGAACTGGCTAAAGTCCAAAGTGAAATCCCTCCAAATACAGGCCTAGACACCCCCATTCACACATATTCATTCCTGCCCTGTCTACCTGGATGGGTTCAAGGAGGGCACAGAGTCTCCACAGACCTAGATCATTTCTAGGTCTTCTTCAACTTCTGTTTTATGGCAAAGACAATTCCTGATCAAAGGGGGAAAAGAAAGACCTCTGTGGGCTAGAGAAAGGGAGGGACATAGGGTGGTTCTAGCATGGGGACGGGGGTGGGGTGGGGGGGGGAGGGCACAGCTCTCTGGACATAGTGAGGTCAGTTCTGAGAACTGCCTGTCCTATGGACCCAGTGGAGCTTGAAGAGATGGTGGCTTATCACTAGGGTCCTCTGTGCTCCTCTGTGCTCCTCTGCAGTTCTCAGGGTACCTTGGCCCAGCTCATGGGGATCGGTATAGGACAACTGAGGTTAAACCTACATGTGTGGCATCAGGACCAGTCCAGGGAATTCTTGTCCGTGGCTGGTGCTGAATGAAGATCAGGATCCACCAAGGCTTCATCAGAAACTGAGCTTAGCTGTTGTGAGGCATGAAGGGAGTCCCCCCACATTAAGGCTGCAGGCCTGGGAGAGGGAAAAGCCAGATGTCCGTAGCGAGGGACAAGGCCTGGCTGGGGAAACTCAGAGTATCCCAATACAAGGATGGCTCCTAGGGTCGGGCTCTGAGCTTCCTGCAGGGCTGGTGAGGGCTAGTGGCCCTGCAGCCTTACAGAGTTGGCTGGCTGGTCGCAGGATCCAGCTCTGAGTTTCCAGATTCAGAGACCCTGAGCCGACAAGAAGAGAGAAGAGCATGGAGGCGGTGAAAGGGGACTGGTGTGAGAATCTGGAAGACAGAGGGGAAGAGGGCTCCTGGGTTTTACCAAATTGATATGTTGAAGGAGTGAGTCCCTTCAGACCCACCCAACCTCCAAGCACAGCCAGTCTCTTCTCCCTGTGACTTCCTTTGGGGCACTAGGAATATCTAGTATAGCATGTTCTTAAGAGTGTGGGTTATGAAGGTAGTATCTGGGTACAGATCCTACCTTTGCCACCTACTGGCTGTGTGTGGACGAGATATTAGAACTCTGGGCCTCACTTTTCTCATCTTTAAAATGGGGTAGTAATAGCTGAGGATTATAGAATTAACATATGTGCTGACACACAGTAAGCCCTCAGATGTGTTAGCTGTTTTGCTGTTCTTATTAACATTGCTCAGCTGGGCACCTGGCTCTCCCTCTGGGTTGACTTCTCCAGAGAATCTCTATTATTGCTATTTGTACCCCTGACACCCTGTGCCTGCTCAGGAGACAATGCGCAATCAGTGTATGCAGAGGTCTGGGCCTGGAGTGGGAATGGGGAGTGAACTAATGTGGCCAAACATCTGTATGTCACGTGTCAATATACCCCTTATTTTTAAAATATGTTTTTATTGATTTTAGAGGGAGGGGGAGAAAGAGAAACATTGATTGGTTGCTTCCCGTACATACCCCATTCCCCCCCCCCCCCTCAGGGACTGAACCTGAAACTTGAGCATGTGCCCTCACCAGGAATCAAACCAGTGACCTTTCGGTGCATGGGACCACGCTCAACCAACTGAGCCACACTGGCCAGGGCAATATACCCCTTTCTCAGGGAACCTTTGCCTCCTCATGGGGATCTGTATGGTACAACTTACAGTTATATAAGTTATATATGAGCTATATAAACCATAAGGCAGATATTCTTTTCCCCATTTTACAGATGACACTTAGGCACAGTGCCTAAGGTCGCATAACTGGTCCATTTTAGATCTGAGAAAGGCGCCATCTACCTCAGGACAACCTGGCTCCATTTTTCACTCTTGGGTGCTGCTTTCTCTGTCTGGGGGTTAGTGAGAAGTTATCCCCTTCTGAGGGGGATAACATTGTCCTATGAGGCTGCCTTTACAAGGGCAGAAAGTGTTGCCTCCAGACATACTAGTATGTGGGTTTCCACTTTTGTAACCTCTACAGGAGTGGGGGAGGGCTTTCCAAGGGAGGGCAGTGGAGGGTGAAGGGAGGGTCAGGGCTGAGACTAAAGTTACCCAGAAGCCTAGATGGACCTTAATGTATCATCTCATCCAACAACACACACAATTTGTGACCCACTCCTGACCATCCTGCCTTCACCTCTCACTTTCACCCTCTCTTCTCCATCTCCCTCAGACTTTTTTTAAAAAATGAGATTTTTTTAAAAATATATTTTATTGATTTTTTACAGAGCGGAAGGGAGAGGGATAGTTAGAAACATCGATGAGAGAGAAACATCAGTCAGCTGCCTCCTGCTCAGCTGCCTCCTGCTCATCTCCTACTGGGGATGTGCCCACAACCAAGGTACATGCCCCTGACCGGAATCGAACCTGGGACCTTTCAGTCTGCAGGCTGACGCTCCATCCACTGAGCCAAACCAGTTTCCGCCCTCGGACTTCTTGTTTCAAGGCCTCCTAGCTTCTCTTGCTGAGACTTTTCCCAGTCTCTGCTGCTCCGTCTACCTCCAGTGCACTGCCCACACCTCCAGAGTGGTCTTTCCCATCCAAATCGGATCTTCTCTCTTCCCTGCTTAACATTCTTCAGTGGCATCTCATGGCCTAAAGGAGCAAATCAAAACTCCTTAGTAAAAGTGCTCCTAGCTCTAGGCCTTGCCACCTCCTAGCCTGTGCCTAACCCCTAACCCCCCACCCTGGCTCCACAGAATCCTTTGCAGTTCCCCAACTAGGTGGGTTGTTGCCCTCTCCTCATGCCTTTGCTCCTTATCTCATTCTGCCTAGGAATAGTTCACCCAGCTATCCCCTGCATTTAGTGTACATCAATCATCTTGCAAGACCCCATTCCCTTTCTGAAGCATCCTCTGACTCCCCCATTGTGTTTCCCTGGTCCCAGTCACCCTTCCAGGGGGTATCTTGCAGAGTTCTTCCGTTTGTAGCTCTCTCTTTGCCATCATTGAAAGCAGGGCGAGTTACGGCTATGACCACAGTGTCCATCACAGAGTTGACTCGGGTTTACTGACTGACACTGGTGTCCTCGAAGCTGGCCCAGCTTGGTCACTGTCTTCCCAATTTCCTCAACCCAAAGAATTCTGATCTAGGTAGCAGTTTCGTCCTGTCTGGGTGGGGGTGTGGGGGTGTGGGGGTAGGAATTGACTGAGCTGCGCCTCCTACCTGGAGGTCTTTCCCCTCCCCCCTCCTCTATTCCAGCTCTGTAGGTGACCTGGCCCGTGGACAAGGTGTGAAGGGGAAGGAAGGAGGAGAAGAAAAGGAGTAGGTTGTTCATCGCCCCACTTGTCCCAAAGATTGGAAAATTTGGGGGCATTTGTCATTCCAGGGGCTGTTTGGCGGGTAAGGAAGACTTCCTCTCCTCAGCGAGGGTCCCGCGCGCACAGAAGCTCCCAAAGGCTTTGCTGGGGTCTCAGTCTCCAGCCCGGCGACCTAGGGGCGCCTTTGACTTCGTCAGATCAGAGGGGAGACGTTGGCGACCACCCTGGCTCCTTCCTTTCCCTCAGGTCCGAGTTTCCATATTTCATCCCCCTGCCTCTCTTCTGCACCGCCCGCTCCCCTCCCCCACTCCCTTCCTTTCTTCTTTCCTTTCCCCCTTTTCCTCCTCCCCAGTCACCGGCCAGGGCAGCCGCGGTGGGGCCCGACCTCTACACCCAGCGGAATCTGCGCCGGCCTCTCTGTCGGCGCTAAGAGGCAGTTCTGGAAATGCGCCCTCCGCTGGGCAGTTCTCGCTGTGATACTTTTTTTCTCGCAGCTTCTGCCCTGCGCGCCAGCCGGCACAGGGGATTAGCAGGCGGGGGTGGGGTGGGTTGGGGTGGGGGGAGCGTTGTGGGAAGTCCCCCAAGGCCCTGCAACAGAGGAAGGTGACGGCTGGGGAGTCCTAGCTGCGGGTGGTCTGTACTAGGGAGGCCAAGCCCGTCCTCTCTGGGTCCCCATCTCCCTTCGCTCTGGAGCAGGAAGTCCCAGGTACCCAGTGCATGCCCAAGGGAGCGCCGTGCGTTTTCTATGTACTCACCCCTTCCCTGACCTGGGTCCAGGATGACACCCCGCACACAAACACGCACACAAACACCATTCCTTCCAGGGCAGATACTCCTATGCGCCCCGCACCCTGAAACCTCAACTCGGAATCCGGTTCTGCCCTGAAAGCTCGGAGCAGGTTGCGCTCCCGCCCCCGGGCCGCCCGGGCCTCCCGGGTCTGCGGCCCTTGCGCACGAGCCCTGGCCGCCCCGGGGCGCGCTTTCCCAGTCGAGCCTGGCGGGGGAGTTTTTGTGGATAAACAAAAGCATTTGCTCTTTTGGTTTTCTTTTATTTTCTTTATTCTTTTGTCCCTTCCTTCATCTCCCTTAATGCTCTTCTTTTTTCTGGAACTTCTCTTTCCCCTCCCCATTTCCCCTTGCATTTCGTTCGCTCTTCTTTCTCCTTCTCTCTCTGCCTCTCTCCTGTCCCTCTCTTTCTGTATCTCCCTCTCTTCTGTTTTGGCCCTCCTCTGCCTCTGGGTTCCTCTCGTTCTTTGGGTCTTCCTTCCAGGGCCCTTCCTGTCCCTGGGCTGGGGTTACACCATTTCCCGGAATCGCTTTTCCTGACCCCGGCGCCTCCTTCTCACTCGTTCCTTCTCCAGGCGGCCCCGGTCTGGCGGGCTCGGCCCGGCTCCCCCGCCGCCGCCGCCGTCATTTATTCGCCTCGCCCGGCGGAATCAGGTGCTGAACCCGAGCCCCGGAACGAGGGAACAGCTTTCTCCCAGGAAGGGTTTTGTGAACTAAACGATGCTAATTACGGGGTGGGGGACGCGCCGCGGGAGGAGGGGCGGCGCACGGGGCCGGGCCGGGCCGAGTGCGCGGGGCCAGGGGAGAGGCCGAGGCCGGGCGCCTCCCCGGAGCCTCTCGCCCCGGCTTTCGCCTTTCTTTCCCTGGGAACTTTCCTGTCTAAGTTAACTATTAACCGCGGGTGAGAGGCAATTTTCTTCGGAATCTCAGCGATTTCCTTTTTGCGGTGGAGGCAGATTAACATGCAAATAGTGAGACGCTGGGCTTGAGTCTGCGCGCGGGAGAGGATGCCTCTGCCCCGCTAAACAGCGTCCGCGAACGCGGAAAACTACAGCCCCGACCCCCCCACCCGCACCCCCACCTCCCTCCCCGGGCCGGCGCAGGAAGCGTGACCAAGCCAGTGCCCGGCGGTGCCCGGAGTGAAGGTGGAAAAAGCCCAGCGCTCGTGCTTTGGGGGCGGGGTTGAGGGAGACGCTAACCGGCCAGCCCGGGGGACCTGAGCCTCGCGGCCCCGCACGGCCACCCCGGAGCCCGCCATCAATGCAGCCCGGTCCCTCCTCGGAGCCCAGCACGCGGGGACGCCGTGGAGGCGCTGGCCAGCTGGGGGGGGGGGAGTGCTTCCCGCCTGTAGACTCTCCACTGTCCCCCACGTCCTCCCTCTTCGCCAACACCGAGCACCCCCAGCACATGCTCACACACTCCCTGCTCTGCCCTGTGACCGCTGCAAACTTTAAGCCTGAGCCGCTGGTCACGAATGTCTCGCCTTCTCCTGCTTTCCAATTGTCCAGCTGGATCCTCCTAGAGAAGGGCGGGATGGGCTTCTCAGCCTCCAGACCTGGGCGAGGACAACGTCCACAAATGCGGGCCTCGCCTCGCGGGGACCTTAGCGAGGCCCTGGCGGGCCGCCTGGCTGCTGGTCACCCCCCGCGTCCCACGGCGGAAGGCGCTGGTGGCCACGGCGAGGCTGGGCAGGGCCCTGACCCCGCCGCTGCATGGCCGGCCTTCCCAGGGCGCCCGGCCCGGCCCTTCACTTGTTTCGGGCTCGCAGCCTCGGTTCAGGGCCGCCCACTGGAGCCAGCCTCCCTCTCTGCGCCCGGACTTTCTCGTTTGTTCTCCCCCAGCCCTCACCCGGGCGTGCGCTCTCCCGCCTGCCTAGCGGGCTCAGTCTCAGGCGGGGCTGCCTCTGTCTCTAACTCCCTGTCTCTCTGTCTCTGTCTCTCTTGTTTGTTCCAACGCGGGGACACTGATTGCGCCTTATGAAGTTCTAACTGGTTTTGTGTCAGGAAGATCTTTCTCGCTGCTACCCAGCCTGGCGTGACGGATTAAACATCAACTAGTTAAA
This sequence comes from Myotis daubentonii, assembly GCF_963259705.1. NCBI lineage: Eukaryota > Metazoa > Chordata > Mammalia > Chiroptera > Vespertilionidae > Myotis > Myotis daubentonii. Next base: position 45,699,437 of record NC_081852.1, read on the forward strand.
TAAAAATTAATATCAACTGCCTCCTAACTTCTAATGTCATGTTGTTTATAACTAATGAACTGATTAGGGGATAAACACATCACGGAGACATTCGGCTTTCCTGCCTGGGCGACGCCGCCCGATGCCCACTCCCCAGCACTGCCTGCCAGCTGCCAGGCCAGGAGGAGGGAGGGGCAGGAGGCTGCCAGCTCCCCAGGGCTTGCTCTTCTGCCTGCCTTGGTCTCTTTCCCTCTCTTTCTCTCTGTCTTCCTCTTTCCCCTTCCTCTGTACAATTCCTTTTCTCAGTCTGTCCTCTTTTCCCTTCCTTCCTTCCTTCCTTCCTTCCTTCCTTCCTTCCTTCCTTCCTTCCTTCCTTCCTTTTCATTCTTCTCAGTCCTCTGCTTCTCACACTGTCCCTGGTTTGTTCTCTCTCTCTCTCCCTCCCCCCTCCCTTTTCTTCTCCCTCTCTCCTCCTTCTCTACCTCTCTGTTCCCCTCTTCTTCCCCCTCATTTGGGTTCATTCTTCCCCCAGTGCAAGGTGTAGCAATTAAAAGCGCCCTTGTGACAGGCTTCCACCCTGCTATAGAGCAGGAGGCTGCAACATCTCCCTCAGCACCTGGTGAAAAGCTGACACCTCCTCCCCAGCGATGTAGGAGAAAGGGGAGGGAACTAGAGTAAGTGGGGTTGTGTTGTGTGTTCCTCCTCTAGTCAACCTGGAAAAGGCAAAGAAAAAAATGATTTTTAAAACTTTCACCTTTTCTCTTGTTCCAGGAGCAGTTAATACAGGTTCAAGTGGTAAATTTGATTTTCAAGGGAAGGAAAGCTGCTCTGGTGCCCTTCCTCCAGGGACTTCAGAGCCCTCTGCACGCACACGCACCTGCCAGCCAGCCCCAGCCTGACTTGAGAAGCCGCCTACTGAGCCCCTTTCCTAAAGATACTTACACCAAATCACAATGGTCATCATGACAATAAGGCAGGAAAGCAAGTAATTACAGATCTGGCCCTGGTAATTTTTTTCCCCCCCTAAGAAGCCACAACATTTAAACTTGGTTTGCCCTGGACCTCAGGGTCTGACAAGACAATAACAACAGAAAAAGCTTTTAAAACCAATTTAGCACACGTGAAAATGTAATTCTAATGAAGAATCAATAGGCTGGCGGATCATTTTTCCTGGGACTCCTTGGAGAACCTGAGAGAGACTCTCAATCAATGGGGTGGGCAGTGAGCAAGAGGGCCCAAGAGACAGTGTGGGACAGGGGTGAGAGCTTAGGACAAAGAGAAGCAGAGCCTGAGGGAGGAGGCGGGTGGGAGGCTGAGGTATGGAGCCGAGCCCTTTGACTGGCATCACTTTGCAGGCTTCTGTAGTCTCCAACACTCCAAGAGTATCAGAGCCAAGAGCTAAGAAACCTCCTTCCTCCTCTTGGTCCTTCTGGTATGCGACAGGCTGCTTAGCACAATGGCCTCAGCTTCTTTCCCCTGGGCCTAGGCCCCAGCCTTGGCACTGCCCCAACCCTGGGCCCTGTGTTCAGGTAACTGTGACGAGCTGGCTCAGGAGCAGGTAGGGACACTGAACTGAGTGTGTCTCAGTTCAAAACACCTGGCTCCCCAGTGGGTGCTTCCCTGCTGTGTGTGTGTGTGTGTGTGTGTGTGTGTGTGTGTGTGGTGAGACAGAGAGACACACACACACACACACACACACACACACACACAGAGAGAGAGAGAGAGAGAGAGAGAGAGAGAGAGAGAGAGAGAGAGAGAAAGAAACTTTGGGTCTCAGTTCCTGTCTCTGATAATATAGGAGCAAGAGCAATGAATGTGTCTGTGGTCACACTTTACATTTTATAAGTCACTTCCACACAAGTTATCTTGTGAGAAACCTGTAAGAAGGACAAGGATTATTACCACTATTTTAGAGAAGAGGTTAACAAAGGCACAAAAAGCTAAATAGTGAAGGTATGAGTCAGCAGGTCATGGCCCTTGTGTGTGACTGGGTGCGATTCTGAATAAGTGACAGAGAGACTAACTAACCACGTGAGAGTGTGATTTGTGTGTGTGTGTGTGTGTGTGTGTGTGTGTGTGTGTGACTAGGGTATCATTTATGCTTATTGCTCTCCCATTCTTGTCCTTGGTAGTGGTTCTATGTATAAAAAAAGGCAAAAAAATTATTTTGGAAAAATCACTGTTTGATTGAAAAAGAAATGAAAAGAAACAATGGCAAATCTGATGTTTTAAGTCACAAGTAATGGTAAGATGGTAATTTGGCCATGATTTGCCCGAAAGAATAGAAATTCATGTATCTGTAGGAAGATTTTAAAAATTTAAGTTGGGAAACAATGACATAGGTTTTGCCTCTGGGGTCCTGTGCCCCTCCAGCTTCCTGTTCCTAGTTGTATAATTTTTCTAGAGGAACTTTAGCTGAAGCGGATGGGACTCCCAGTAATAAACGTCCAGTTCCTAACCTACCTTGGGGCTTACCCGGCACTTTCTTGGACAGCCTTTCCATGTTACTCAGCATGTGTGAGCAAGGCTGTGTGAGCAGGAGGCCCAGGGTAAGTGGGAAGGGTTATAAAGTGGGGCACATGAGAAAGGGGTACACAGGGGGTAGGAGCAGGAGCAATGGTGCTTGATAGGTGTCTGAGTGTTTAAGTAGTAGGAGTACATGAGAGTGAATGTGAGAAAGTGGTGTATGAGAGGTTTGAAGGAGAATTTGTGACAAAGGTGTGAAAGGGGTAAATTCCAGACAGAAAGGGCAGGATGTGGGGAAAAGCTAAAGGGAAACTTAGCTGAAGTGATCCTTTGTTCAGGCATGAAAGAGCATGAGTGTGTTTGGACAGGCTGTGCACCTGAGGGTCCAAGAAATAGGCTGAGAGGACCAGAACACTGTGGAATGGCATGGCTCAAGTGGGCGGTCACGTGATTGTGGCAGGAGTTTGGGAGGGCTCTGGTCATTTCCCCTTTCCCTGGGGCCCGCATCATCTCCTTAAGGCAAGGACAACAGGATTTTTCCTTTTTATTCTGAGTTGTTGTTGTTTTAATGCAGAGAAGGAGAGCTTCTGAGGGACTCAGGGAGCAGTTCCACAATGTATTGGTGAGAGGGACCACCAGGGAGGGGGTCCTGTGTGGAGGAGAAAGTTGGGGTGTGTGGGTAGGGATCTTGGAAACTGAGGCCGAGACCCCGGTGTGTGTGGCAGGCTGTGGAGCCTGATGAAGGAGAAAATCAGATGGGGCCAATCCTGTGAGTCACCGGGAAGGGGACCTCACGGAAGTGGGGAGTGCATGAGAGTATCATAGACGCCCCTGGGCTTGAGGCTGGAGACTGACGGGGAGCGCCTGTCACAGTGAAGAGGGGGTGGGGTGAGAGAGTGCCGGCGTCTAGGCTGGGGAATTGGTCTCTGGGTGCTTCTGGCAGCGCGGGAGTCGCTTGCCTGAGGCTGGCTTGGGGCCTGGGGGCGTGTGCGCGCGTGTGCGGGGGCGGAGAGCCGGGGGCTCCCCCGCGCGTGGCTGTGCCTCCGCGCGGCCGGGTGCGTGAGCGCGGGCAGGAGCGGAGCGCACCGCCGAGGCGGCAGGCAGCCTGGGTTATCTGAGCCGCTCAGTCTTGGGTGGCTGCGCCCAGCTCTCGGCGGCGGCGGCGGCAAAGGAGAGACGCGCTGTCGGGGCGAGGCGGTTCGGAGAAGCGAGACCCGGGCCCGGACAGCAGCGGCGGGGAGCAGAGCATGGAACAGCGCTCTGGCCGGGCAGGTGAGAGCCTGGAGAGACCCGTCCGCGCCGTCGGCCAGGGGGTGGGCTGCGAGGGATGGGGGCGGCCGCGCCAGGGGCGGACTCCACTTCCCCTTCTCTCTGTGCTTGCCTGGTGGCGCCTCTGTCGTGGCTGGGGACTGGGCTCTGTGGCGTCTTTCCACCACGGGGGCCTCCTGGGCTTTCCTGCCCACTGTCCTCTAAATCGACCTAAAACTTTCCGTCCAGAAAAAGTGAGTTACAACTTCTCTTGGCCTCTTTACAGAACCTGGCATTTCCTTTCCGTTGGGCATTTAGGACTTTATCTTTCCACTTGCCCTCGGTGGAAATATTTTGCACAACTTTCTCCGAGTTGGGAGCACTGGGAAGGCCGTAGTTTCTAGTGGGAACTGCTTGTGGGTATGCGTGCGTGTGTGCTAGTGGATGGGGACTTGCTGTGTGCATGTCAGTGTGCACGTGTGGGAAGGTTTTGTGTATTTGAGTAGGAGCCAACGTGTAAGCACTGGTGTGTGTGCCTAACACGTGTGGAGAGAAGGCTCTGCCCTCCCCCCCAAATAAAAAATTCCAAGGAGGCCTGGGACCAGGGGAAAGGTGGCAGGCCCCAGGGGACCCAGGTGCGGAGAATGTGAAGCTGCTTACCCAAAAAGTGAAGGTTGTGGAGGGCTTCTCTCTCTCTCTTTCCCCCCTCCTCTCCCCCTCCTGCCAACTCAGCTCTGTCTGCCCACGAGGTGCACTGGGGGTAGTTCAGGGTGGGAAGCTAGAGACCCAAGTTTAGTTTTAGATTGGAGGGGGGCAGGGGAGAAGATTGGATCAGGTTTCCAAGAGTTTTCCATAATTCCACCAAGGTCAAAGGCTAACTCTAGCCTCACTCCTCCCTTTCCTCAAATCTTCTTCTTCCCCTAACCGCCCCCCCCCCCCAACTCAGGTTCTGTTCTTTCAGCTGGTAGTGCAGTTTCCACCCTCAGCATCCCCCTTCCTCTAGGTTCTTGGCCCAGTCCCTGGGTTGTTTCCATTCCCCCTTGGGAATGGCACCTGGGCCCCCAGGAGTGTCAACCGTGGCCTCCTGGGCTTTTAGGGCTCTGGGCCACCCCTCTGCACCAGAGGTTTAAGTAGGGAGATCAATAGCAAACAGTTGTAATGATCTAATTAATTATGGCAAAATTAAAAGCGAGTACAAAATCAATCTCTGATGGTGTTGAAGATGGAATTCAATTGAGAGCCCATCTGTGCACCCCCTCGACCGTATAAATATGCAGCCCAAGGACAGATCTAATGGCTGGGCCTTTCTGGGAACCTCTCTCCCCCTCTCCTCCTCTCCTGCACCGGCTTCTCTCGCCCTCACTCTGTCTGGATCTGTTTTGTCCCCTGCCCCTATTCCTCCTTCTCGTCCTGTCCTGTCTCCTCAGTCTCCTGACACTCCCACTTTTCCATTTTCCCCTTTGGAAGGCAACTCTCCCTGCCTTGCAGGCCTGGGGTGCCTGGACCTGCTTCCCACCCCCAGAAGATGGAGCTTCTCTACAGCGCCTCAAGGAGGAGGCAGAGCGGTGGGGGGGGGGGGGGACACCATACTTGACCACCGGTCAGGGCCCTCATCTCAAGTTTCCTGGCGCTCGGGACACTCCAGAGGGGACCAGGGCGCTTACCCAGTAGCGGCTCTCCCGGCTGGCCGGACAGAGCGGCCAGGAAGACTAGCTGGGCATTGCATTACCTTCCCCTTCGCTCTTTTCCCCGCTTTTATCGGTGGGAGGATCGCATTCCCGCCAGTCGCGGTTTGGGGACGGTGGGGAGGAGCTGTGGAACCGGGCCTGAGAAGAGCTGTTTCTCGAGAAGGAAGTCGCTGTTCCCATTGAGGAGGCCCCGCCGAGCTCTGGAGTCCTCCGCCCCCGAGCCGCCTTCTCTCTTTCTCTGTTCACTGCCCCCTCCCGCTCCTCTGCCCTCACCTCTTTCAGACACAAGCCTGGCTGGGGCACAGCTGCCCGGGGCCTCGCGTCGCCCTGACGGCCCCCGCGTCCCTTTCGGCTCCATCCAGCTAGTTCAAAATGACAATGACACGCGCGTGCGAGCGCTACTGCCGCAGACGCCCTGGCGCAACCGCCGCAGCCGGGTTTGCGAAGGATGCGGGTTTTATTCAGTGGCGCTGAGCCTGTTCCAGAGCAGCCGAAGCCATCAGAAAAAGGGGGAGGACAAGGAGCGGGGGAGAGAATCAGCATCTAGGTCAGCCACGGTCAGACCACCCAAAGCCCCAGAAGCATAAAAACAAGACCTTTACTTAAGGTCCTTATTTTACTCTTGTGGCCTGTCCCAGCTGGCTCTCAGGCTCCCTGTCACTGCCCCCGGCCTCTCTCTCCTGGAGCCTGCGCCCACTTCCCGGCCCACAGTGAGTTCCCAGGGGCCTTCCTGCCCTCCGAGACCCCTCCCACTCCCTGGTCCCGCCGCTGGGCTCTCAGCGCCCGGGGGAGACACAGCCGACGCCTCCCGGCCCTCTTTCGCCAGGCCTCCTCACCCCGTTATTAATTGCTGTGTTGACCTGCAGGATTGATTGGCGGCCCCTCTGGATGAGGCTGCGAGGCCTTGGCCCCAGAGCAGCCGCGTAGCCCAGGACAGAGGAAGGAGGGGGAGGTGCTGGCTATGGGTCCTGAGCTCCTAACGCAGCCCCGCCTGGGACACAGCTGTTTGCCTAGACACCCTTCTCCACCCCCTGACACACACACTTTTCACACACCCTTACAACACTCACACACACACTCTCACGACCCCCTCGCCAAGGAGACACAAGAAAGTCTCCTTAATTGATTTAGAAATGGAAAGAGGCTTCCTCCCTACATTAGTCAGATTCTCCAATACATTCGTTAGCTGCGGGTCTAGACCTCCTCGCCCGGCCAGACGTGGCGGATTGAACTGCTAGGACCCGGGCATTATTCCGTCTGAGATTTACTTTGCATCTTTTTCCCCCCAGGAACACTGACCGAAAAGTTACATATCCCTGGATGCGGATAACCCTTACAGTCTCAAACCAAAGCACTTTCCCCAGAAAGAGCCAGTGCCCTGGTTCCTGAGAGATTCGGTTCAGCCCTTTTGTTTCAAGTTGGGAAGGGGGGTGGGGGGTGGACAGCTCTGGACCGCAAAGGGCGGAGGATGGAGGCTTGCAGCCGGCCGGGGCAGGGGTCTGAGCCCAAGCGAAGGACTTTCCCCGCCTCCCCCGCCTGCCTAACTTGGCGCGCGCTTTTGCGTTCTCTCTCTCTCTCTCTCTCTCTCTCTCTCTCTCTCTCTCTCTCTCTCTCTCTCACACACACACACACACACACACACACACCCCAACCACAGCAACACTTCCTGCCCCGACCCCAGGCCACAGACCCACCGGCAGGAACCCCAGCAGGAGTGAGCCCCGGGACCTGGGCTCCAGGCTAGAGTGGGCGGAGGCTGCAGGAGTGGACTGACCTCGGCCGGTCCCCCGAGAGCCCTCTTATCCTTGGTTCTCTCCCTGTCTCACCAGCCCCTCTCTCCCCCGTTTCTCCCTCTTCCTCTCCGCTCCGGTCCTTTGTCTGCAGCCACTTCGCGACGCCAAGCAGCCCGTCCCCGCCTGGGCGGCCCTGCCCTTGGCTTCCCAGGGCCGTAGGCGGGTCTCCCCTTCCTTACCGCTCCCGGCTCTGGGCTCTGGCGCGTTCTCCGCCCGCTCCTCACACCCGCACAGCTGCTGGCAGAGGAGACAGGGAGGGCGGGCGCCGCGGAGGGATCCGAGAGTAGATTTGGTGCTTGCTCTCAACTCCCGGACAACTCGGCCCTCGGGCTTCTCCCGCCTCGCCCACTGTTCCTTGGCGCTGCAGAGCCCGCGCCCTCGCCCGCCTGTGGCCCCTTGCTTTCCTCGGACTTTGGCTGTGGCTATTCCGCTTCCTCTGATCAGCTCGGCCTCTGGAGTTGCGCTCCCGCTGCTCAGCACTGAGTTCCCTTTCGGCTGCCCCGTCTACCGCTCGCCCTCTGACTTCGCAACCCCCCTCGTCGGGTGGACTTGCCGGGTAACGCCTGGGACGTCCAGGGCCCGCCGGCACCGGCACCGTCTCCCTACACCACAGCCAGGTTAGGCTGAGGGCTCAAGGCCTGACTGAGAAGAGGGTTAATCATTACTTGGGCACAGACACTCAGCCTCACTGGGACTCTCACCCCGGCTTCGGGAGGAAGCTGGGAAGGGGTTCTTGGCCAGGCGGGAACCTCGACTTTTCCCAAATTAGCTTCCGCAGGCCTTCCAGAGACAGGTGCCTTCTCCATGCCCTCCGCACCCCTTTCACGCCCTTTTCTTCCCCGCCCTCCCCGCCTTCCACGCCTCCCCTCGGCCAGGCCTCCCCGCACCATCTCGTCTCCACTCTGGCGTTGGCAGGTTGACTGCAGGTCCTGGGAGGACCAACTTGCTTTGTTTGGAACCGGACTGGACGGGATTTCCTTCCCCAAATTTCCGCCAACGGGCCAGCTCCTCCCGACGGTTTTGGCAGATTGGCCCAAAGGGGACCGCGCCAGAGGCCACAATTAACCCGGCTGTTCGGGTGGGGGTGGGGGTGGGGGTGGGGAGTTTAACTGCTCCCCAAGCAGCTGCGCTAGTGTAGTGGGGCAGGCGTGCAGGAAGGAGTGGTAATGGAGGAATGGCTGGGAAGAGAGAGAGAGCAGGGTGGGGAACATGTACGGGGTGTGGTGTGGTTATGGGAAAGGAAAAAATCCTGAAAGGGAAGAACCCAGGAAGGGAGACAGTGAGGGATCTTCTAGTTACCTTTATAGGATAGAAGTTGTCTGGAAAATACCACCCCCTGCCTTGCCTAAATGCCCAGCCCCGCCCCCCCCTTCCCTCTTCGTGCAAGGTTAAGTGTTCAGAGAGCCAGGCACTTGCTCCGTCTTCTACTATGGAAATGTTTGGTTTGTAAGTGCTTTCCTATTGGCTAGCTCCATAGAGTAGGCAAGACAGGTGTCATTACCCTATTTCACAGGCAAAAAGACTGAGGCTCAAAGAGGCCAAAGGACTGTGCAGGCGGCGGCGCTGCTCCTTCCCGTGGGCTCTGGGGTGAGTGGTCCCTTTAGCCGTTCAAAGGTCCATGGGTGTCTGGGTGTCTGGGTGTGGGTGTGTGTGAAGGGACTACTAGACTCTGTCCAGGTTTGACCAGGGCCTCACTGCACACCCACCCCCCCCAACTTGTTCTCTGTTGGGCAGAACCCTCCATTCCTAGTTTAGACCTGTCTCGACTATTTTTTCTGCTCCCCAGTCCAGTGGCCCACCAGCGGCAGCCACCTGGCAGGCCCGTGCCACTAAGAGGCGGCTTTGGTGGCCAAGTGGCTTGCATTGTTGTTTCCCTTCAAAGGGGCTGAGAAGGGCCGGGCAGGTCGCTAGGACCTCTAGTAAGAAGCAGCCGGTGGAAGGGGGAGGGTCCGGGGAGGATAAAGGCGCAGCACGTGCGCCAGCCGCCACAGGACCAACAGACCGAGAGGGCGGGGCGGCCTGTACTCTGGCCCCCCGGGCTTCACGCAGGGAGCCCAAATATCGGGAACAAAAGCAGGAAAAGAAAAGTGAGAGCAGGAGGGAGGGAGGGAGCAAGGGAGGGAGCGAGGAAGCAGAAATTAGGGGGTCTTAGATGAAAAAAAAAAGTAGCTTTAGGGGGAATGTGCCGTGGAGTGTGAAATTGCAGCCCATGGTGCTCCATATTGTACCAGAAGCTCTTCCAAAAAAAAAAAAAAAAAAAAAACACAACCATCCTCCAACGTGACCAGAGGGCTAGGAAGGGGGAGGAGTGGGGAGAGGATGGGGAGGAGGAGGGGAAAGGGCCGGGCAGGAGCTGGTCAGGCCGAGCAGGGGAGGGGGTCGGGTGATGCGTGCGCCCACTGCCTGGAATCTGATCTCCCAGTGTGCGCCCCGGGGTGCGCTGGGAACCTTGGGGCGATTGGGCCGCGGGCCGCCCGCCCGGGACTTCGGTTGTTAGACGAACTTTTTTTCTTTTCTTTTTTTGTGAAGGTGATGACTTCCAAAACTGGGAATAATTCAGAAAAGGAGCTCAGCTGCGGAGCTGCTGCTCTGCACCACCCTTTTATCTTCCCTCCTCCTCTCTGCCTCTCTTCCCTTCGGACTAGTTTTCCCCCCATCGGTTCTAAACAGCTTCTTTTCCCCCTGAACTTTAATGCATTTAATTTGGTCCTCGCTGTGGGAAGCATTTCCTAGGGAGATACATTTAATTTCGGAATTTCTAATCCCCTCCCTGAGAGGCCGGGCCCTGGCTCCCCTCACTACTCCCCAGGAGGCCTCAGGAGTGGAAGGAGGAAGGCAGGCCTGGCCAGCAGGCTGGGGCACGGCTGGGGGGCCTCCCGCACTCCCAGCCCCCCAGACCAAGCCACCTTCCCAAACTTCTGGAGGTGGGGTGCCTGGGCCACACCGTTCAGGGCCCATCCTGTGGAGGGGAGGCAACCACACCTCTACTTTTCCTTGCCCGGTGGAAAGCCCTGGGTCAGGGACTGGGGAACTGGAAAAATGAGCAGAAGGATCGCCAAAGAATCGGTGCAATTGGGGGCAACAGACAGGGTTTCCATAAACCCATCCCTTCATGCACAATCTGCCCAGAAACCAATTTGGGAGTTGGGTGCTAGTTGGGCGGTTGGTTTGGCTTGGTGGGGGGGGGGGATGTCTGTATGTTTGCACATAGTAGGGCGGAGAAAGGAGCTCAAGGGGGACTACTGTCTCCTGACTCGTACACCCTAGCAGAGCAGGCACCAGGCAACCGGAGACTCAGGCAGCTTTGCTGGAGGAAGGCAGCAAGGGTGGGGGCTCTGGGCGCCAGGCAAGCCTGGCAGGGAAGGGAGTGGAGAAGGCAGAGGAATGGAGAGCCACAAGGAAGATTTATTGGGCAGATCAGATGCACAGAGGCGGCTAATGAAGCAAATCCCGAGATGGGTATCAGAGCAACTCCCCAAAAGTTTATTTGCCTTTAAATTTCCGCAGGGAGGCGGGCGCCTTGTTTGAAGTGTAAATGCCCCTGGGCTGGGGGGTGGATGGGCCGCTTTGAAAACACCAGAGAGAAAAGGTTCATTTAGAGGCGGGCAGAAAAGCAACCAACCCTGACAGGTTGGAGCCCCGGTTGTGTTTGGGGTTGGGTTGTTTTCTTTCTTTCCCTTTCCTTTTCTCTTTCCTCTTCTTTCTTCTTCCCTTTCTTGTTTTTTTTTTCTTCTTCTTCTTCTCTACTAGGCTCTATAGAAGAAGAAAGGGAAGGACAGGAAAGGGAGCATCAGCGGGAGAGGCCAGCCCTTCAGCCTGGAGCCCCAGGAGAAGGCAGAGCCTTGGCTAAAATCACTAGGGAGCAGGGCTCTTTGACTTTCTAGAGCCTGGAAGGGCTGGAGCTAAGGAGGAAGCTGCCAGGGCCTGGCCGGGGGGAGGCTGACCAACTCGTGTAGTGCTGGATGGAGAAGTGGTCCCAGAAGGGGCTGAGGTGAGGTGGGTGGAACTCTGGAATCTCAGGGGCTACCTGGGAATTGGACTGTCATGGAAAGGTCTTCCTTCACTTCTTAGGGGGTACGTGTGTGTGAGAACTACGTCCAGCATACTTTGTGCATTAAGTCCCCTTCTTTACAAAAGGTGAAAGCGCCTCTTGCAAATGCCTGTTGTCTGCACCCACACGTCAACATACATGTAACGGTAGGGATGTGTCCAGCTGGTTCTAGAAAAAACCTGAATCTATGTGTGGTTCTGCCCACAGTCTTGTTCCTCCAGTAGTTCAGCTTCTCAAAGACAACTTCCTGGACCAACACAGGGAGATGGGAGAGAAGGGCTCCCTGAGTTCTGAGTTCTGAGCTCCTTTCAATAAGGACCTTTCCTCGATGCCCCCAAACCCCAATTCTGGGTTAATTACCTCCCCGAGAAAGCCCGTGCCTGTGCCAACTAACACCACCTAAGAGCCTGGACTCCCAGGCCTTTCCCTTTAGACGGAAAGAACTCTGGTTTTCCTTTTTCACTACCCACACGAAGTTAGTGCGTGTTCGTGGGGTTTTGAGGCCAAAGCAAACCCGAGAGCGCCATCTGCAGGTCTCCAGAGGAAGAGACTGACCTTCAGGGCTGGACCCTGCGTCTTCAACCTCCCGCCCTAGGTAATCCGCTTGGCCACCCGAGGGAAGTGGGGTTGGGGGCTGCGAGGGAGGAGGCAGGTGGAGACGGGTTTTTCCTCTCAGAAGTTACTTAGCAGGTGGATTTAGGGGATCGGGCTCAGGAGGATCTAGGAAGTAGGGTAAATGCTAGGATCCCAGCAGACCCGGTCCCCTAATGAGTGGAGGCTCAGAAACATGTCAGGCTGCGCCTGGCCCTAGCCCCGTGAGAGGATTAAGGGCGCCCCCCCCCCAAAAAAAACCTGGGTGCAAGAGGCCCAGTAGGCGTTTCCTCCTGGCGGAGACGGGTGAGTGTAGCCCCTACGTTACCGGCCGCCTGGACTCCGCCTGCCAGCGGGACAGCCCGTTCTGCAGGCAGGGGCCAGAGGAGCCCCGAGTCCGGGAGGCTGGAGCGCAGCGCGGGCTTCCCGGAGCCGCCCTTTCACAGACCCAGGGAAGCGGGGGGAGGGAGTGAAGGAGGGAGAGAGAGTTAAAACATCAGCTGAAGTGCCAAGATGATTTATGAGACGAGGGAAAATATTTCATAAAGATCTCCTGGATATTCTGTACTTAACCAGTTAGGAGACAAAGGGCTTCTCCTGCCTGGTGCGTGCAAGCGAGCGGACCCGAGCGAGCGAGGGAGCGAGAGCGGACGAGGGCTGCGGTGGCTGGGCCGGCGGCTCCGGCAGGAGCGGCCCGGCCGAGCGCGATGCGCCCCCAGAGCCGGCACCGGGTCCGCGGATCTGGCAGCGGGCGGCGCTCAACCCTGTGCGCGCAGCCTCTTCTCCCCAGCCGGGGAGAGCCAGCTTTGGTCGCCTGCGTTCTCTGCCGCCAGCGACCAGTAGCCCCGCGCCGTCTCCCTCCCCAAGCCCTCCGTAGGGGTCACCCCAGGTTCCAGGAGCCGAGTCCCCGGCTCGCCGACTGTCCGGTGGGTCCCGCTGAAGCAGGCGGGTCCTTGTCTTAGGTGTCCACCTCGATTCTAAACCGAGCGCTCTGGGTGCCCAGACCCCGTGGGCAAGGTGATGAGGGAAGCCCTACGCGCAGCCGCGCGTGGGACGCGAGAGGACTAAGTGCCGGGCACTTTGCCCCGGAATGAGAATTGGGGGGTGCGTGGGTGGGGAGGTACCTCAGGAGGGAAAGGCGAAAGGGAAGGACCAGAGAGAGGAAGGAAGAACCAGGAAGGAACGGAAGGGAACTCAGAGCGGAGAGGAGGGGGGTGAAGACTGGGGATGCGGACCCGGCTCGGGGCGGCGCGGCCCGCGCGGGCACTGGCTGGCGGATGGCAGGGCTGGGTGAGTTGGGACTTCCAGCCAGGCTTCCGAGCACTCCGTGGCTCTGTGTCGATCCCTGAATATTCATTACACGGGCCGCCCTTTATCCTTATCTAACGTTTATCTTATCGGCGAGTTTCGTTTCTCAGCGTAGTTTTAATCCCGGGCTCCCCTTCCCCCTCCCCCTGGCCCGCTCCCCTCCCTCCATCTTCCTTCGCCCGCTGCTCCCTCCTTCCTCCCGTTTCCCCCTCTCCTGCCCTCCCCTTGCCGGCACCGGAGTGACAGGCGCGGGGCCCTCCTCGCCGAAGCTCGAGGCTCCGGCGCTGGCGAATCACAGAGTGGTGGAATCTATTGCCTTTGTCTGACAAGTCATCCATCTCCCAGCGCGGGGAGGGGGAGGGGGTCTGGAGGGGACTTTGCAGCTTTTAGAGAGAGACACACCGGGAGCCCAGGCTCCAGTCTCTGGCCGAGCCTTCTCGCAGCCGCAACCCACCTGGGGCCAGCCTGGTGCTGCCGGCGCCACTCGGCTCCTTCCCTCCCTCCCGGCCCTTCGGCCGCCTCGGCGAGCGCCGGCCTTTTCCGGGGGCGGGGGCCCGGCTCGCGCTCTCCCCGCCCGAAGGCGCCCGCTCGGACATCCCGAGGATTGCTACTTCTCTGCCAACTTCTCCAACTCACCGGCACTTGGAGCGGCCCGACTCCCCAGCCGGCGCCCTCGGGACACCCCGGCTTCTCGCCCTCTCCGACTGCTGCCTCTCGGATGACCGGGTTCCAGGGGAGCTGAGCGAGCCGCCTCCCCCTCCCAGCTTCAGCCCTGGCCGCCGCGGCCGCGCGCGCCATGCGCCCCCAAATACCCCCAGCCCGGCCCGCTGCCTCGGGGCCGTTCTGCTGACCCACCAGCCCCGAGTCCCGACGGTGGGAAGTTGCGGGCACTGCGGTTGCCAGTTCCAGCCGGCCAGGGAGGAGTCCCCGCGGGGAGATCAGCGCGGAGTCCCCCGCCCCCGTGCGCCCCGCCGCAGCTGGGCGCCCGCTCACCCCCACCCCCAACCATCCCTCCCTTTTTTCCTCAAGTCCTGAAGTTGAGTTTGAGAGGCGAAACGGCGGCGGCAGCCGCGCTCCTCCCGCTCCTCTGCCTCCCCATGGATATGCACTGCAAAGCAGACCCCTTCTCCGCGATGCACCGTGAGTACCGGCGCCCGGCTTCTGTCCCAGCTCAGCTCGGGGCTCCCGTCCCAACCTGGCTCCATCCTGGCGCGGCCCTGGCCCCTGGTGCTCAGTCCCATCCTGGAGGCCACACTGGCTTCTCCCAGTCTCCCCTTTCGTTCTTCCTCTCTCACTTCCCAGTGTTTCTAACGCCTTCCGTTTCTCTCCTGCTGCCTCCTGTCACCCATGCTTCTCTCTCTGCCTGCCTTCCTACCTTCCCTGGTGCCCGTCACCCACCTTCCTTCCTTCCTTCCTTCCTTCCTTCCTTCCTTCCTTCCTTCCTTCCTTCCTTCCTTCCTTCCTTCCTTCCTTCCACCTGCTCCTTGTTAAGTCATGGGTCTATACCCCATCCCCACCAGAAACCCCAATTCCCTAGCCACCCTCTTACCCTGGGCCGGGGGACTAATGAGCTGGCTGTTTTCAGGGTTTGTGTTGTGTTTTCTCTATCTTCTGTCTCTTCCTCCCTTCGCCTCCCTCGCCTCCCTCCCCTCATCTCTACCCTTCCCCAACTTGCAGTGTGGTTGTCCAGGATGAGACTTGGAGCATCAGCAGCCTCAGTGTCAGGACAATCAGGCAGAAGAGTATGGGGGTGGGGTGCCCCCTTCTGACCCTCAGCTCCCAGTATCTCCCAGCCGCCAGCCCAGCCAAGGCTTCTTATGGGCTGGTTTGAAATGCTTCCTTTTCTTTCCTCTCTCCCTTCCCTCTCTTTCCCCTTCTCTGCTCCTTGAGTTGGGAGTCTGAGACTGGCAGGATGTGGGGTCTTCTTTCTCCACCCCACCCAGGAGATGCTCCAAAAACAAAGACAGGTTCCAAAGAGACATTGAAGTCCGCAGGAGCCGGAGTAGAGGAGCCTCCGGGAGGCACCTGGGCAGAGCCAGGTTCTGCTTCTAGTTCTGGAGGCTCCTCGCCCACCTCACACACCCTGGTGAGGACGGTTTAGCCAGTGACCTGGCCAGGGTGTAGGCAAAGAGGGAGAAAATATGGGGGAAAGAACAAAAGGAAGGCAAATGCCAAAGCGGAGGAGAAAGGAGAGCGAAATCAAAACATGGGCAAGCGAATAAAAGAGAAAACAGAAAGGATGTGACCAAAAAAAAAGAAAAAGAAAAGAAAAGAAAAAAAAAAAGAGGTGAGGAGCAAAGAAACCAAAACAAAATAAGAAAAGGGAATGATTTTAATTAAATTTGAATTTAATTCATGTCATATGTCTTTAGCTTAGAAAACAATTCAGAGATTTTTTTCAGGCTTTTAAAAAAGATAAATGGATCCTAAATAAAAACATCTCCTCTTTTGTAGATTAATAATTAAGGATGATTTGTAACTTCACAGGGAAACTTTTTAGAACTCGCTTGATATATGTTTTGGATGAGAGAGCCCGGAGGAAGAGCTGAGTTTTTCCCTAAGCATACATTTAGCATTACAGGGAGGTGGGAGAGCTTTAAGAAATACCCCTCGGATAAAATACATTTTCCTAAATAATATCCAAGCACAGGAAACCCGAGCCAGGAGCCCTGAGCTGCGGCGAGTCTCCGCGAGCCAAGCCAGAAACCCAGGCTCCTTTCCTGCGAGAGTGAACCCGGGTCTGAGCGCGGGCTTCGCCCAGCCCGCCTGCTTCTCGCTGCTGCCTCTGCCCCGGTTCTCCTCTCTGGCCGTTCCGAGGGGACCCGCCGAATCCCGGCCGCCCACGGGGGGCCACTTTGAAAGCTGAAGGGGAGCAAGGCGAGCTGAAGGTGATCGAAGGAAGGGAGAGACCGCGGTGCGGGCGGCAGACCGGCCCGCCAGCAGCCGCAGCCGGAGCCGGCGCCGGTGGCGGTGGCGCATTCCAGGCCCGACTCACTGCCGGCTCCGACCCCCGGACCTGGACTCCCGCCGGGTCCCCTTCCATTCCCACCCCTTAGATTGGGGATGAGGGGCCGGGCCCAGAGCCCGGGAAGGCTGAATTATTCATCTTTAATCTGCCCGCAGCTGCCGCCTTTTCATACCGGTAACGCGAGTTCTCCCGGGGCCTAAATTATTGATGGTTGAGGTTTGGAGGGCGGGGAGGGGTGAGGAGTGGGGCTAGAGGTAGGCAGACCGGCGGGGACGAGCGGGTAAAATAAGAGGTTCCGGCCTCCCCCAGCCTCCAGATCGGAGACCTCTCCCCGGGGCATTGCCGCCGGCGCTCTGGATCCCCCCAGAAGGGGCCGGGAGAGAATCGAGCGGGACGCAGACGTCCCCGCTTGCTCCGAAAGTCGCCGGAGGCTAGTCTGGCAGGGGCAGCAGGTTGACCGCAGGGTCCGGCCCAGCCGGGCCGCTAGAAGTCTCTGGGCTTGGATTGATCAGTAACCGCGGCTGCGGCTGGATCGCTCTGGGCGCAGGATTGCTAGACTGCGTTAGGCCAGGGAGCACGGGGAGCCGGCGGTCAGCGCCCTCAGGCCTGGCACCCGGGAACCACCTGCGCTCCGAGGTCGGAAGCCCGAGCAGGACTTTGGTTGGAAAGTCAGCGCCCTCCTCCTGGCCAGGCGACCGACAGCCCTGCTGCCAGGTCTGAGAGGTCAGAAGGATGGGAGCTGGCCCGGCTGGCTGCGCAGGGTTCTCCGTGAGCCCTCAGATCGCCCGGGCGACCTGTACCGGGCGACCAGGGCGAGGTGGTGGGCCCCGAGCCTGGCGCAGCAGCCGTGGCCGAGCCATCGCTGCCTGCGCTCTCCCAGGCTCCTTCCCGGACATGCCGCTCACCGCTGCCTCCCCGTCTGAGCAAGGCCAACGCAGCCCCAGCTTCTAAAGCCTTCCCTTCTCCACCTGGCTTTCTTTGAACTTTAGACATTAGGGAGACGAGAGGATAGAAAACATAAAGGAAAGGAAAACTCGATTTAAAAAAACCATAAAACAAAAACACAGAGAAAGAGGTAGGAAAACTCCAATCCGATTAAAAATAAATGCTAGGGAAAAGGTGAAGAGCAAAAGGGGGGTGTCAGGGACTTAGGGATGTCCCTGTATTCAGAGCCCTTATGTACAGAGTCCCCGGGACTTAGAAAGCACTGGCCTCCGAGCACATTGCCCGCACACACCGACAGCTCCATCTTGCCTGCGGCTCAGGCGGGGATCCCGCTCCACGCTCCACGCAGGTCCTGTCCTCTGTCCGGCCCTTCCTTTCTTCTGCATTCTTTCCTGCTGGCATTAATCCCCCCCCTCTGCTGTTTCCCCTTCTCCCTTCCTTTCTCTTGCCCTGCATCTCCATTCCTTCGCTCGCTTTCTCCCTTGTGTCTCCCTGGTCTCTGAGCCCGCTCTCTCCCAGCCCTCCACCCAGCAAACATCTGCACCTCCGCGTCTCTGCCAGCCCGCAGGTTCCAATCCCCAAGCCCCGGCGTTGTGGTCTTCTGGCCCCCATTCTCCCGAGACCCTGGGAACATGCCCCTCTGCCCTGCCTGCTCCTTTCCCAAGTCCTGGGCCATGGACCCTGACTAATGGCCGGTCCCTGCTGTATGTGGGGTGTTGTGTTTTTTCTTGTCTCTCCCCAGCAGGGCACGGGGGTGTGAACCAGCTTGGGGGGGTGTTTGTGAACGGCCGGCCCCTGCCCGACGTGGTGAGGCAGCGCATCGTGGAGCTAGCCCACCAAGGTGTGCGGCCCTGCGACATCTCCCGGCAGCTGCGGGTCAGCCACGGCTGTGTCAGCAAAATCCTGGGCAGGTGAGGGCCTCGGAGCTGCCCCAGGGAGGCACCCTGCCTCCTTCCCCTATCGGCCCTGGGTCTCCAGCCCGGGGACTTGGCTGAAAGTTGAGGATGCCAGCGGAGAGGGACATGCCCCACTGGGGGGTATCTGGAGAGCTGCCCCTTTTGGAGAGGGCGCTCAGGTGGTGGCTGCAGCCCCAGGAGCAAGGGTGGAGCAGGGTCATCCAGCGCCTGCCCAGCGCCAGGGTCCTGGAGGGGAGGCAACCTGATTCCTGTCTTCAAGAAGGGGGACGGGGATGCCTCTTCTAGCAGAGTTATATGGACTGGGGGACTGAGGTATAGGGGGGAGGGGAAACGGACCCCCAAGAGGAGAAAAACAAGGCTTGGGGAAGTGGAAGGAGGATCTTGGTTCCCACAGGGGCTCCGTCTAGGTGGGAAAGGGCTGGAGGTGGTGCCTTAGCCCGGGTCTGCCTTGGGGGCCTGGAAGCTCTTCCTAGATGAAAGGTTGGACTTTCACTCGGGGGCACCTATTCAGGCTCCCTTCCTGGAGCGAGTGTCCCCTTGTCCACCCTCTCATCTTCTGTTGAGTCCCCCGCCCTAGCCCTAGCCAAGCGCCCTCTCAGCCATGCTGGGCCTTTCCCCCTGTGCCCGCTGCTCTGGGCAGGAGAGTGGCTCAGCATCTGTGGAACCTACAGCCCCCCCCCCCCTGCCCCTGCCACTACTGATTCTCGCTGACCCGCCGGCCTTCCCGGCGCAGGTACTACGAGACTGGCAGCATCAAGCCTGGAGTGATAGGCGGTTCCAAGCCCAAAGTGGCAACGCCCAAAGTGGTGGATAAGATTGCTGAATACAAGCGACAGAACCCAACTATGTTCGCCTGGGAAATCCGCGACCGGCTGCTGGCCGAGGGCATCTGCGACAATGACACAGTGCCCAGCGTCTCTTCCATCAACAGGTGAGCACGCCACCCTGGGCTGCAGAGCAGGACTCCAGCTCCCACCTCCTGCCCGCCAGGGCACCCCAGCACTCCATCTTGGGATCTTGGTTCTTTCTTCAGCCTCTGCCCTTCCTCCCTACTCCCAGCCCCAAAGTATTTTGGGCTGAGAGAGGGGATCTAGGAGGCAAAGAGATAGACAGACAGACTGAGCTATCTCCAGCTTAGGGCTGAGTATTCCCTGCCAGGCTTCTCCCGCTGGCGTCCTGGAAATGAATCCAAGTGTTTGTGGTAATTAAGACTCCAAGATTACTCGCCTCGGTATCTAGAGACAATCACAGCCCACAGCCAAAGCCTTTAAAATGACCAGTGTCTATTCATCGCCTCCAAACAGACTTCCCTTTCTAAAGGCATACTCCCTTCCCCAGGGACAGCAGCCTGTCCTGGCTCCCCCATCCTCCCTGCCAACTCCCACAAAGCTTGCCTCCCCGGAGCCCAGGCCTTGCTAGCCAGCTTCGCACAAATTTCCGGCCTACAAGCAGGAGTGTCCAGGCCTTCGGAGCAGATGCCAACCACTAGCCAGCAATTGGCAGGGACTAGAGAAGGTGGACAAGGAGTGGGAGATCAGTAGGGGAGGGAGATTCTCTGGATTCTGAGGCTGAACCTGAGGAGATGCCTCTAACCACCTGGAGTGCCTGTGTCCAGGCCTAAGAGTGCACCGTTGACAGGCTCAGGCACATGGGGACGACACAGGCTCGAATCAGCTTGATGTGTAATAACAGAAGTTAGTTAGTCTCCCAATCTCCAAGCCACGCCAGCATGTGCATACTCAATCCATGTATGTGCACCCAGCTAGTGTGCAAATGTGTCTATCTGTGGTGGATACAGCACATGTAAGCAGTAGTTGGACATAGGATGGCTTCAACATCACAGAACTGTACAACCTGGCACTAACAGAGACTCTGGACATGTTCCAGATGACCTTGGCCAGCCTGTCAACCCATGCCCCCCATTGTAAGACAAATCCCCAGATGAGATGAGGGTTAAGGGTTTCATACCCTTGTTATTCTTTGCCCTTTTCACAGGCTTATTTTCAGGGTAATAAAGGCACTAGCTAATAATTTAGAAGCTGGCATCACATATCAAGGTGGTTTTTAAAAATAATTTGTAAATGATATGGAATTATCCCAAATCATCCTGAAAACAGCAGGTAAAATTAGCTGGTAGAATGTACCTTGGCTAAAGAAGATTCCCTCTGCCACACTCATGCTGTAACGTACTGCAAGGCGACCCCAGAAATTATCCCAGTGTGTGCCATCTGTATTAAAATGGTTATTCAGTTATGAACAAGGTAACATAATACTGATCAGCTAATTATACACCCTCCGAAAACCCTCAAGCTCCCTGGGCCTGGCTCCGATAGGTATTGAAAACATAGCAGTTTGACATTCAGACACCTTCCGAAGAAGCTGGAGAAAGATGCTGGGTGGTTCCAGAGAGGAATGAGTCTTTTGCATTTAAAAGCCAGAGGAGAAGGCTGGGGCTGAGGCAGGAGTAGTGGCTAGGGAAAGAAAGGAGACAAAGCATTGTTTTCCCAGCCATCTGGAGATTTAGTCTCTTGGCTGGTTGCTGGTGCTTGGAGTGAGCTGGAATTGGGGTCTTGGGAGGAGAGTAGCCCTGCTGAGGAGCAGTGGTGCTGGGTCTGGGTGCTCGTGTTCTGGAGAACATTAGAGAGAAATGCCGCCGTCAGTGATAGGATTTGCTTTTGAGGAGTCCAAATGTATGGTTAAGGCAGCTTGCTTCCCTTAATGGGCAGAGGATTAGAGCAATCACGGCAGGCATGGGGGCAGCACCCCTTATCTAGCATCCCTTGCCCCCTCACCCCAAAATATACTCCTCACTGACTAAGATGATTTTGGAAGCTGGCTTAGGTAAAAGTTTGGGAATGCTCTCATCCTGAAAAGCCATGGAAAACAGGGGACAGGTGACCCTAGGATCAAGCTCCAAAGAACTTAAGGTGCATCTGTCAGAATTGGGAGAAAGTAGAGAAGTGAGTCTTGGTTGAAATAAGAGTGTGAGAAAGAGCAGCCTCAGCTTGACAGCTCTGACAGCAGCAGAATCTGCTCAGTATGGAGCCCTGTCATCTGAGGGGCACGGAGGCTGCCTTTGGGTGTGGAGAAATAGCTGTCTGTGGGCAGGTGTTGCTGTAGATGGAGACAACGTGGGAGGAGAGGAACGGGGAAGCTCTGGGTCTACAGTTAGGCTTCCCGCTTGCTTTGTCAACAAGGAGCTGTGAGGGTATTCTCGATTTGGTTTTGGGACAGAATCCCATCATGATTAATATTTTGGAAAGAATTCTGGGAGCTTCCCGGTGTGCTACTGAGTCGGGGCTGGAGGGATGCATCTGGGCCCCATGCCTTTAGCTTCAGCCCTGTTGGTGCTTTGTTCTGAAGGGGAGAAAGCTATCTGAGATGTGTTCTTTCACCCTAAAGCCTGAGAAAGGCAGGTGTTTCTGCTGGTCTGGTGATGTCAGGACCTTTGTGAATCCTCAGTCTCTGTGGAAAGAGCCTGGAGATTTCACCCTGTGCAGAAAGTGCTGTGTCTTGGGGAACAGGTAGTGCTTGAGCTGAGAGCTTTCCTATTGGTGAGATGCCAATGCGTGTTGGGTACTTTATAACCATTATGAGTAAGGGTGTGCATGTGCCCGTGGTTGGCAAGAAAGGAAGTCCACACATGCTCACCCACCTGAGCCAAATCGTAAGGTTTGTCATATTCTTCTCCTCAAAACAGATGCTGTCGCCGCACTTGAAATATGCTGTTATGGTTATAAACTAAATTGCTTCTCATGCTTTCAAAATGGTTCTTTCTCTGATCCTGCCGTGATAAAGGTTTGGACGGCCAACCCACGTTCTCCATTGGCAAGTCTTCATAGAAACACTTCTCTTAGCCAATGGAGAAGGTCAAGGAGGCCTCCCACCCCAGCCCCCACCCCCACCCCCAGCCCCAGAAACCACTGTCAAAATTCTGGAGGGTTGATGAATCGTTTAGTATGTGAATCATTTCTTGGCGCCTGAATCATTCTCAATATTGGGTGACTGATCACTGAGCAGGGAGTTGCCAGTTCTTCGGCTTGTATACTGCCACTGTAGAGGGTGGGTGTTTATAAGCAGGTGACTTGAGATTTAAAACCTGGGGTGGGAAGTGCCTGGAGAGGGAAAGAGTTGAAGGGAGATCCATGCCGCTGAAAGGGGAAAAAGTCACCTAGTTACATCGCAATTGACTAGGAAGGAAGGATTTTCCCGATTGTGCGCCAAAGCCTTCTGGTTCGGCTGTTGCTCTGGGCAGAAAATACGGATCCTTTGAAAGAACAGGCACAAACTCCAGGTAGCAGGGTTACTGAAGATCCCCTGAGGGCAATCTCTTGGAATGAGCTGACAGGAAGCCATCACGCTCCTAACTTTTTCAGCCCTACACTCTTTGGGACCAGGGCACTCCTGTCCCTAGGTCTTTGGAATGGACTCTTCCAGGATCCATTATTTCACTGATCACCTGCTACCCACACTCTCTCTTAGCCTGTTTGGCCCTAAGTGAGTCCATTCATTCTCATAGCAGGGGCTATACTGGCTTCAAGAAGGCTATAGACCCAGTGCTATGTCGTTCACAGGTCTTCATCAGAGCTCTGGCAGTGGGGTGACAGTGGTCTACCAGCTGTCCATTCAAAGACCTTCCTAAATAAGCTGGGGGCCACTCATCCTAGCCAAGGGACTGCTGAGGACATGTTCAGGGCTAGGGTTTGTGTCTCCTTCTCGGAAACTCCGGTTTCTAGAACATTGCATGTTTGACTCTTGGACCTGGTTTGGCACGAAGCCAGGCAAGAGGTGCAGCTTTTCCTGCCACATCTCCATACCCTTGCAGCTGTTTGGTGGTCAGGGTTGTTGGTCTCATGGCAAAGAGCCAAGGCAAGTTGATGGGCTAAGAAGACGACCTTCCCACAAAGGAATGAGAAAAACATGGACAGAGAACTTGCCTTCTTGGCCCCTGGCCTACCAGACTGGGTCACAAATAGCAAGCACACATGTCAGTTTCTGTCTGAGAAGCCTGGCTCGCCTGACCCTCCCCAGAGAGGGTCTCCTGTTGCTGAGATCACCCATCATTAGGGTATCACATGTTACAGTCATGACTACTGGTCCTCTTATTCCTTAAAATGAACTGGCATTGTCCTTCTAAAAAGCCATTTTTGTCCTCTTAGTTATTTCAGACTTCTTGGCCGGCAGTCATGTTGGTCTGTTTCCCTGGCGGCTGGCTCAGAGTGGGCGCTCAGGCCACAAAGTGGCTTTCGGGTGAGGGCAATGGCTGGTTGC
Source organism: Myotis daubentonii (assembly GCF_963259705.1). Taxonomy (NCBI): domain Eukaryota; kingdom Metazoa; phylum Chordata; class Mammalia; order Chiroptera; family Vespertilionidae; genus Myotis; species Myotis daubentonii. Next base: position 45,722,662 of record NC_081852.1, read on the forward strand.
CCTGAGTTCTTACCTCAGCTGGCAACTCTTAGGAAGAGGCAGACAGGATGGGTTGTGAAAGCTCCAAGTGGATTTTGGAGAGTGATGCAAAGAAGAAAAGAAAGGGAAACCCCTAAATAAATAAATAGTGTCCCAACTATTCTGAGAACTCAATAAAACAATCACATCAAAATGAAGAGGCATAAATCTTGTGTCTACACAGGTAACCCATTCAATTGCTTTTATTATCGCTCAGGCTGCTTCCATTTATAACCGTCCACAGCCTGGGCCATGGAGGTTGCATAGAGGGTGGTCTCCAGTGCAATCCTACACTCTGAGAGGCAACAATCAGCCCATACAGGCAGGGATTTCGATGGGAGCTCGGGAAGGGCCCATCTGTCTGCATGAAAACCAATCAATAACTCTGTAACCAGAGCCCTGTCACAGGGAAATGGACAACACAACAGTTCAATACAGGGGCCACAGGGGGAATTAGCCAAGTGGAGATGGGGCCAGGCAGGAGCAGCCCCTGGAGAAAGGAAACAGGGTGCAGGAGTATTGGGGAGAGAGTGGGGTGTGGCAGGGGAGAGCATTGGCTTTGTGAGTAAATGGGTACAAGGGGAAGATTATTGTGCAAAGCAGATCAGGAAATGAAAGGCACTGTTGGAAGTTGGGGTGGAAGGGAACAGTTGGGAAAGGGGCTTGTTCTTGTACACATGGGATCACGTGGTTGTTTATGTGATGATATGTGCTTGTGGACTAGGTACAGCTTCCAGAGAAAGAGCAGTGATAGTAGTAACTGGTGCAGAAGATAAATTAACCCACCCACCCACCAGCACCAAGAGCTTGTACTCTGAAGAGTCGGTTTCTTATGAGTTCACGTGGAATGTAAGTCCTGCTTCTCAGTCTTCTCAGCAGGACTGATAAAGGAACACCGTAAGCCAGGGGCACTATTGTCTGCTCCCAGCTTCCTAGATTTTAAATTCTAGCTATGCCGCAACTTTGCCTCTTACTGCTCAGGCCTGTCCTTAGTCCCTCTTTGTTGCTACCTAGAGTTGGAAGCTTGAGTTCTTATAGTAAAAGGAAACAGAATACTGGAAAGAATTGTTTTCACTTCCTGCTCTTTATTTTTTTTAATATGTTTTTATTGACTTCAGAGGGAAGAGAGAGAGAGAGATAGAAATATCAGTGATGAGAGAGAATCATTGATTGGCTGCCTCCTGCACGCCCTACACTGGGGATCGAGCCCACAACCCAGGCATGTTCCCTGACCAGGAATCGAACCCATGATCTCCCGGTTCATAGGTCAATGCTCAACCACTGAGCCATGCCAAGTAGGATCTTCCTGCTCTTTAAAAGAATGCAGTAAAGGGTGCTCATCTGGCCTGTACCTCCTTCCTTCCTGCTTACAGCAGGTGTCCAGAGTTGAGATCCTTGCAGGGGAAGCAGTTATAGCTATGAACTCACCCAGTTATGTGGGTGAGTCTAGAGGAGAGAGAAGGGACCCTGACAGATCTGAGGAGTGGGAAACAGTGTCTCACAACCAATGCACAGATAGCTAGTTAAATATTAAACAGGTGGGAACTAAAATCACCTTGACTTTATCTGTCTACCAGTCAGCTACAGGGTGGAGATGTTTCCTCCTGCTGACAGGTTGGTTTGGTGCTGTAAGGTGCCATTTGAATGTATTCATAATGGTTTCTAGGCATAGAGGTTGATATGGGGGGGGGGGAGGGTGTGTGTACACCAACCAGTATCTGCTCTCTGGTGAAAGGGTTCTAAGGCAAAGAGGAGGAAAAGGAAGAAGGCCCATTGGATATGACCCTCGGTCATAAAGTCTGGACACCTTGTCCTTGGGTCCGTGGGCCTATCAGGTCAACTAGGGAGGCAGTCCTAGGGCCACCGAGTGATTACAGGGCTGGGCCAAAGATTCTTCATTACAGAATTGGGGCAAACTGGGGCCAAGTTTTCCTTTGTTTTGCGCTGTAACACTCCATAGTCCAGTAGCCCCCACTAAGAGGGGATTTGCTACAGTGATGCCACCCTTGTGATGGAGAGCTGTGTGATCAGCTGTCCATCTTCACTTAGACGCTTGAGTCCCAGACCAGTTGGCAGGACTAGTTAGGGACCAACTGGGTAAGCAGCCGAAAGACATTCTTCCCGGTGGGTCCCCTTCCTGCAGCGGTGCGGTCCAGTGACCCACCAAAGTTATAGGTGCCCCAGCAGCAGGCATGGCAGCAGCACAGGGACACAGTCATTGGCAGAGCTCTCCCAAGGGCCAAGTCCCAGTTCCAGCCTCCAAACCCTTCCCCACTAATCCGTGTGCCAGGGAAATAAGGAGAAACTGTGTGCGAGAAATGCATAGCTACGATTGGAGAAGGCTTGGAGACCAGGTGGGGCATCATGGCAGAGGCAGATGCCTGGGGCCTCCTAGGGAGGGCTGTGCACAGGGGAGCTTTTGGGGGTGTGAGAAACAAGAGGAGAATGACCCGGTACTGGAGGAGGAGGAGCAAAGCCCCGTGTAGACATGGAAACTCTCAAGGAGGGAGGGAGGGAGACAGGAGAGCCAGGTTCTTCTTGTAGCTCATCCTCAAAAACCACTGGACTCTTTCTTTTGGGTTTTAGGAGCTAATATGATAAGGAGATATTTTGTGTTTCTCGTGTGTGTGTGTGTGTGTGTGTGTGTGTGTGTGTGTGTGTGAGAGAGAGAGAGAGAAACGAAGAGTCCTTGGCTTTCTAGAGAGGTCAGGTCTAGTCTAGGAATATGGGGGGAGAAAAGTAGTGCCCAGAAGTGCAGATTGGCAAGAAATGTGTTAGTGGAGGGCAGTGATGGAGATGCCGTGTGGCTGTAGGGGTCAGGAGTACAAATGCCTCCAGTGCCCATGGCAGGAAAGGACAGTGGGAATGGCCACAGAAGATGAGACAGAGGTGGTGAGAGTTGGACAAACAGAAGCTGGAGTGCACAGGCCCAGTCTAGAGGCAAAAGATTTTTTTAAAAAAAACTTTGTGCTGGCCAAATAAAACACATCGCCAGGCCTGATTCAGTTCATGGGCCAGCGGTCTGTAGCCCCTGGTCTGCGGAACTGCACATAACTTAGCTCGCTGCTTCAGACCAGAGCAGTAACCTCAGTACAGGTGCAAGGGAATGTGACATTTCCTGAGCTCCTTAGTCCAGAGCCCCCGAGGAAGGGAGGTGAGGAAGGGTGTGTACTCTCTCTAGCTGGGGGAGAAGAGGGCAAGGTGTAGATGGAAAGGGATGGACAAAAGTAAGACTGAGGACTGGAAGAGGAGATGGAGCTGAGAGGGAAAAGGGAGAGGTCTCAGACCTGGCTCAGCCTGGACAGGTGTGTTGGAAATGGAGGGTATGGTGAGAGTGCAGAGCAGGGAGCGACAGAAGCTTTAAAAGGAGAGCTAGATCTGTGCATCTGAGCCAAGGGCCTCTGGTAGCCCCGCAAGGTCTTGGAGGTGGTGGGAGGGAGCCAGAGCTCCTGTGGCTGGTTGGCCCGGTTGAAGGGAACTGAGGAGGCTCAGAGGTGGTAAAGGAGGAAAGAGGAGGCCAGCCCTGGAGGAGAAAGCAGGCAGAGCAAAGGAAGTGGCATGGGAGGGCAAAGTCACAAGACCTGGAGCTCCCGGCTGCCTGCATCGGGCAGCACACTGCAGGGCAGGCCGGCAGGGGCTGTGGGGCTGCTGCAGTGCGATGCTCCAGCCTGGTCCCTGGAAGGAGGGTGGGTGGGAGAGAGGCCAAGAGGAAGGGAGGTCCTGGCCTCCTGGGTGTTCCACACTAGAGCCCCTTCCACCCAGGAGCCTCGGGCTACGTTGCCCTGGACTTCCTGCTCTGCCTGCCATCAGCTTTGCCTGAGCGTCTGTCTGCAGTGAGCTCCCTCTGCAGCCATCCAGGAACAGAGGAAGCCAGAGGACATGACCGACAGCTCCTGGCAGCTCCTGGCAGCTTCTGGCAGCTCTTGGCAGCTCCTGGAAGGAGGAGAAAGGCTGTGAGACTGGGCAACAGGCTGAAAAGGAAACTGTACCCACCTTGTAGGCTCCATAAGGTCAAGAAATCAGAAAGAGGAAGGGTTGAGAGGGGAGGAGAGCAGGAAGAGAGATCAACAGAGGCTCTAGAGCAGTGGTTGTCAACCTTCTGGCCCTTTAAATACAGTTCCTCATGTTGTGACCCAACCATAAGATTATTTTCGTTGCTACTTCATAACTGTAATGTTGCTACTGTTATGAATCGTAATGTAAATATCTGATATGCAGGATGGTCTTAGGCGACCCCTGTGAAAGGGTCGTTCGACCACCAAAGGGGTCGCGACCCACAGGTTGAGAACCGCTGCTCTAGAGTGAGCAAATGTGAGCACTGGATCAGCTTTCCCTGGTCCTGCTGCTTCCTCTGGGCCCCAGGGTCTTTGCTGGGCTGATGAAGGAGGCTGAAGGAAGTCTGGAGCCTCATGTGACAGTGTCCAGCTTAACAGGTCACAGAGATGGTCAGGGAGGAGACCCCTGATCCTGTGACCTCTCGAACTAATTCAAGAGGACGAGATGGTGTCTGCCTTGTGTATCGCACCAGGAGAAGTTGGTGACTATGTGTTGGGGGCCTCTGCGTAGCTCTGTTTTGGAAAGAGTGTGTGGGTTCCTGGTATCTAGCTGAGCCTGGCATCCGTGCCCCGGGAAGCCACCTAAATGGCCCTGGCATTACAGGGAGCTTTTAAAGGGAGTTGGTCCTGTTGAACAGTCTGTCCTGAATAGTGAGTTAGTGGCTCACTGTTCAGAGGGTTTCCAGTTGAAGGGATTGTTTGGTCCCAGGACAAAAGTCTCTGCCATCATTTGGATGGCCTGCCTGTTTGGGGTGTTAGTAAATGTGATTGGGAGAGTGTGGAGTTGAATGGATGGTAGTTGTCCTGCTGGGTTGGTGGGTGGGGGTTCTGTCAGGTACACAGAGGATCCTGACACGTCTAGTCTGTGAGCATGTACACATGCATTTATTGTGCTAGAGGCAAGGGTGTAGAGTTATGTGTGATGCCAGGGAGGTGTGTGTGAGTAACACGCTACTAGGAAAACAGGTAGCAACTGCTTGTTTGTGTTTGCTGAGGTCCTCAAAGGGAGTGTGCATGTAGGTGGGGACAAAGACCAAGCTATTTATGGCTTTTTATCATCTGCAGTGAGGATACCTCCTTTCCCTCCCCCCATCCTGTATGTTTTCCTTCCTCTCTGCCCTCCTCATCATCACTCTGATTAGCTGGTTTGGGTTAGGAGGCCAATCTCAGTAGACTCTAATTGAAGATTGAAGAGAATTTGATAAGATAGGGAAGGCCATCATTCCTCTGGGGACCAATAGAGGTTTCATGTTCCCCCCTCCGCTCTGCCTCCCTGAGGAGCTGACACCAGGGCAGGCGGCCTTCACTGACTGTAGCTGTCTGGCCTCTGGGAGAGCCAGAGAAAAGGAAGTATTCCCCAGGATGGAGAGTTGGGTTCCTTCCCCAGTTGCCATGGGCCTGGAAGGAACAGTATAAGGGACAAGACAGGGAAAAAGGGTAGAAGAGAGATGGCCAAAGACAGGAGAAGTGAGAGCCAGATGTAACTGACACTGACAACCCTAGCAGAAACCTGATTTCTGTTCACAGAAATGCACTGGGTGTGTATATTAGGAAGAGAATCTTTATTATTATTATTATTATTATTATTATTATTATTATTATTATTAAAGAGATTCTGAAGCCTTTAAGCCAGTCTGCTGGGCAGAACACTCAACTATTTGCAGAGGGTACTGCCTTGGTTCAGGTCCAGCTCCTCCTAGAAGTAGTGTTCACCTCACTCTTATGCCCACTGCACTTCCACCTCTGAGCTTATTATGCACCTCTTTCCCTGTTCTCACTTCCCCTAAACTTGGCTCTGAGGACCAGCTAATTCCTGGCTCCAGGAGACAGCCTGGAGAGCAGCACAGACTACTTAGGAGATGACCTCCCAGGGTGGGTGCAAAGAAAGTTGAGAGAAATTCATTTCATGGACAGTGGCTGCTTATAAAAGGCGATTCCAGCATACGAATGTGATAAATGTTAACTGAGCATTAATCGCATTAAAGAGGATCCTATAAACTTTTCATTTCTAATTAAATTCATCCAGTGATGCTGCCCAAGCGAGTACTCTGGGCCCTTGTTTATGTGGAAAATTAAAATGCAAATACAATGGGATTTATTTCCAGGAGTGGAGTGATGGGCTAGCCCCTCTGGCTACTGGTCTCCGGCCTTGTCAGGCCAGGTGACTGCTTCTTTGGAGGTGCTGTACCCCTTGGGACACATTCCAGTGTGAAGGGAGAGGCCAGAGCTCAAGGTCAAATAGAGTGGAAAGACTTGAAGAGGGAAAAAAAAGGCAATAGATGACCCAGACACATAGGGAGGCATTGTCCTGGTTTCCTATACTCCAAATCACACTTCTAGGAGAAGAAACCCCCAAAACCTCGCTTGTGAACAATGTCATCACAGTTTCCTCTGCAGCTCTGGGATGAAGGGTGTGCATGGGAGGAAGAGCTATTGCAGGCAGCAGCCAGGCCAGATATAATGGGCCTGGTCCTAAAAGAACTGATTGGTCAGCAGCAGGGAGGGCCCGGGGCCTGGACTTACCTCCAGCAGTTTGAGGGTCAGCTTCTGTCCATATTATGGTTTCACCGGGCTCTTCCTGCCAGTGCCAAGTGGCATTGACACAGGGCAATGGAGCATAGTGGCACACACTGAGAACGCTGTGCATGCACGCCCACACGCACACAGCCTTCTCGCACGCAGGGAGAGCCGGTCTCTCATAAGAATAAACAAATGTCCCTTGCAAAGATCCTTTAGTGCCACGGCCCCTTCGATAAAAGTGATAACCCTAAATACTATTGAATGGAGCGATCTAAAGGTCCTATTTACTAAAACATAAATTAAGGCGAGTGGAGAGGAAACCTGGGTAAGAAAAATCATTTGGGTATATCAGTAGAGACACTGAAGGATTGCTGTGCTGCTCTATGGATAAGGAAGCTGTAAATAGCATTAAAAAGTAGAGAGGGAAAGAAAATGGAAGGAGGAGAGATGATAAAAGGCACAGCACTAAATCACAAATAGAGGTACCTGTACAAAGTCACAAACCAGATTTATGCCCAGCTTTGCAAAATCTGCAGCTCGGACCGTTGATACGTAGAGACACTAAGTGCACAGGCATGTGGGCATCCGAGTGCCTACACGTTTATGTGAATTGAAGGCAGTAGGGATGAAGCTGTGTCAGTCGCGGGCTGTCTATACCAGATGCTGGGACTGATCCATCAGCTCCGTCTTGCTGGGATCTGATTGGGTCCAATTCCGTAAACAGCCAAGGATACAGCCTTATAAGGTTTTTAAAGGTCTTTAAGCACACGAGTCTCTGGTGAGCTGGATCCGTGTTCTAATGGATCTCCAAGGCAGCAACCCATTCCCAGAATGGAGTCTGCTTGACTAGTTTTGTCGAATAGCTGCTACCCTGTCCTCTTTAGTCTGTTTTATTCTGTGTGTTTTTTTCTTTACTGTTCACTTATGTCTCTTGGAAAACCATAAGCACTTGCTGATGAACAGGTTAACTCCCAAACATATGGATGAAAACCAAAACCTTTAACCAGTCATCTAATAAATGTTGTCGATATGATGTCAAGTATCTGGTGGTTTGGAGATGTCTAAGTAATTGATTGAAATTCTTAGTTTTTATCCAGGCACAGAATTAACACCTATCTGCATTTCATTGGTGTTTTGTTTCATTGGGAAACACCTGTCTGCAGAGGAAAATACTCTAAGAAACAAAGTATTGTGGTTAGAAAGCATCTTTGATGCATTTGAGTCTCGTTTCTGATTTGAAGGGGGACTGGGCTTGGCCTGAAAGCCAGTGGAGATCTGGAGCTTAGAGAATTTAGTATTTGAACAAGCACAGCTGATGGACACTGCCACCTGAAGTTGGTTGGGAGGGCCAATCACTTGGTCCAAATACACCTAAGCTGTCGATTAGGCCTGGCTTCCATACGGGAATCCACTTTGCCATATTGAAAGAGAATATCAGGGATCTTAGTAGATACTGTCTTTTATTCCTTTATTCTTTCATCCATCCATTCAGAAAACCTTTGCTAAGCACCTGCTATGTGTGAGGCAATTCACATAAACCTATGGTATAGGAAAGCAGGCCCTGGAGAGAATTGCCAGAGTTTGAATCTAGCTTCCTTACTCACTAGCTGCACGGTTAGAGGTAAATCTCATATCCTCTCTGGACCTCAGTTTCCTCACTCACCTGACATGGGGATAATTATACAGATCTTTTATAGGTTCTCATGAGGGTTATATGGGTTAGTCCACATAAACCTGCTTGGCATTGCACCTGGAGATAGCAAGTGCTCAGTCAACGCTAGTTATTATTACGGCAACAGCAGTCATCAAGTATATATTTCCTGTTCTGTGTCTATGTCAACGTGTATGAGTTCTGGCTTTAGTGTGCACAAACACTGAAATTTGAAAAATAAAAATGCTTGAGGAGCCAAAAGGATATTGTGTGGACAGAATTGTGTATATGAATGCCAGTGAGAATTGTGGGCTGCTATGAGCCCCACTGGATTTAGGAAGGGGGCCCACTCCGTGTACATCCAGGAAAAACAAACAAACAACTCTATAACTCAGTTATCTAACCATTGAACAGAATTAGTTACATAATTTTCCCCTTTGTCCATTTTGAGAGCCCTGCGTGTGTGTGTGTGTGTGTGTGTGTGTGTGTGTGTGTGTGTGTCAACGTCGCATCTTCGTATGACTGCACATTCCTTCTCTGATGAGTCTACTATTGTTTGAGGAGTTGAAGGTTGGCATTTTCTGGGCTTCACGGCATTTTCATGTGTTGTGGTGCTTTGCATTTTGCAGGTTTTTTTAAAGATAAAATGAGACGGTAATGGAAAAAAATTCCTTACTTGATAGGTTTGAAGGATTCCTCTGATTCTTAAATATCATAGAGGGACGAGAAAGGGAGGAAATTGGGAAGAGGAGGGGAAGAGAGGAGAGAAAATAGAGATAAGAGAAAGGATGAGGTAAGAGAAGAGGAAGAAGTGAGCAATGGTTTGACAAATTCAAACCAAATCTATCTACCAAATTGTCCCACATAGCTATATATTCCAGGGAAGCATGGGGGCGGGGGGTTGATAATCATTGCAACTATTTCCATTGCTGAGGGAGAAAAGATTTTAAGGAAAAATTAAGAGTTAGTGCAATGGCTCAAAGTAACTGCACATCTGAAAATTCTCCATTTACTCTGTGCCCAACAAGAGCAAAGATGAAAACCAAAGCTTCCCAAACTCATGATGATGTGTTCTGGCCTCCCCAGCTTTATGAGAAACCCATGAGATAAGTCTGAGGCCCTAAATTCTCCCTGCCCCTTTGGCCTAGTTGAGTAACCAAGTTCAGCCCAATGGCCTTTAAGATCCACATCCAAATGTCTTAACATTCACTTATCTGATTCCTTCCTTAATTCCCAAATTTAGCACCTAGATTATCCTATTCCTCATGTATACCTGTTAGCTGGTAGAGGTCCTGATTTTTTCAATTAAAAAATAAATATTTTGCCTAACCGGTTTGGCTCAGTGGATAGAGCGTCGGCCTGCGGACTGAAGGGTCCCAGGTTTGATTCCGGTCAAGGGCATGTACCTTGGTTGCGGGCATGTCCCCAGTGGGGAGTGTGCAGGAGGCATCGATGTTTCTCTCTCATCGATGTTTCTGATTCTCTACCCTTCTTCCTTCCTCTCTGTAAAAAATAAATAAAATATATTTTAAAATAAATAAATAAATATTTTAAGTGAGCTAAATTGGAAATCTGAGAACTTACATTTTTAAAAATAAGTATAAAATATATATGGGCCATTTTCCTTTCTGTCTATTGATCCTCATGGGGCTGGATGCAGCCCTCTGTGAAGACAGACTTTTAACCCCCAGTCCCTGCCACTGTCCAAATGGACCAGAAGGCCAAGAAGAGAACTACCTTCTGCCCCCACCTGACTGCCTCTAACTGACTATTAGTTTTTGCAATTCTGCTTAAGTCACACAAACATCTTGATTTATCATAGGATTTTGTATGATATTAGCCCACATGTGTACATGTTTCTATACATGCATAGGCCAAGCTTATGGATACTTTACTTGGTGAGTCCTTATATTCATAAGAATAATAATAGCTAACAACTTCTCCCTGCAATAGGAATTGTTATAAGCACGTTGCATGTATTAATTGATTGTTTATAGATGGAGGGTACAGAGAAGTTAAATAACTTGTTCAGGCCACAGGCTAAGTAACAGAACTAGGACTTGAACCCATGTAGTGCTGGCTCTGAAACACATGTGCTTATGCACTAATTCATACTTCATATCAACTTTTGATCAAAGGAAGTGCAGGCATGTGTAACCTCTTGGGGAGCTCTGTATATTTTGCATCTCATGCCCAGCAGTGTATTCATGCATTTACTTACAAGTTCAGAACAGAGACCCCGAGTCTTAGTAGAAAGACATGGCTAGTACTTTTTCCTGTTCTCCTCCATGGTGTGTGTGTGTGGTTTTGTGAGTGCTGAGCTACATCCTCTGGGGATACTGGGAAGGAAGAAGTTGCTGGTGGCCAGAGCTACAGAGTGGAGCAAACGGGATTCTTGGAACCAGAGTTTATGTTGTTATTCCCATTGGAATTGGGGAGTTTTCTCCCATCTAGCCTCCTCTAGCACCATCAGGAATCTAGACTATCGACAGGCATAGAGTTTGGCTTTAACTCTCCAAATTAGGCAGATGTAGGGAGTGTGGCATCAGGACCTGTGCCAGTGGGGTAAGGTCAGAACTGCTCCATCGAGCAGGGGGAGTTTGCTTCCAAGAATAGAACTGTGCATTTGGTCAAGAAGAGATTTGTTCTGCATTTCTAGAATCTTCCTTCTGATGAAGCCAGAAGCTTTAAAAAGCTAAAGGGTGGGCTCTCTCACCCACAACCACACAGAGAAAGCAATTACCAAATTATACACCACCACCCAGATCCAACATCATTACTCAACTCACATCACCAAGGAGACACCCATTAACCTAATCTCTGAGACATACATTATGTGGAAAAAAATGGATGCTGATATGATCAACGAACACAATAATTCAAAGCAGAAACATGGACATTGCCACCAAACAATACTTAAATTCTTCTAACTCAGTGTTACACAAAGTGCAGTCACCTCAATACAATACCACAAAACACCAAGTAACAAACCTTAAGCCAGCTGCCAATGGCACAATGCAATACACAATAACACAACACAATTCCAACTTTCTATCCCACAGGCACACCTATACACAAAGGCTGAAATCATATGGGCATCTGAGTGATAGCGCTGGTCAAACACACAAAGAGCTGGAGTCAGCAGTGCAACACCCAACCCTTCTGTGTACCCAGCACAAAATGGTCACAGCTCCAGCCTCCCCAACCCCGGTGCTCTCCTGATCCCCAAGCACAGCACAGCCCGCCAGAAAGCAGGGCCCTCCTGTTTCTCCAGCAGGTGGATGTGTCCAGACCATCACCTCCAACATGCCTGCAGGCTCTCGTTGCTCATAAGAGAGTAAACTGTCCCCTGAGCCTGCTTTGCAAGAAAGGACAAATGAGCTTTGTCCGGGTTGGGGTTTAATCAGACTTTGCTGTTACTGAAAATGACAGAGCTCCAGGGATGGAGAGAAAGGTAGGGGTGGGCAAGGGGGCGGGGGGGCTTGCCAGGCTGGGTGCCGGAATTCCCCTTCTTCCACCGAGCCCTGCCTTCTGTGGTCATTCCAGAACCGAAGCCCTCTTGCTGGGTGTTCACTGAGTATCGATTCAGTCTGCAAGCAATTTTAATATTTCTTCAGGGACTTTCCAGCAACAGCACAAGTCATTAATTCACCCTCCCAAATTGCTTATTCAATAGCAGGAACATGGCTCCTGAATAAAGTCCCAGAATTTATGTGACTCGCACGAGTCAGGAGGTCAAACAACTGTTATGGAGCGAAGTTAAAAATCCAAATAAAATATTGACACTTTTTTGGGGAGGGGGTGGGGGAAGTAAAGGTATTTAAAATAGGTTTTTGTTGCAATGCCCCCAGGATAAAGAATGGAAGGAGACTGAAGACAAGTTGGAGTTTATAAAATCAATGAAATTTATTGCATATCTACTTGGCATTTAATAAGTCTCTCATTTCCACATCACTCTACCCCCACCCCATCCTGGCCATAGATAGAAAGACACACAGGTATGCAAATGCACATTCATGCCCATCAATACTGTGCACAGACCAATATAACAACATGATTGTGATGTGAGCGCCTCAGACACCCTGGGAAGGGAACAGTGATGAGTGTGGAGTCATGTATGATTGTGGCTTACATATTTGACAGAAATAGGCATAACTGGGCAGAAATTCATGAAGTTGGTTTCAATAAATACATCCAGTATCATAAATCTTGGATCAATGCATTAGAGCAGACGTGAATATAAAGACACACTAATCATAGAAATAGTTTCTAGAAACTGAGAAACACATCTTATACATTATCTCCACATAATTATGTACATGATTTGAAAGCTAGATAGATACAGAGAATTTGGAAAATCTACACCCCCAAATCTACCAGTGCATATAAAATACATGGCTACCAGACCACTTAACCTAAAATTATGGTTCTTTTGTAACGCAGGTATGATGCTTATCAAATCCAACTATGGCATGTGTGGGGGAGAGGGTCAGCATCTTTAGAATCATGGCTACATGCAATTTCTATTAATTATCTACATATACATTTGCTCAGTTGTCCAGATCGTGGATGTGAAAGACGGGAGGGGAAATTTGTTCATTCCCAAATAGGTAATAAACACAAAAAACTACTAACATAGATATTTCCAGAAGATGTAATATGATTCAGCCTACAGATATTGGAGTCACAGGCCCGGACCCAAAGTCTGGCTCCAGTGCTATTAAGCACACGAACTTGGGCAAGTTGCTTAGCCTCTCTGTTGTCTCCTTGGTATACTAGAGAGCATGCCTATTTGATAGAGTGGTAGTTAGGATTTGAATGAGAAAGAGCATTTGTTACAATGCCTGTCACACAGTGAATATGAAATAAATGATGGTTATTATGTTTCTTATTATTATATGCAGCTCTTCTATTCAGCCCCAGCCTCTCATGGATTCTCCATCTGTTCTTGATATGATTGACTTATTCTACCCAGCGGTTAGCAGCGTGGAGTCTGCAGTCAGACTCCCAGGTTTAAATCCTAGGTTTGCTACTTAACAGCTGTGTAACCTTGGGCAAGTTACATAACCTCTCTGAACCTCAACTCCCACAATAATAGAAAAGAGGAATAAATTAAATAATCCATGTAAAGTGCTTAGCTCACTGCCTGGTACATAATAAACATGTATTCGCTCACTATATCCCTTAATATTATATTATTGTTACTATTAATAGTCACACTTATTTGTTACTAAACAAATAATCTTTAAATATTCACATTATTCCAGGCACTGCTGCTACATGATAGAAATACAATGGCGAGAAATCTAAGCCTGACATCTGCCCCTACAGAGCTCACAATCTAGGGGAGGGTTCAATGTGAATTGAGTAAGCAAGAAAACAAGGTTTCAGCTCTATACTCGACCCTGAGTGGAAGAGGGGAACAGAGAAATAGATTAGAACGCCAGATTAGGGGAGCTTTTGAAGGCAAGGCTGAGGAATTTTGAGTTTATCCTGTAGCTAATAGGAAGCAGTTAGAGGGGTTAGCCACATCACATTCTTGTAGGTGGACAGAGAGAAACCATGCATTGTTTTTGAATGCTGGCGTTAACCAGGTGAGAGGGGGTGGGGTTGGAGGCAGGGAGGCCAGGCAGTCTCTGGGAGATTGCTGCTGCTAAAAGGCACTTCCTCCAGGCTTCCTTCTGCTTGGGAGGGAGGAGGCATGCCAGTGGAGGGACAGGGAGGAATTAGTCCCAGCAGTGAGTCTACAGGAGCACCCTTCATCATATCAGGCAGTCTTCTAGCCTCCGGAGCCTCCCAGGGCCAGCAGGAATGTGTGTGATAGGCAGCAGGCGACCCCTAGCCCTCGCCTGGAAGCCCTCGCCTGGAAGCCCTCGCAGATGAGGGCACGGCCAGTGACGAGAGGAGCTAGTCTGGTCACGGCTCTGGGCTTGGCATGCACTGCAGACCGGTTTCCAAATGGTTAGTTAAACACATTGCCCCTTAATTTTTAAACCTATGCCTATCTTGAAGTTAAATCAATCCATATGCTTACCATTCATCATCTAAACCATCCCTATGGCCCCCTTGGGCCAGCCCCATGGCCCATCTAGCCCAGTAAATTGTATCTGGCCTGGGCTCCCGGGGACACGTGGTGGAAGGATTATCGCCCTCAGTGCCAGTCTTAGAAGGCGACGTTGATGCAGAAAATATGCCCAGGACCTAAAGAATTCACTGGGACTCTCTCATCCTGGAATGTACCAAAAACTATTTTGAAATTATTTTTATTTCTAACCTATAGTTTAGTTCCCACAGAGGAGCTGAGAGCTTCTTGAATTTTGGCTACTGTGTCATTTGGAGTCAGGATTAGCAGATGGGGAGGAATGTCGATTGCTGGAGTATGAGTAAGGACCCCAAGTAGTCTTAACTCACTAAGCCTTTCTCCCTGCTCTCTCAGGGCTTCCCTGGCTAACCACCAGGACAGTTTCCTCACCCCTTGACGGAAGGTCGTCTTCTCAAATATTAGCTTAAGAATAAGTTGGAGAATTTGCTTAAATACAGATTCCTGGGCCTGACCACCATCAGAAACTCTAATCAGGTCTGACGTTACCCAGGATTTGCATTTAGCACACACCCCAGGGAAAGCTAATGCAGGCAGTTCAAGGACAGTAGTTTGAGGAAACCCTTCTGCAAGCTTATAGTTGGGCTCTCATTTCTTGGAGCTCAGTTTTGACTTCTGAGAAGCAACAAGAGGCAGAAGCTCTTGGTACATTTTGGGGGAACCCTGCTAACCTTGGAACCTGTGTATTCCAGTTACATCCTCCTACAGGCAGGATAGAAGGTTCTGCCCATAGCTTCCCCCCATCAGTAACCATTCTCACGCACACAACCCTGCCTGACATATGGTCAGTTGTCCAAGCTGAAACCCACAGGGCATGGGAGTGAGTGCGAGCAGACAACCCTAAACTCTGCACAAATTGCAAAGCGGAAGCCTCAGAAAACAGTTTATGTGCAGCACGTCGGGGCTGCCAGTGGGGTGGGCAGGATGGATGCTATTTCCTCTGTGGGGTGGAGGTAGTAAATTCCACCTTTTCTGTTCCTGGGATGTACAGAGGGGAGATTCCAGTTCCTTAGACTTCTCAGGAGTAGGGAGAGGTAGGAACCGTTTTTGGGAGAGGTGAAATTTTCCTCGATGATCTCTGATACCTCACCTGAGGTTCTGCTGTGAAAACTCTCCAGCTATCTGCGTTGCTCTGACTTGCCTTGGGGCTGAGCCAGGGACAAATGCCTGATGTTGGCAGCTCTCAAAAGGCCTGAGTTGAAACAATTACCGGCATTCATTGGGCAAAATATCCTTTGCTGAAGCAAATATTGTTTTGTCCTCCAGAATGATCCAGCCTATAAGAATACCTATGAAGTCACTGGGAGGGGCCCCTCCTACCACTCCTCAGGCCCAGTGTGCAGTGGGGCCAGCTAGTCTGAACCATTCTCTACACTGGAGTTCCTTTCATTTACCAAACCAGGGTGGATTTTCCTCCTGCCAGGGCAACATTTTCTGCAAAAACTAAAGTGAGTGAGCTATCTACCCCAGGACAATTTAAAGTGACTTACACTTGCATATGACACAAGAATGAAGATACTTGACATCTTGCTCCAAAGACCCTTTGAGCAATCCAGCGATAGGACCAAGCCTGGGGCTAGCCTGCCGTTCCACTTGGAAGTGATTCCAGAGTAGAGAAGGCGGTCTGTCCCAGGCAGCTGGACAGGATTTCATGGGGATGTGCTCGCAGGTCCTGTGTATGTCACATTGTCAGCAGCTGGTGAGCAGGTGTAATTACTCCCATTCTATAGAGGGGATGCTGAAGCTCAGGGAGCTCCTTACCTTTGTTTCGCAGAACACAACAAAACCAGAGGACCAGAATGTGGGAGCTTGGATTTGGGACTTTTGGGTACCTGTCTCCTGGAGGCAGTATGCTTGGCGGGTCAGGGTATGGGCCCTGGGTTAGTCTACCTGAATTCAAACCTCGGATTTGCCGTTTATTAAACGGTTGATCTTGGCCAAGTAATAATATGTCTGATCTGTAAAATGGTTTGTTGTGAAGATTAAGTGAACCATGTGTTTGAAGCACTTAGACCATTGCCCGGCACCTGGTGAATATTTAGGGCAATTGTTTTTATTACTGGAACCTCCACCAAGGAAGCACACTGCTCTTGGAAATCGTGGCCAGCCTAGTCCTGGAAGTACTGCCACCTAACTCCCTCCAAGGTGAGCTGAGGTCACTTCAATGCTAATAGGTCCTCTTCTTGTCCCCACCTCGGGGAGTTTTTGCACACCATTTATTATCATATAATATAATGCAATATAATATCATACATAACATAACATAATATGATGGGTAGGTTAACTTGGAAACCCTGAGGCGGACCGTGGATGGATGGATAGATGAATAGATACATTTGTACTAAGTATACATACATTATATCATTCTATTGATTTGTAAAAAGTTCCCGGTCTGCCTGGCTGTAATGAGATTTTTGAACTTTGCGTGGCGATCAATGAGAGGAATATTATTGGCCTGGAGAATTGATATACCTGCTCTCAGTGGCTTGTTCTGCTCCCAGGCTGCCCCGGCCCCCCAGGTGTACGATTCCAGCAGACACTTAACCTTTTTTACAGTGTCATCGGGCTAAAAGGAATCTAATAGTGACACAGGACTTGTGCTCAGCACTCTGCCACTATTGCTTTCCTGTCACAAATAATTTATAGCCTTCTATTTCCATCCCTGAGTCTGCACCCCAGCCCTGCCTCCCACTTTCCCCCAGCTCCCAGAAATCAATAAACTCACACAGCCACACTGGGACTTCAGGGTGCAAGGAGACAGACAGACAGACAGACAGACAAAGAAGAGAGGCAGAGAGAAGGGCAGGGAAGAGTGAAACACGGAAGAAAGGATGAGAGAAGGAGGAAGAAGAGGGTGTAGAGCCAGAGGAGGACTAAGAATGTCCCCACTGCTTTCTTAGACTGTTGAGGGCTTCTGTGTTTCTGCATGAGTTTAACAAACTATTACTAGGCGGCTGGTCACATGCTTTCATTCTGTCTCACAGAGCCACTAGATTGGTTCCCTCTCCTCTTGGTGGGAGCTGAAGGCTTCCTGGGAATTTACCCAAGACGTAGTGATCCCACCTGCCTTGTCATCCTTTACTCTAAAGCTCAACCTGGTATCTCTTGGGTCCGGAAGAAGCTGCTGCTCATAGTGTCTACAGATCCACCCCCAGGCAGGGGTCCCCAGTCTGTCTTCTCTGATGCAACCTCTTTTTGGGTCAGGCTGTGACACCTGCTGCTGCTGTTTCCTGTCTTCTCAGTGTCTCTGTAGCAGCTGCATTGACCAGACAGGGGCATGTTGGGCTGGGAGGCCTCCTGCCTGCACCTGGCTCAGCCCCTAAATAGAAAACAGCCAGGCCTAGGGGTCGCCCATGGGAATACTACTATTTGTTGTTGTTATTATAGCTAGCACTTGTTGAGCCAAGCATCATACTAATTGATGAGTTACCATCTTTAATCCTCACTATAGTCCTAGGAAGTAAGTAGCAGTAGTATTTTATTATACAGGTGAGGGAATAAGAAACTGCAAGGGTTTCAAAGGCAATAAGTAACAAGAGCTGGGACCCAGACTGAGCTCTTTCTCCCTTTGCTCTAGTCATACTCCTGTGAGTGTGGGAGACGCTGATTGCCTGAAGTCCCCACGCTGGCCCCGACAGAGCCTGGAGGTCCCAGGAAAGTTAGAGGAGAAAGAACATCCCTGTGGGAAAAAGCATGCTGGAAAAGGAAGCGGGGAGCAGGCACCCTGACAGGGCAGTCTTTCCGGAAACAGGAAATAGCATCTCCCAGCCCCCAACTCTAGAGATGTGCTCTCCAGGGCTCCTGACTGCACCCTCCAAAGACCCATACGCCGAACTTACTTGACTTTCCAGGCCAAACCTTCCTGGGACCCTGGAGGCCATTAGAGGTATCTGTCTGTCTGTAGGGCCAAGAATGCAAAAGAATTGGAGGAAGGGGAGGAGGAACTGGGGAAATAGTATCAAGCAGTCACCCAAGACAACTGCTTTTCTCCATCCTTTTAGCCCCTCGTGATATTCCTGTGAGTTGTTGGGTTGTGTATGAGGTGCAGGAGGGCAATGGCTGGCCATCAGGTTTCCACAATCCCATTTCTTAAATTCCCCGCGATCAGCTCTCGATCTTGCAAATACCCACAGCCCAGAGGGCACGGGTGGACACCAAGAGTATTAGTGAGTAACTCACAGCAGGCAACCTGCCCAGCTCCTCTTCCAGGCACCACCAAGCCACTGTCAGGGAGTCCTTGCTTTTCCATCACTTGCTGCCTCAGCTAAGTCTGCACCTGTGCCCCAGGGGTCAGAGGCACTGAGTAACAAAGACAGAAACTCCACAAGGCCAGCGGTTATCTGTCTCATCCAGCCCCAGCTCTGAGGCTTCCTTAGTCCAGAGCCCATCGGCCCTCAAGCCAGAGCCACCCACAGGTCAGTGAGATCCCAGAAGCTGTTGCTGCAATGAATTAGAAGCAGCTGCTCTGACCTGCTCCGCCTCCTTCTAGGCCAGTGGTTCTCAACCTTGGCTGCACATTAGAATCACCTGGGAATCTTTTTAAAATCCTGATTTCTGGGCCTCATCCTCTGGAAATTCTGTTTCTTTGTTACTAACGTTGTGGCCTCACCCCATAATAAAGAAACAGAATTTCCAGAGGATGAGTCCCAGAAATCAGGATTTTAAAAAGATTCCCAGGTGATTCTAATGTGCAGCCAAGGTTGAGAACCACTGCTCTAGGCCTTTCCTGTAGATCAGTCTACACCGCCCTTAGCTATTCCAGTCTTTCCCACTGTGATTATGCTCCAAACACTCCTCCCCGCCCCAACTCTTGGGAGATGACCTTGCCTTCTTGCTCTAAGAGAATAAGCTCCTTTTCAAAGCTTTTGGCTCCCTCAAAACATGCCATCTCTCCCTAATTTCTCCCCTATGTTCTCCATTCCATTCTCTTGTTGTTTTGCCTTGCTTTCACCAGCATTCACAATCCCTTAGCCAACCAATCGCTCCCTCTTCACAGGTTTTTCCTCCTCAGCCTAAAGACTTATTATCCATGTCGCCACTTCCTTAAAAAGCCTTCCCTCCACTCAGTTCACCGCCCCTGGCTTCCACACTTTTCTCTCCTTTCCTCCTATGCACTTCCTAACCTCTTTTTGTCTGGTTCCTTCTCTTTGTTTATATTGCTCTCCCCAGGGTCACTAGTAGTCACTAAAATCCCCAGATCTATGCCCCTTCTTCTTCCCAATTCCCTCCAATCCTCTTGTCGCTGTTGACACTGTGAGTTATGTTCTCCTTATAGAAACATTCTTCTCCGTTGAGTTGGGTGAAACTGCAGATCCTGGTTCTGCCCTTTCCTGTGTGGCCAGTTCTGACCCCTTGGCAAGGTCAGGTTCCTTTTCCCAGTCTCTGAAAGTGGCGTCCACTCCTCACGCCTCTTGAACCTCTCAACACTCCTCTCCTTGACAACCTTCTAAATCAGCGGTTCTCAACCTGTGGGTCACGACCCCCTTGGCAGTCGAACCACCCTTTCACAGGGGTCGCCTAAGACCATCCTGCATATCAGATATTTACATGACGATTCATAACAGTAGCAACATTACAGTTATGAAGTAGCAACGAAAGTAATTTTATGGTTGGGTCACAACATGAGGAACTGTATTTAAAGGGCCAGAAGGTTGAGAACCACTGTTCTAAATCCATATCTGCTA
The DNA here is from genome assembly GCF_963259705.1 of Myotis daubentonii. Taxonomy (NCBI): domain Eukaryota; kingdom Metazoa; phylum Chordata; class Mammalia; order Chiroptera; family Vespertilionidae; genus Myotis; species Myotis daubentonii. Next base: position 45,742,690 of record NC_081852.1, read on the forward strand.
TGCCAGCTGGGTGTGGGCATGTCCACCTGGACACTCCTCCCCCACCTGATGCTGCATGTCTAGGACCAACATCCCCACATGCATCCCTCTTTCTGACAGTGGTACAAACCACCAGCTTTTCAGTTACCAGACTTGGGTCTTTAGAGCTATGGTAGACTCCAGTTAATTGCCAAATCCTGGCCATTTTGCTTTCACCATATCTTGCAAATTCTTTCCTTTTTTCCTGAGAACAGCCCCTCATCGCCTCCTGCCTCCATACTGCTTTACCAGAACCAGTTTGTATGTGCCCCCTCTAGTTTAGAAATCACTCGTGGGCCTGAGACCCTCTAAACCTGGTCCCCATATATTGGGGAAAGTGTGAGGAAAGCATTCACTTTTGAGACTAAATTCTAACTTTATCCTAATTGGCAGTGTAATCTCCAGTAAGCTTCTTAACCTCTGTCAGCTTTGGTTTCCAATCTGCAAAATGAGGATAATAGTATGCACCTTGGAGGCTGTGAGAATTAACACGTGTATATAAGTGGTATGAATTGCATATAAGATTGGCACATAATACATGCTCAGTAAGTGGGAGATCACAATTCTCATCACTTGCAAGTTTGCAGCCTTATATTCTCTCCTCCCTTCCATACCTCCCCTGTTCTGGCTGACTGGTCTGGGCATGAGCCCCTGAAACATCAGGTTCATTTGGCTCCCATGCTTTGATTCTACTCCCCTCCAACACCTGATTATAATGTTTCACCCTCTGCTTCGTTGTTCATCTTAGAATCATGTTTTTTAATGGAGAAAGAGACATTAGAGATCCCGTAATCCAAGCATGTCAAACTCGCAGCCAGCGGGCTGCATGCTTCAATATGTATGAGGCATGCGGACTGCTGGCCACGAGTTTGACATGCTTGCTGTAGTCTAAGCTTGTTAGGCTAACAACAAGAAAGAACCTGAAGCCTAGAGAAGTAGAATGATGAGCCCAAAGCTCTGTAGCCAAAAAATGGCAGAGTCAGAAGCAGGGCTTGGGGCCCCTGCCATGTAGCCCGGTGCCCTGTGCACCATCCCCCGTGCCTCTGGCTCCTCTGTGTATCTGTATGTTTAGCCCTACTCTGCTTTGAAGCGCTACATAAAGTTTCACCTCCTCAGTGACTTCTCTCCCGATTACCCTGCCCGCAAGGGGGATGATGCCTTTTGGCACTTACACTTGGCCCCCTTGGAGTTACTTAGCTTTCTCTGAGTGTGTGTCTTCCTTCCCTAACTTTATATCCAGCACTTTCAGGCAAGGGCCTCATTTCTGTTGTCTGGCAGCGCTCGGTAAAAGCTGGTTAGAGAGGAGTGCACTCATGGTATTATGACTTACCTGCTGGTTGAAGTGAACTTGGATCACACACGTTTCTGCAGGGAGGAGCAACACTGTTGGAAAAACTGCTTCCAAGGGCACCTAAGTTGATCAGTGAGTGGAAGGGCGCGTTCCTCAGTCCTGGCCCCAGGGGTGGCCTTCTGTATCACATAGCCCTTAGTCCTTCGATCACTGACTAGCCAGCTCATCCCAGGTCCTGGGATGTTTGACTCACCCCAGAGTGCACAGTGGGGTGGGGGTGGGGGGCGGGCACCGGGCTTTTCAGCTAGCCTAGTAAAGGAGCTCTGATCCAAGTAGGACCTCAGAAAGGGAGGCCATCAGGCCAGCGAGCTGGACAGGGACAGAGCAGTACGTGAGAAGTTGTTCAGGGCCTGACATCTGGCAGAGGGACCGTGCGCTGTGTTGGAATCTTGGGGACAAAAGGGTCACCTGTAATGCAGCCTTTTCCTGGTTACTTCTCCTTGGCTCAGTAAAGGGAAATTTCACCCCCTCCCTCGGCTCTGGAGTTGTGTGGTACAGTCCCAATAGGAAAGCCAGCTCCAAAATGATCTTCAGATCTAGGGAGTCCCGCGCCCAGGAAGAGATTTGCATGTGATTAGGAAAGGGGAAGGGGGGAGTCCCCACCCCCACCAAGGGGAAGGGTGCTGTGCTCTACTCACTCTGCTGCCCCAATACCTGCTACCAAAAATCAAGCTGCAATCCTGATGATGCACACACGGCAGGACAGAGGCAGACGGCCTCCACCCCCAGAGCAAACAGGAAGGAAAGCATGCCTTGCAGCAGTCAGTGAGGCCGGGTGCAGGGGGCAGATGAGTGAGGAAGGAGCTGAGGGCTGGTCTCTGCAGGTCTGGGCTAGAGTTGCTGGGGAAGGAGAGGCATGTGATGTGTGGTGCTGTTGCAGGATCATCCGGACCAAAGTTCAGCAGCCTTTTCACCCAACACCGGATGGGGCTGGGACTGGAGTGACTGCGCCTGGCCACACCATTGGTAAGAGGGCTCAGGCTCAGGGAAGCGGGTAGGGGTAGTGGCAGGGGTCGAGGGGGTGGGGAAGCAGGACCCCACCTGAGAGAGCTGGATATGCAGCTACGCCCAGAACTACTTTTTTCCAATTTGCGCTCTCTATGAGCTCCTAGAGCAGCCGTGGGCAAACTACGGCCCGAGGGCCGGATCCTGCCTGTTTGAAATGAATAAAACTAAAAAAAAAAAAAAAAAGACCGCACCCTTTTATGTAATGATGTTTACTTTGAATTTATATTAGTTCACACAAACACTCCATCCATGCTTTTGTTCCGGCCCTCCGGTCCAGTTTAAGAACCCATTGTGGCCCTCGAGTCAAAAAGTTTGCCCACCCCTGTTCTAGAGGCTCAAAGGTCTTCTTGAGAGAGACTAGCTCACTGGGATCCCTACCCCTCTCGCCATATCTATCTATCTCATCCTTCCCCTTCCTCCCTATTAATATTTCCCCTTTAGCATAGCTTCTCCCCCCCTTCTCCATCTTTTGTTTTTATCTGATCCTGTCTCCCTATTTGCCCCTCTTTTTTCATATCTACTATCTTACTCCATTTTTGTTCTGTTTTTGATTTCTAAAATTATCATTCTCTTCTCTTCCCTTCTCTCCTCTTCCCCCCTCTTTCTCTTCCTCCTTCTCTTTTCTCATCTCTGTATGTGAGGCTCTGGGTTTGTGCCTCTGTCTCTCTCCCTCCCTCTTCATAGCCTATTTCTTTTGATCTCTGTCTCTCTGTCATCTACTTGGTAACTCTTTGCCTCTCTCCAACCTCCATATTTACGGATCCTTGCTCGTGGCCTTCCAGAGACGTGACCTAGGCCATACCAAAACACCTGCTAACATTCCTACCACCCCCCCCCAATCATACAGTCTTCCCTTTGGCCCAAGGGTGCTTGGTACCAGGTATTAAGGAGCTGGGATGTGATCAAACTTTTCCTGTTGCCCCTCTTGGCAGCTGTCCCCTGCTCTCTTGACTAGCAGGAAATAGAATGGCAGGCCCCAGCCCTCCTGGAGTTGGCAGGATCTGTTGTTTACTAGGCCTGTATTACAGCGTGTGCTAGGAAGGAGGGCTGGGCTGGGCTGTACCTGAGTAGATCATTACAGAGTGAATGTGTTCACTAGTCTGTGCCCAGAGGGGGGAATGAGGAACTTCTCAAGTGATTTCAAGACCAGAAGCAACTGAGAGAGAAGAGCTATGCACTCCTGGAGAATATCAGGACCATTCTTGTGTCTCCTAGGGATTCAGAGACAGATCTTAGAAAGCCACAGAGTCTAAATCAGGATTGGTAAAGACGGCCCAGGAGACGGAGAGGCAGTGAGATGCAGTTTGTTTAGAAGGGCTTTCCTGGCCCCAGGGATTGGACTAGCTGTGCAAGGAGGCCTCCTAGGAGCTGTGCTCACTCCAAGACTGCTGAGTCACTTTTTAGGTTGAGTCAGCTTTAGGTTTCCATTCATCTTCAGGGGAGTGAGTTCAGGGCACCAGTGACCTCTATAGGTCTGCAGAGAAGGCTTGGGGTTGACTGGCCACCACCCAGTCCAGGGCTGGACAGAAGTGAATAGCCTGCTCTGTATGTAGCTATGCCTTCTCTCTTAAACCTCAGAGAAAGAAGGGGAATATGGGCTCCCCATCCCTCCTTATTTCCTCTGCTTCTCTCTGCCCCTAGCCTTGGGGCTTTGGCCTGCGATCACCACTGCTTTCCTGATGGCATTTCCTCCTTATTCTCACCCAGTTCCCAGTACGGCCTCCCCTCCTGTTTCCAGCGCCTCCAATGATCCAGTGGGATCCTACTCCATCAACGGGATCCTGGGGATCCCTCGCTCCAATGGCGAGAAGAGGAAACGTGATGAAGGTAGGGAGGAGGGAAGAGGCTTGGCTTCCCTATGCATGCTTTGTCCTTGGACTCAGAGCTCCGGTTTCGGCCCAGCCTCGCAGCTGCTCTGCTATGAGATCAGTTTTAGTGGCAAAGCCCAGGTCCCCCCACTGCCCTGCTGGCTCCTGGAGAGAGGGAGGCAGGCTGCTGGTGGGGCCATCAGCTTCACCATCTGCTCAGCAGCCTTGACTGCTCACCTTCCTCTGGGACTCACCCCCAATATCTCCGTGGGATTCCAGGAAGAGAAGCATAAGCCATGTACTTTGGGAAGATTTTGGAGGCTGGGGGGCATCTGGTCTCTGACCTGAGGATAAAAGGCCAATTTGCCTTGAACTCACCTGATCCCAACCCATCAGGAGGGAGGGGAGTGGTGTCACATACAGCTGACCCTGCTGTCCTTTCTCTGTGACACATGGACACTGGCCCCATTAAAACCAGCCAGGGAGCTGGACATGGGTCCCTCTCTGTGCTCCCCCCATGGGAGGAGACACCGGCTCCTCTCTGGCCTGCCCTCATTCCCTGTAATACCTCATGGTGCAGCCAGCTGTTAAGCATGGAGGTAGAGAGGGAAATAAAGAGGAAGAGGAGAGGGGAAAGGAGTAAGAGGAGAGAGTGGTGGCCATGAGCTTGGGAGAAGGTGTTGTTCATATGGGTGACATTAGAGGTCCCTTGGTGACCGTCTGGTTCTCTTATGATGCATGGCCAGGGTGCAGGGCTGGCAGGCCATGGCAAACAGAGACACCAGTGCCTGGAACCTGCTTCTAGCCCCAATCTCATGGTCTCTGCTGGAGAGGCAGTAGCCTTCTGCTTTAGGGAGAGTGTATGATTTTAAGGGTATGATTTTAAGGATACCATGAAATAGACAGAATCCTCTAGAGATGAGCACAAAGGGGGTGGCCATATATCCCATTAGTCCAGATGGTCCCAATTTATACCTTTTGTCTCTGCATCTTGGCCAGTCAGCATCTCCTTGTTCTTTCAAAAATGTTCTGTTTAGACAATAAGCCATATAGTCATCCTAAGCCTAGATGAGCCCTTGAATTGGGGCAGCTTTAGAAGGTAAGGAACAGAGAAAAGGGACAACACTGAGATTCCCTGGGCCCCAGGGAAAGATATGAGAGCCCTGGACTCCAGTAGAAGGGGCAGAGTGTAGGCGAGGCCTGGGTCTGGCAAGACAGTGATGACCTGGTGCTGGCCTCCTTCCAGAAGCCCTAATGGCCTCGTTTCACAGGGAAACAGCTTGTCTGGCTCTATTTCTCCTTCTTCCCAAATATCCAAACCCATTTGGCTGCCACGGCCTTTGCTACTCACTGAATTTCATTGTGGTTGTTTTGGCCACAGCCCTGATGGGCAGGGGGAGGCGATGTGAAAGGCCCTTAGTTCCACTTCTCCCTGAGGGGTTCCCACATTCAGGCCTTAGCCAAGCTTCCTGATGCCCTGAGTATTTGGAAGATTCTGCCCCAAACCCTAAGGGGTTTCTCCTTTAGCCACTGCCCTGCATTTTTCAGAGTGAGAGATGTTCAGGAAGCCAGGGTAGGCCACAGACCCCCTCACCTCTCTCTCTCCGATTGTCCTGCGGTTGGACATGCTTTTTGCTTCCTGGGCTCCTATGGGCCATGAAAAGAGACCAGGGGTAGGGAGGCACTGGCATGAGGCTGTGGCCACCCCCGGTTGGGCCTGGTTGGCCCAGAACAGAGTGCTGTCCTTTCTGAGCAATTGGTCACATTCATTGTTTCAAGTCAATTCAATTCAGTGAACCCTTCCTGTGCGTTAATCACAAGAAAGGCTTGGTGCTATAGGGTCCCAAAGCAGAACGAGATATGGTTCTTGTCCTTAAGGAGCTTACCGTGTAGTGGGGTGTGTAAAACGTGTGAGCCCAGAGAGCGGAAAGGCCCATCAGATATCCGTGTTGTGGTGGAGGTCTGGGCTGCGGGCCGTTGGAGCTCAGAGTGGGGAGAGAACAAACCCCAGGGAGGGCTGCTCTGTGAGGAGGGCCCTGAGGAATGGGCGAGGGGCATGTTCAAAGACAATGGTGGTGTGAAATTCTCTGCTGGACCCAGCCTTGTGACCAGAAGGTTCTGTGATGAGAAAGTGCAGGGGCACTTCGGCTGGAATGAAAGGGCGGGAGGGGAAGTCATGGGAAATCAGGCTAAGTAAATGGGTTAGGGTCGCAGATCAGGTCAAGACCAGATCATATAAGGCGTTTGGACTTTTTCTGCAGGCAAGAGTAGTCGCCGAAAGTGTGTGAGTGGGAAGGGAAAGGGACAGGGCTGGGGTGGGGAAGATCACCCTCCAGCAGGGTGACAGTGGTGGCAGTGGGGAGACATCTCAGGAAGCAGTTGAACTCCTGTAGGTGAGGGACAGGAGGGTCTCCAAGTGTCCTGCTTACACACTCACTCCCTGGGCCTAGCGAGGTGGCAGGAAGGATCAGAGGCCCTACTGCCTTTTGGGGGGATGTGGAAGGGTTCTGTTGCCCTGACTCTCCCTCCTATTGACCCACCACAGATCTGATAGAGCTGTCCTTTCCCTGGTAGAGCCTATAAGGGAGGCCCGTTCTCTGACCCCTCGTCCCCACACCACATACACTTGACCTATCGGACCCAGATGGGAAGAGAGGAAAAGAAAAGAGAGAGCAAGGACAGACCTTCCCCAGCCTGTACTCCCCCTCCCCCACTCTTGGTGCCTCTAAGCAGCCAGGCCCAGTTTGCATTAGTGAGCAGCTCAGATGATTAAGAATAGGGGAGATAATTATGTGTCAAGATGATGTAGCCCAACTCTGCAGTCAGGCCAAGGTAGCACAGCAGCTGGCAGGCCAGTAGCAGGAGGCAGCCTCCGGCCTGGGCTGCACCGACACCCAGGTGTGTCCTTTAGCTCCTGGGCCAGCACTGCAGGCAAAAGAGAAAACTGGCTTGAGGAGCTGAGGGCATTGGGATGGGAACAGGTATGCGTGTCAAGGGACTGAGGGAGTGGACAGACAACATCTCCCTCCAGGAGAACCCTGATGCCCTGCCAGGCTGGCCTTTTTTTTTTTTTTTTTTGGCCCCTCTTACTGTGGCATCTCCCTGGGAGTGTCATACTCTGAGGGCAAGCTGTGAACCTCTCTGTCCTCAAGGAAGCCACTCCCGCTCCTGCCTCTGGGTACAGCTCAGCCTATTCTTCAGCTCTAACAATGTCATGGTGTTGGGCATTAGCGAGGACAATCACTGCAGCGTGTGCTGGCGTTATTGGAGACAATCTCAGCAGTAGTTATTGGTGTTCACAGTGATAATACCCAGAGCATTATTGGCACTGGCACTTGGAATATGGACAGCGTTATTAGTATCTGCAGCAATCATATCTGTGGGGATATTAGTAAAGGGTCGATCAGCTGTGACTCTGGGGAAAAAGAAACTGACAGTGACTGTGAGTCCTCTTGAGACGCCTTCTCAGCCCTTGGCCTTTGCAAGAATCCCCAGACTTTCCTTTGAGAAATATGCTACCACCCCCCCTAAACCCCAAGAGTCCAGGAGATCCCAGAATCAGACAGGTAGACAGGCTAGTGATGGATGAGTAAGGTATGTCACAAAGCCCCCAGAAGACTGTCTGGGGCGGTAAAACCCTGTTGTGGACCCGTAAAGGCTTTACCTCTTTTTGGCTACAATTATGGCAGAGTATATTAGGGTCCTTTGAAGGTTACTGCCTCCCTGAATGTGGCTTGTCTTGGCTTATGTGGCTGGAAGATAAAGAGACTTACATTTTTTCAGGCTCAAGAACCAAAGGCCTTTGCCTTCCCCCAGTTGCTTTCAGCCATGGCCCAAAGTGTTGCTGTCCATTGGTGTTGTTGAAACACACGGCAATTGCATAACCCGTCCAACAATCCAAATGAAGTCATATGGTCTGAGTCTGTTAATCTGTGGGCGGGGAGGTGTGTTGGTCTCATCCTTTGACGTGTGGGATTGCAGGGGGCTGTGATTCTGCATTCCATTAATTAGGTGCACAATGAGTTGTGCAGTTGAGTGGTGCCAAACCGGTGCAGTTGTGCATTTGCAGGCAGGGCAGGTTGCACGGCTGCAAACAGCCGAGTCCTGTCACTGCCTTTATAGCTCCCTCCTGCTTTGGATGGAACCGTAACTGGAAGAAGCAGTTTATTTCCTTAGTTAGTTTCCCGCCTAGAGGTCCCCAAGTGTGTTGCTCAGGTTAGACTTGGAGCAAAGGAAGAAATGAAGCTGTGGAAACGAGCAGCACCTACCCCAGTGATGGCGAACCTATGACACACGTGTCAGAGGTGACACGCGAACTCATTTTTTTGGTTGATTTTTCTTTGTTAAATGGCATTTAAATATATAAAATAAATATCAAAAATATAAATCTTTTTTATACTATGGTTGCAAATATCAAAAAATGTATATATGTGACACGGCACCAGAGTTAAGTTCGGGTTTTTCAAAATGCTGACACGCCGAGCTCAAAAGGTTCGCCATCACTGACCTACCCTGTCTAGGAGCCTTGGATTCAGGCAGGGGAAGGCTGCAGACACCCCCCTCCAACCCCCCCCCCCACCCCGCCGCAAGGAAGGAGGATTTGGGATGGGGGCCAGCGGGCCGTCCCTGAAGGGCAGCAGGAACGGGCAGTTGGAAAAGGTGTGAGCTCTGTCAGGCATAGCTGGGTTTGAACCCTAGTGCCTTGGTCATGTCACTTAACCTTCATCAGCTTCATCTTCTCCTCTATGAAGGGGAGACAGTAACAGCATTCACTTCACAGGGACTGTGGAAAGGACTTCACGAGGTCATGGATATAGAATGCCGAGCCAATCCATCTTGGAAGATGGGTCACTGTGTTTCTGGGGGGGGTGGGGACGTAATTAATTGGCAGGTTTAAGTTTTGAGAGAAAATGAAGTCATGTCAGGAAGAAGCTTACTTGGGCAGAGCCTCCCTAGTCTTGGTGCGGCCCCTGTTAAGGAGGGGAGCTAGGGCAGTGGGGGGAAGATGGCAGCTCCCCGTGTGTGATGGGGGGACCTTGGTCTATCTCTGCTTACTCATTGGCTCTGCAGTTACCTAGTTGGGTCACATGCCCTCTCTTAGCATCCAAAGACATTTCAGTTGTATGTAAATAAATATAGGACCCCGTTCTTTTCTACCAGGGAGGCACCCCTCCCTCTATTCACTGCTGTGCATTTCCGCTCCCATGTGTAAGTTTACTTGTTTACTTTGTTTATGGACATATATGTAATTTTTTACATAATTTATGAAAGTGTGTGTGTGTGTTTTCCAGCATTCTGAGCTCTTTGGGTGAAAGGGGATGTAGAACGCCAGGCATTGGGCAGGCATGCAGCCTTCTGGAGAGTGTATATATTTGAAGAGATGAGCAGATGTGAGCAGCTGCATGTCTACGAGTGCTAGTGAACAGGGAGAACTCAAGCCAGGCCTGAGTGTGTTAGAGCCCGTGGTCTTGAGGCACAGGGCCCCATAGACATTACCCTGCATCTGTTGGCAAATGGATGGGCTGTACTGAACCCGCCTCCAGGGGTGGCCTGGGACTCAAGGCAAGGGAGACAGGCTGGGAGCCCCTATGCCCTCGGGCTATATGGGAGTTGTCACTCAGCACCCTCATACCCTTCGAAGAAGAGCCTGGTCTCCCAACCTCAGGGTCTTGCCCCCCTCTTCTACCTGCCTGCCTTTCGGGATCTCTCAGTGTCTGTCTGTCTCTCATTTGCTCTAGTCGAGGTATACACTGATCCTGCCCACATTAGAGGAGGTGGAGGTTTGCATCTGGTCTGGACTTTAAGAGGTATGGGGGCCAGAGGGAACCTGGTGTGGGGGTCAGGGGAAATAGCTGGGGGTGGCGGTTAGAGACCAATAAGAGAGTGGGTTCCTAAGGGCCAGTGAGCAGAAAAGGAGGAGGTGGCTCAAGCGTCCGCTGGGAAACCAAGAGGCTAACAGAATCTCAGGGCCTGGATCACTTTTCCACGGGCCACTGCGGGGTGTGGGGGCTGAGACCCCAGTGGCCTGGAGGATCAGGCAGTCAGTGGATGGGGGGCACTTTTTCCAGCCCTTGGAAAAACAAAGAGCAGATCGGGTAGTAAAACAAAAGCAAAGGAGACCTGGAAGCACCTGACAGCCCTAATTCATCACGGCCCAAGTTTTTTCCTGTGTTCCCATTATATTTGTTTGTAAAAGTGGAAATCAATTTTGAAGGTAATTTTCTGGAAAGAATGGAAGGGAGGTGGGAGGGCCGGATAAGGCAGAGATGGTAAAAGGAAAAATTTAGGCCAGGCACAGCCCAGGGGCAGCTCTTGGCAAGGTGAAAGAAAATTGCATATTCAATCTCCATCCATGAATCTCCCTCACTGCTGCCCGCCTCCTGCTTGAAAACAATGAAGGCTTTTTTCCCAACGCTGGGCAGGGCCTCGGTATCAGCCTCACTTTAACTTCAGGGTCATTAATTCCCTGATTATTGAAGGAGAAGAGAGGGTTGTAGCATCGTCAATTCCAAAGGCACCCCCCATGTGATCAGGCCCTGGCTGGGGTGCGGTGGGGGACAGCCAGGGTGGGGTGAGGTGTTGTTTCAGAAGAGCAAAAGGAGGGAGGAAGTGGGGAGCCAACTGGACTGGGGGGAAGGAAGCCAGGAGGAGGGTAAAGAAGGCAGTCATTACTGCATACCTCTGTTGTGTTGTTATTGCAAATTAAAAGTAGCATGTTCCACTCCACAGCTATCTTTGGGGAGGGAGGGGCACCGAGGGAGGTGGGGGATCTTATCATTGCTTCTTCAGCAGACCAGCCGTGGTGTCACCGTGTGAGGTGACATTTGAATTTACAATTCCGCTGAGAAAAGCCATTAATTCACAAATTAACATTTCTCCCTCTCCCTCTCTCTTTAACACTCTCTCCCTCTCTCACATGGATGTGCAAGCAATTGAAAAGACAAAGGAAATAGCCTTAAGGAAGAGACTTTACTGCTAGTCTGTCTGTGCTGAGATTGCTCCCCCTGCTTCCAGATAGATAAACCAATTACCTGAGCAGCTCTGCTCCTGGCCGCCCGCGATCGCGATCGCCTCCTTTTGTAGGCTGCCTCCCCGGCTGGATTACACTCGGTGTATCTCATTAATGTAAACCAGGCATGCCCTGGTCACCAGTCTCTCTTCCCCGCCCTCCTTCTGGAGGGGCAGCGGGAAGAGTGCTGGTGTCAGAAAAGGCAGGCAAGGAGGACCCCCTGGAAGAGGAGAGGCTGCGCCTGCCCCGCTGGCCCGCGCTGGGACTTTGGGTGCAGCCTTCAGTCCTGGAGGAGGCCGCTGGGGGAAGTCTGCAGGTCGGCACACCCTGGTCGGCTGGCACGGGCAGACATTTAGAGGCAGAAGCAGGAGCCAGAGCTGACTCTCTCGGGCCCACAGTGTCTGTCTTCTGCGGCCTTTTGGTCCAGCTGCAGGGGGCTGGTGGAAACAGAGAAGGATCTAAGTGTTCCTGCAAGGGAAGAGCTTCGGGAAGTTTCGCTGAGCACATACCATTTTCATGGGCCAGGGTTCAGCCTGAAGGAGCTGGGAGGGGTGCCGAGGAGGGCCCAGAAGACACAGTGAAGTTGCACTATGTTGAGTAAACAAAATGAAGAACGAGGTCTCACTGATTCCTTAACCTAAACCCAGCACTTGGGCACAGTTACCTGTGTTCACCACCTAAGCCACACACACACACACACACACACACACACACACACACACACACACACCCATTTGATTGGTTTTAAAGAATCCCCACCCAGGAGTGTAAACCTGGGTGGCGTGCCCTCAGAGCTCTGAAGTGAGCTCACATGGTGGGCAAAGAACTACGGAGCCTCGTTTTGCTTCCACTGTCCTCTGGGCCCTGGCCAGGCCCTGTAAGAAAGCATTATATTGGCAGAGGGAAGCCAAGCAGAGTTTGAGTTTCTCTAAGGACAGGTGCTCTGTGGGTTATTGCCAGATTGATATGATTTCACATGCGCTATACTACCAAGCACGGGTCACAGGCTGCCCCTCGTGAGGCAAGTCCTAGGAAAGCCCAGAAACCAAGTCCACAGGAAGGTAACCATCCATCTAGACAAGTGCCTGAGTTTAACTGCGTTAACAAAGCTCACCCTGTATTCATTTCCCAACAAATATCCAAACCCTGGCTAATGTCCACTCTAGGCTAAGAAGGAGCTAAGGTTCAAAGGTCTGCATTCACTAAGACACCAAAAAAGTCCACTTATGAGAACATATTTGTTGTTATGATTATATCTTCCCAGTAAACTGGGAAATCAGGCCGTTCATGCTGAGGGGGGAATTTTTCTATCTTAGTTGGATCGAAATTTTTAGCCAAACCCTGGACAATGTTGGCCGTGAGCCCGTTGAACACTGACCATGTCATTATACAGAGGTGGGTGTAGGGCATGTCGATGTGTTATTAAGGCCTGCACCTTGGGGCCTGTGCACACATGGGCTGGCTTTCCTCTGTGGGGAAGGACTGGGGTTAGCCAGGGTGGTGTGGAGCTGACATGGGTGCATGAATTTGTACATAAATCCCTGCGTTTAAACCAGAGACTTCAGTCAAATCATTAACCACCTCAGGCTCCTAACCAGTTCCTGCTGTTGTAGATAAAGAATTATATTTCCTTGTTTGAGGAAGTATGTTGCGATTTTGCACAAAAGAGCTTTTTTTTCTTTCATAAAATGCCAAAACGTTAAAATAGGTGGACCCCAGCCCCCAGGAGAGAATGTACAGATTAGCAGTAGAGGGGCCTGCGTGCACCCCTCCACCACTGAAAGTTGGGGGGCGGGGGAGGGGTGTAGCACAGTATTACAATTTTCTCAGCAAAGGCATCTGTGTGTTTCTGGGCACGTGTTTGCACACCCAGCTTGTCAGACTGTCTTCAAACCCTAGTCTTCCACTTGGCAACTACCTTCCGCCCTGCAGGTAGCCTCGTTCTCCTCCCCCCACCCGGCAAGGGCACCAAGCGAGAAATGAGAAATCCGCTGCCTCAGCGCTGCCCTTCTCCCCCAGGAACGGGCTGTGGGCAGGAGGGAGGGGCCCAGCCCTGAGCCTGTCCCCCAGGCCCTGCTGCTAGTGGGCTGGCCTCCCTGAACACCTCCTCCTTTGCAGGCCAGTGGGCAGCTGAGAAGGGCAGGGGCATGGGGGACCCCTTGGAAAAAGGATTTGGAGAGAAGGCAGGCTGGATTTGGAGACCCAGGATTGCTGCCCAACAGAGGAATGGGTCCTAGCCACCTTCCCGACGCTGTGGGCTGCACAAGGAGCCCCGGAGCCCAGGGAAGGACTCCCTCCTGCCTGCCTTCCCCAGGGCCATGGTGGCTGGAAGGCTCTCCAGGACCCTCCCCACCCTGCCCTGTGGGGGTGGAGAAGCCAGGAGGGCTGGGGGAGGGCTGGGAGATGATCACGAGCCTCAGAGCCGAGTTGCAGTGGAGCCAGTAATTCAAACCATCCTGACCCTTCGGTGAACCCGAACCTGCTGACCTTGACAGCACCAGACAAGGGAGGCCTCACAAACCTCAACCTGAGTGGAGGCCTCGCTTTCTCTTTCTCCCTCCTTGGAGCCCCGGGGCCCAGCCTCCAGGTGGCTCCTAATTTGGTCATCCCCTCAAAATGTCAGCATACCTCCCTCCCCGAGGCGCGGCGCCTGCCCGCCTGCCTCAAAGTACCCTTTGTGCTCATCTCCACCGGAGACAAGTGTGTGGGCATCTCACAAGGGCCTCTCCAGGGCCAGGCCGAGGCTTTCTCCTGTAAACACAGCCTGTACACCTTGTCCATGCTCCCGCCCTGGCCTCAGCTCTTTCAGGAGCACTAGCTATAAAGTGTGTGTGCGTGAGTGTGTGCCTGTGTGTGTGCGAGCGTGTGTGTGTGTGTGTGTGTGTGTGTTTGTGTGTGTGTGTGTGGTCTGGGTGCACACAGGGGCTGGGATAAAATGTGATCAAGACAGAGGAGGGAAGAAAAGCCGGAGGAAAGCTGCCCCCAGGAACCTGCATTAAAGTAAATGTAGTTTATGAAGTTTATGCTTTCCTCCCAGGGAGAGCTGGATTCCGTCCAACAGCCTCCCAGAGCCTGGCAAGCAGCTCCTGGAGCAGAAAGTGCAGGCAGGAGCACGGGCAAGCCAGCAAGAGAGGGAGAGATGCACGGACACACGTGCACACACGCGCAGACACATTCTCCCCCCCCCCTCCCTCCCTCCCTCTCTCTCTCTCACTGGCTCATACAGATCTCCCTAGACCCCAGCAGACTTCAAAGAATGGATGGAAAGGTGCGGACAGTGTGTCTGGTAGAAGGGACTTCAGGAGCTTCCCCTTCCTTCCCTCTTCCCTCCCCACCCCCAGCCCGCCTCCATCTCCTTTGGCAGCGTAGCCAACCCAGACACGTGGGCAGAGTGGATACTTGGGTGGACCACGGGGGCAGCCGGCTGGCGGAAGCTGCTCTGGGTGAGGGGCAGTGTGGGTGGCCTTTGGGTGGTGAGTATGAGGTGGATGTAGTCAGAGAGATCAGAATGTGGTCTGCCAGGAATCCGCCCCTTTTCTGATGCTGGGGAGCCGTGTTCCTCTGGCAGTTTGGTTTAGACCAAGTAGGTACCTTACAGCTACTTAAGACAGCTACTGGAGTCTCCTAAGGAGAAACCATGAGGGACAGTATTTTGTTCCGGAAATTCAAAGGAAATAAATGGTTGGGATATGGGAGCTCTGAGAGGAACCTGCAATATCTGCTTTCTAGACCAGCCGTGGGCCCGTTTGAAATGAATAAAACTAAAAAAAAAAAAGACCGCACCCTTTTATGTAATGATGTTTACTTTGAATTTATATTAGTTCACACAAACACTCCATCCATGCTTTTGTTCCGGCCCTCCGGTCGAGTTTAAGAACCCATTGTGGCCCTCGAGTCAAAAAGTTTGCCCACCCCTGTTCTAGACTCTTCTTCATGTGCACAAGCATATGGGATCAGGTGTGTGTGCGCTAACAGTATGCAGTGGGCCAGGGCCCTTGGTTTTAGAAGTTGTGTGGAGGAGAACAATGACTGGAAGAGACAGTATACGTAACAAAGGCCTTCACTCCAGCCTGCTGCGTTGGCAGCATCTGGTCTCTCGCCTCCATGCTTCCGGGACATGCCTCTGCCAGGCACAGGCAGTGGGGGAACTCCATCTCCTACCTCCTCCTGGGAACTTCCTGTCCTTACTCAAGTTCTGCCAGGATCTAGGACAGAGGAGGACAACAGAGGTAGAGTCATCTGAAGGCATCGAGCAGAGGGAAGAAGAGAGCAGAAGGCAGTGTGGAGGATGGGCAGAAGTTGGAGCTAGTCTGGGAAGCCAGGAGATGCTAGGCATGGAGCGCAGCAGAAATTGGCCAGGATGGCTTTCGCCCTTTCTCTCCCCTCTCTCCTTTCCCCTCCCTGCCTCCCCCTCCTTATCTCTCCCCTCTTCCCTCCACACATCTTTATTGGTTCCGGTAATAGCGTTGATTTGCATGTCAGGCAAAGCCTTGCTACACACACAGAAAGAAAGCCCCAGCCTTGGCGGTGTGGCAGTGTCAGCTCTCGCCGTTGTTCGACAGTGTAAAATTAAATTAATAAAGCCCCCAACGCAGGAAAACATAACAGGAAATTAATGGCCTTTACTGTCGCTCTGATGCAGTCATTTGCAACCCTGCTTTCCGCACCAAAGACTTCATAAATGCAAGCAGTTTCTCTAAACAAGCATACTTAGAGCGGCCTGGTATGTAATTTTTCGCCTTGCTTGTGTCCTCTGAGCTAACAAAGCCCCTTCCCTCCTGGCTCCAGAGAGGTTTCTAACTGGTTCTGGTCCCCGCTGGAGTCCAGCACCCGGCAGAAGGCCCCGGCCCCTTCCAGAAAGCCCAGAGAGGGCCGATGGAGGACGCAGGTCCCACAAAGAGGGACCCTCAGCCAGCCCTCCGTCCCCACCAGCAGCCAGTGCGCCTGAGCCCAGCAGGCCAGCAGGCAGGCACAGCGCATGCTCTCAGGCAGGAAAGTTGATCACTCTGGGGAATTCACCCGAACCCACCCAGTGCTCACTCCCTGCTACCTGTTTGCTCCCTCCCATTGTGTTGCCTCTGGCCTCCCCTGCCCCCCTCCCCCCTTCCCCCATTTGTACTAGCTCACCCTCCTCACATACGCTCAGGCTGGTCGTGTTGTCAGTGGGTGCCCATGGCCTTCTTTCCTACAGGTAAACTAGGGGTTTGGGATGGAGGGGGCTAACATTCAAAACAGGGAAATTAACTGTACAGGTATCATTTTCTGGGGTTCTAGGCCTCTCTCGTATCTCCCTCATAGCTCCCTTGGTTGGTTAGGAAACGCGAGGTCCCTAAATTCGTTCAGGCTATCTCTCTGTCTTGGGCAAATTTCTTATAAACCATTTCAGGTTACGGAGAATCTGTGATCTTGCTGTGGTATCTAAATCGTGGAAATGTATACTCATCTCTCGGGGGAGCTTGGTATCCACGTGGGCCCGTGTTGGGAGGTACGAGAGGAGCAAAGAACCAGGAGGTGGGTCTCAAGGAACTTCAATCTATTGGGGGAGGCAGAGCTATCACACATGAGACTAGAAGATGAACCAGGTGGCAAGAGTTCAGTAGGAATCCAGGAAAGTAGCTAGAAAAGCAAGAAGGAAATGGGACTTGAGCCTGGGAGTGGTTAAGATTCAGGGAGACAGGCTCCAGAGACACCTTCCATGTGGAAGGAGGTCAGAGGCTGGATTGAGAGTGGTGTCAGGCAGAGTCTCAGATTCTTAAAGGTCATCAGGTCTCCCCTCCAGCAGTTCTGCCTGACAGGGTACATCCCCTGCCTGGACATAGGACGTGAATGGACAGTTGTCACTGTTAGAATTCAAATTTCTGGATGCGGGATCTATTTCCACTCCTTACTTGCTCTGGGACCTTTGGCTAATTACATACTCTCTCTGAATTCCAGTTTCCTCATCTTTAAAGTGAACCTCCTAGAGTGGCTCTGCCTCCCTTCCATTCCTTCTATTTGATTTACTGAGCACCTGCAAAAACAATGAGCTGGGCCCTGAGTGGGTTTCCGTTTCTCACATGATATGGTCCTTGTGCTTGCGGGAGGTCCCTACCCATCCTGATTACCCATTTCTGAATTCATTATTGACAGTGAAAGTCTCTCTTAAATAAACACTAAACTCTAGAGCAGTGGTTCTCAACCTTCCTAATGCCGCGACCCTTTAATACAGTTCCTCATGTTGTGGTGACCCCCAACCATAAAATTATTTTCGTTGCTACTTCATAACTGTAATGTTGCTACTGTTATGAATCATAATGTAAATATCTGATATGCAGGATGTATTTAGGCGACCCCTGTGAAAGGGTCGTTCGACCCCCAAAGGGGTCGCGACCCACAGGTTGAGAACCACTACTCTAGAGACAGTCTAACCAATGCCAAGTACAGTAGGACCATTGCCGCTCTGCACCTGGAGATTCTAAACCCATAATGTAGCCTCAGATTGCATTCGATTTTTTAGCAGCCATGTCAGACTCAAGCTCATATTGAGTTCGTGGTCAACTAAAACCTCGAGATCTTTTTCACATCAATTGCTATCAAGCCAGGTCTATCCCATTCTGTACTTGTGTAATTGATTTTTTTTAACCTAAAATAGGGCATTCCATTTATCCCTGTTGAATTTCATCTTGTTGGTTTGGACTCTTAATTCCACCCGATTAAGGTCATAAGGAAGTTTTCTATATCATCACCCTCATCGTTTTCTAAAGAGTTATTTTCCTTTCAAATAAAGGAGAGCCACATAGCCCACCAGTGGAGATCCCCCTCCTGGTTGTGATAAATGAATGTTTTGGGTACTATTGACTCCAGTAGCCATCAACCATTTCACTTTTCTTCATCTTGTCCATAAAGTTAGGAAGGAGATTCTTTGTGAAATGTTAACGTTCACTACATTCAGAGCATTTCTTTAATCGATCAATAAAACAAATCCAACTTAAGTCAGGGCACAAATTGAGTGCCTGTTATGTATGAAACATGTCAGGACTGATTTATAGAGGCAAAGAGGACTCAGTCCTTGACCTCAAGAAGCTTTTCATCTAATAGGGAGATAGGGTGCATCTATCTATATAAAACCCTAATGTGCAGATCAACCGAACAGTGGAACGACTAGTCACTATGATTCGCACTAACCACCAGGGGGCAGGAGCTGCCCTCCAGCCCACAGGCCCCAACTGGTGGGGGGGGGGGGGGGGAGGGGACGGCGAGCAGGCAGCGCTAGGCCAGCCAAGGTGGGTGTGAGCAGGGGGGCCCCGGCCACCCCGCTGGTCGCCCCTCAGATTGGCCCTGATTGCCAGCCAGGCCTAGGGACCCTACCTGTGCATGAATTTCGTGCACAGGGCCTCTATATTATTATAAGAGCAGAATGCGATAGGTGCTTTAATCAAGGTAGGAAGTGCTGTGACGAATATTTTTAAAATGGGGGGCAGTTGCTTCCAACCAGGGGAATTGAGAAAGTCTTAGTGGAGGTGGCATTTGATCTAAGTGCTGATATATAAGTAATGTGCTCCAACTTATTCTTGGTGAGTACATGCAAGCTCCATCTTGCATGTATCACTGTTTTCTCTTCAGATGCCCACAAATTAATTTTATAATAATTTCTTCTAAAAGATTTCCAGACCCCAATATTAAATTTATTGAAGTGCTATTGTGTAAGCTTACCTTGACCCCCTTTTATTTTTTGCAAGGCAGGATGGCATTAGGCTTTATCACTGCTTCACTGTGGCTCCTCAAGAATCATCAACAAAAATTTTAGAATTTTATCTACCTTTCCCCCTTCCCAGACTCCTGCTACATGAATTATCTGGGCCTGAGAAAGTTAACTCAATGGGCATGGTTAGGAGCACCTGCCTGCCCACCCCCGCCCCCCCACCCCCCCTCTGACCTGGGCAACGCCTGCTGGTCCCGTTTGGAAGATTCTTTTCTTTGGTAGAGAAGTTCTGCCTTCTCTCTCTTTCCTCTCAGTATTACCTCCTCTTCCCCAGCACTGAGCCTAAACCTGCCTTCCTTTTTATTCTTTCTCCAAGCAGAGCTATCAAGACCCTTTTTTGTTGTCTCAGCTTGTTCTGAGCTTTTGTCTTCCTGACAGGCTCATGCTATTCTCATATCCATCCTTGGTTATGGTCCCCTCCTTCCATCTGTTGTATGTCCTTTACAGGAGGAAAAAAATAACTTTTGTCTGATAATAAGTGCAATGCATGCTCATTGTAAAATATTTGTAAGATACGGTAGATTTTTTAAAAGAATTATCCATAATCTCATCATCAAGAGATAACCACTGTTGGAATATGGTATCCTTTTTTTTTCTGTGCAAGTATAATCTTATATATATTATTTTGATAAAAATTGGAATGATATTGTATGTACAGCTTGTCTTGCTATTTTCACTTAACATTATATAGAACCATTTTCACATATCATTAAATATTCTTTGAAAACATGATTTTTTAATGGTCGCATAATCTTCCACTATTCAGTGTACATGTCCTTTTAAAATCTAGGCTCATCATATTTTAAAGCTTATTCGTGTGCAACAGCAATGATGTTCCTAAAATGTCCTTCTCTTTCTACCCCTCCCCCACTCTCACTCCCTCTTGTCAGGTTGATTCTTTAAGCTTGCAGGGGCAGAATTTCATTGTTAGAGCATCCAATCCTTATGGAACTATGTTCCTTTCCAGAACCTCTTGCAGTGGGATCACACGACCATTCTTTCCCTCAACACCTAGCAGTTTGCTCTCCTCCAGTCAGACTTTGTCAAATGCCTCCTTCCTTTGCTGCTGTTAACTCTAGACATGGTTGCTTTCTCCCCAGATCCCCATCACTTCCCTTTTATCAGTTTTTCTTTGTTGATCAAAATTGAGCACCCTGAAATAGGAGAAAGGGCTCTACATTGAGAACTTCAGTCCCCAGCCTAACGATGGCTAGCTGTGTGACATGGGAAAATTACTTAACCTTTCTGAGCCTCTTTTTTTTTTAAATCTCTAAGAGATAATGGAATAAATGATCTCGATACTTGCCAGCTGTGAAATATGATAATACTGAATCCAGAGTAGCAATTTCTTTTGTTGCTTAGTTTTCCTTCTAAAAGATAAAATATTGAACAAGGCAAATTAATAATCTATCAACCTTTGCTTTGGGAATTCTATTTGACAAATCAGTCAACATTTTTATCACCTACTATGTGTCAAGCCCAATGCTAGGTTTATAAAGATGAAAAAGACATGTCCGTGCCTTCCAAACGGGAATAGTAATAGAAGCTCCCTGCTTAAGTTTTGGTGAAAATTAAATGAGTTAATATATGTAAAAATCTGAGATGGGTGCCTAATATATAGTAGGCACTTAATGTTAGCTGCTGTTATTGTTAGGATTAAATCAGTAGATGTACGTTAAGCAGAGTGTCTGGCACCATAATGGGAACTGGATCGATTTTAGTTATTATTATTTCTACAATAGAGGTTTGGATAGATGGGCTACTGGAACACAGAGAAAGGAGAAACTGATATTGCTGAGGGAGAGCTAGCAACCCTCTGGTGTACATCTGAGGAAACTCAATCCAGAAAAGCTCAAGGGACTTGGCTAAGGTCATATAGCACATGAGCGACAAAACTAGGAGTTCAGCCCAGGAGATGTTACTACCAGTCCAGTGTTAAGTTAGGGTCACTCGGGCAGTTAGTGTCCCTGGAAGCACAGGAAGTCAGGCCAGGCAGGCCAGGCCTCCACACACACCTTTCACACTACCATGAACTCACTGAGTGCTTGGAAGCTGGGCTTGGTCAAGGAGAACCCTTTGGCCAAAGGTTTGCAGGGCTGGAAGGTTTACCAGATCCTTGTCTTTCAGCCAGATCTCCAAGGGCTTCTTAGTGCCCTCCTCTTCAGCTGGGCTTAGGGTTCCTGGGCAGGGCAGGCTCACAGATTGTGCAGTTTAAGGATGGGAGGCAATGGGATACGTCACCTCAGCTCCTTGGACAGGCAGTGTCTCTACCAGCACAGTCTCCACCCAGCCCCTCCCAGCACATTGCAGCACCGCTTTCCTCCTCTTCCCTCCATTTCCTATCAATTTCTCCCTTCCACCGTGCTTCCCCGCCCCCTCTCTCCCTCCCGTCTCCCCCCCCCCCTTTCCTGTCTTCTGCCCTTCTCTTCGCCTTTCCTCACACTCCTTCCCTTTCTCTTCTCCCTCCCACTCGCCTGTGCCCTCTTCTCACTCCATTTATCCCTGTTCTTCTCCCAGTCTGGAAAGCAGCGCCATTCCTGGTCCCAAACCCCACACTCCCTGTTCTCGATCAGATGGGAGGGCCAGGGTGGCAGCCCAGACCTTCTCCTCCTGCGCAGTGGGGGTGGGGCTGGGGCTGCACAGGAGGGCTGCCCTGAATGACAAGCGGAGATATTGATCGCATTCTGAACTCAGCCCAGCCGATAGAAGGTAATTAATGACTCCATTTGCCTCAGTACTGAGGAGAACAATTGAGTTTGAAACTGCAACAACTGGCAGCTGGGGAAACTGGGGAAGCCTGGGGGTGAACCCCTCAGAGGGGGAAGAGGTGTTGGAGAAGCTAGGGTGCAGAGAGACGGGGGCAGAGGCCATAGATCAGAATGGTATGGAGCAAATGTCTGTTCAGAGCCCTACCCCCAACCACAGCTAGCCTTGACCCCTCCAGCTTCGCCCAACCCCCCAGGCCTGAAGCTCATCACCCACTGTTCTCACTTCCTCCGCATTTTTCTCTTTTCTTCCCGTATCACCTTTTCAGGTCATTTTCTGTCTGCAGATGAAGTAAGACTTGCTTTCCCCAAGATTGCTTCCTGGCAGCAGTGTGGTCTTGTGCATGCTTTTAACTCTCCCTGAGCTTGTTTTCTTTGCTGTAAAATTGAACTAATGATGTCTCTTTTGCAAGTGATCTGTGAGGATTAGAGAGCATGTGTGTAAAGCACCTCGACTGCCTAGTACGTGGTTAGTGCTCACTAAATGATGATAATGACAATCTTTGACAAGAAGGCAAATTTGACAGTGTCGAACAAATAATTTTGCCTCTCATCTGAAAATGAGATTAATAATAATTACCTTGTAAAGTTAAATGGATTTCATGAGCATATGTGAAAGCCCTAATATTGTCAATTTCCCCATTGACAGGTAGATATTTGTGTTTGGTCTTAGAAAATGGAACTTAGTATAGTTCTTTACTACACTTAGAAACAGTCCCTTCAAATGCCTCATTTTCACTTCCTGGGATTTGATGGGAAACCCCAGTTCATACCCATCTTGATTTTGTAGACTTTGATAACCTTGGCACTTGGTGACCAAGGAAATGACATCATCTATTCTATTACCATCACCCCCACCTACCTTTTGGTCAGTGCATGAGAATTTTCTTGTCCCTCGCAGTGACTACTTTGGGAATTTGGGTGGAATGTCCACATACGAGGAAGACAGAGCACTTCTATTTTATCCCTCGTCCCTAGCCTTCATCCCTGAGACATGACCTTCAGGGACTGCCCCCCTCTCCAAGCTGCTGAGACCTCACTGGACAACCTTATTTATTTTTAGCCAGAGAGAGGGTTCTGGCCTGGGGTCAGAGAGGCGGGAGGTAGAGAGCTCTGCTCCGGGAAGCCCAGGTATAGATGGGGAGTGACAAGGCTAAGCGAACGAGGAAATCAGAGCTTATTGAGGAGTAAAAGATTATTATTAGTGATTCTGCAAGTGGCACGTGCTTATTGTACAAAGCTTGGATGATATGGAAAAACATAAATGAGAAGAGTGAGGTAGGTGGCACTCCTTCCAGTCAAGATGATCTTTTGGTTTTGCCGTTCACTTCGTTTGCGTGGAGATTGGGAGCTGATGATGCTCATTGGGTCAGCCCACACCTGATTACAGAGCACTTCCTGTGCCAGGCTCCCCGGTAGATATGCCCTTGAGCTAGCCCCTCACTCTCATTAAATCTGCAGCTCATGTACTCTGAGCCTCAGCTTCCTACCCAGCAAAACAGGGATTATAATCCTCACCACTTTGGAGAGTGGTCGGGGAAACCCAAATAACCTAAGGTCTTTGAAACCTTTTTGTTAACCGCTAAGCAAATATGAAGTGGTTAGAGGAGAAGACAACATGAGCCTTTGTTCTCCTTGAAAGTATAATATACGTCAAAGTTGAACTCAGCAGTTTGTTTAATTAATTTATTTATATCTGCTTTGTTCCAAAAAGGACTCTTGGTGGCTCACTCTCCTTGGAAGTGCTCACGGTGTAGTGGACCAAGGTCCCGGAATGGGCTCTGGTCCTGCAAGTCTACTTCCTAGTTGTGTGACCTTGGGCTTGTCACCTTCCCTCCCTCACCTCCCCACCCACCCCATTAGCTTTCATTACTATAAAATGAGGACTTTGGACCAGGTGTCCCCTAATCACTCTGGGCACAGTCTGTGCTCAAGCTACAGGCTGCAGCCTCAGTGTAGAGAGGGTGCAAGGCAGAGAAGTGAGGATGCTGGGAGGGAAATCATGTCCCGGATGGGGCCAAGTGGCCCTCAGCTGGGCCCTTGGGTTTAGCACCCAGGCAGCAGAGTGAAATGATGTAGAGGGCAGGCTCTGGAATCAGACAGATCTGAATTTAAATCCTGACTGTCATTTACCAGCTGCATGGCCTTGGATAAGCTACTTAATCTGTCTTGGCCTCAGTTTCCTTAGCTTTAAAAGAGGTGTCACAGTATTTACCTCCCAGGGTTGTTAGGGGGTGGTGGATTAAATGAGCTGTGTAAAGTTCAGCAATGGCATGTAATAAGCTCTCGGTATTGTAACTGCTAATGGATGGTGGCTGGGCAGGGGACAGCAGGACAATATATGGAGACCAACTAGGACACGGCTCCTTCCTTGGTCTATGGGGTCTTACTAAACCTACAGCAACCATATTTTCCAACCTCAGTCTAAAAACATGGCCTGAGCGTGGAGAAGGATATTGGAAATCAGAACTGTTTCAGAAAGCTCAGGCCATATGGCCACCATACTCCAGCCTTCTTCTTGGAGTCCTTGAAGGGGTGGTCTTCTTATCCCATCAAGGTGAAGGCCGGGGGCCTCCTCCCATCGTTTAGGAAAGACTTTCCCTGGAACCAGCTCCCACCACGGGCAAATAGATCCATTTTGTGCTGACCCTGCTCTCTGAGACCAGGGCTTTGGTGTGGGGAGTCCAATACAGAGGCCATCTGGGCCCTATTCCCAAGGAACCTCTCTTACCTGCTTTGGATGGCAATTCTGTGTCTCCAAGGTTAGGTTCTGTTTTTAATTGGGAATATGGTGTTGTTCTCTGTCCTTGGGTAGAGGAACTGTAGGGGGCAGGATGGTGTTAATGAGAGCAGGAAGGGCCTCCTGTGGACCAGAGTCCCGGCTGCCAGAAGCTAACAAGCAGTGGGGGTGAGTGAAGTGGGGCATAGGTCTACCCAGGGGCCGCTGAGAGCTAGGGATGCGAGGGACTTGCCTTGC
The DNA here is from genome assembly GCF_963259705.1 of Myotis daubentonii. Classification (NCBI taxonomy): domain Eukaryota; kingdom Metazoa; phylum Chordata; class Mammalia; order Chiroptera; family Vespertilionidae; genus Myotis; species Myotis daubentonii. The sequence continues at coordinate 45,767,367 of NC_081852.1, forward strand.
AAGGGTGCCAAGCCAGTCAGGTTGCCAGTCCAGAGACCTTCTGCCAGGGTTCTGGCTTGAATGCTCCTAGGAGAGCCTCATTCATTTATTCAGTCATTCATTGAGTACCAACTGTAAGCCCAGCTCCGTGCCTGGCTCTGGAGCTCCAGAGATGCGTCGGTCATGGTCCCTGCCCACAGGCGCTCACAAGGGGAAGGATGCTACCTAATTACTCACACCCTCTCCTTTCCTGCTCACTCTGAAGCCTCCTCCTCTCTTTCAGCCCAGCTCTGCCAAAAGGGGCTTCAGTACTTGAATTTGCTGCAGCAGCGTCATAGCCCAGTTCCACCCCCTCTCTGCTGTCACCTCTGAGCTGACCCATGGGCAATCCCACTCTGAGCTCTCCCCCTCCGTTCTCCTGAGGAGGTCCCTTGGAGTGGTGGGCACAGACAACCGCTTCTTTTTCTCTTCCTTTCCTAGTCTTTTCTTCTGTGTTCTCTTGTCCTTTCTGCTCCTCCTCTACTCTCTTCTCCTTTTCATCCTCCACCCCCCACCCTCTTCTAGGCCCTGGGCTTCCCCCCTTAGTGGGTACCCAGGCTGATGGGGAGACAGAGCCAGCAGGTTTATTCGGCTGGCAAATGCCCTCCTTCCAGCCAGCACTGCCCTAGGCTCCCTTTCTCCTCTCTTTGTGTCCTTTCTCAGGCGTCTCCCAACCTCCTTTCCTAACTCCCTTCCCATCCTCTCTGCTTACCTTCATTCCTCTCTTCCTTCCCTAGCTGAAGGAAGGGTGCCACCCCATTCTCTGGAGGGAACCTGGGAGAGCCTATGGGCCCTTTGGCTGATTTGGGAGGGCCACCCCCTGTCCCCCACCAGTCATGCCGCTGCCCTCTCCCTGCCCCTGTGGCTCTCCTCCCTGATTGCCCAGAACTTTCCATGTGCTCCTTCATGATTCGTCTTTACTGCTGCCTCTCCCCCTTTCCTCACCTTCCTTCTATTTTTGGGGAGTTTCCTCAAGCCTCCAGCAGCCTCTCTTAGGGGTTCTCCGGATGCTTTCTTCACGCCAGCTTGCTGTGCTGCACCTCTAGCACCTCCTTTCTTTTCCTCTCCCACACCCCTTCCTTCTCCTTCCCTGTCCCCGCTTCCCACCGCCACCTCCGCCTGGAACAGGCTTCCTTTTGCCTTCCTTTCCCCTCCCCGTTTCTCTCCATTGCTGCCTCTGTAACCTGTCTTATCACCAGGGCCTGAGTGTACAAAAAAATAAATAAATAAAAAGGTCAGTGAGTAGAGGGAGCAGCAATAACCCCTAAAACAGTACTATCAGTGGAACATGATTGATCAATTGAATTCCATAGCGGCTGAAAAATGTGGGATTAAGTAGTGTATTATACGCACAATGAGTTGAGGCATGATGTTCATTTCAAGTTCATTTCGCCGGCCTCTGCCACCAGATCAGGCAATCAATAGGGGCAGCAGATATCATATATCACCTCTCTGCGGGCTGGGGAGAGAGCACCATAATCTCTCGCAAATTTAGAGTGACAGATTTGTCAAGATCTGAAGGGCCCCTGAATAAATGAAGGAAAAGAGACTCCTCCAGCCAGTGACCTGAGGACAAAGCTTCAGTTCAGCCCCTACAGACACACACACACACACACACACACACACACACACACACACACAAGGGCTTGGTCAAGCCACACACGGGCATATTCACAAATCTATACAGAGGCATGTATGAGTCTCGCCACACACATGCACACATCCATGCACATGATGTGTGGGCAGCCTCTCGCAGACAAGTGCACACTCTCCTTCCCAGGCCCACTGGTGACATGGCAACACAAAGACACTCTTACTGCCTCCCTCAGTCCTGACAGCCAGGCTTCCCACAAAGGTAGGACTCTAGCAAGGAAGAATAGATCCAATGAAACATGCAAATAGCTACAAGGGGTGGAATTAGGATGATGGCACAGGGACAGGAGAAAATGGGGGACGTGGGCTCCTGCTCCCCATGCAATGACACATGCGCACACATAGACCTTTCAGAAAAGTTCTCACTCTGTCACACATACCCAGACGCTTATGTATGTGGATGTTTATATGTGTAGAGATGCATTTACACAGAGAATACTCACACAAAAGGGAAAAATAAATATGCCACACCCTAACAGAAAATCATTGTGGAGGCTTATACAGAAAAAACACAACCACCAAGTTTTGTATCCATAGTAACAGGGCACATAGAAATACCATTGAGGCTGTCTCTATGTCTGTTTGTCCTCCATAGACTTGATCCTGGTTTTCATACCTCTCTCTCTCTCTCTCTCTCTCTCTCTCTCTCTCTTTCTCTCTCTCTCTCTCCCTCCCCCCCTTACCCTTTCCCTCTCTCTCTCTCTTTCTTTGCCCCTCAACACACCCACTTTCTTTGCTTGCCCACCCCCGCCAGAATAAAATGGAGGGATGACAGGAGGTCGCATTAAGAAAACAGACCCCCATGCTCCACCTGAGAGGCCAGCAAGAAAGTGTAGGACGGCTGCAGGTTGAGGTTAATCAATATGTAATATTTTCTATGTTCTCCCGAATGATACTGTACGGTGTTACTGTATATAATGCAATATTGATTATATCATATCGTATAATCACCTATAAACTGATATATATAACAGTCCCAGAGGATCATCCTGGGGCCTACAACATGGTCTGGCCCCAGGCCCAAGGCTCCCCAGCTGCTTTTGGCCAAGCTATGGCTGGGGAGAACCCAGCTTTGGTCCAGGGGAGTTACAGGGTGGGGGTTCAGGGAGAGGTGGCAGAGTAGGCACTGGGCTCACTGTGGACCTGATATGGGAGGGTGGGGAAGCAGGGGAGCAGAAAGGAGAGAAAGTTTAGGTAGGGCAGGATGTGGACAGAGTTGGCCAGCAGCCCCAGGCAGCAGGCACTAATGTGGCACCACTGAGACCCACAGGAGGAACCAGGTGGCCAGGGAACTGGCCTCTGATAGAGGCCTAGCCAGAGTCCGGGTCAGGGACAGAGGCTGAGCAGGGTGCCTGGGCACAGCAGCATCCACACAGACTCTGTCTTCAGTCTGTCCGAGTTAGCATTTTACTGCCCACCTGCCACCTGCTGTCCGCCTGCTCTGGTCTCCGTCCTGGCCCAGTGCAAGCAACATGCCTCAGTTTGGCTTCAAGTCCCTCCTCCCTCTGTGGTGCAGTTAATTACTTCACCCAGTCTCCATGTTACACTCAGCCTCGGAGATTTGATGATTTTCCACCCTTGGAGTCAGTGGAACTGAAATTCATCTCAGAGCCACGTTCAATTCTCCACATGCTGGGTAATGCCGGTCCCAGACACCCAGCTCCTCGCCAGGTTGACCCAGACCAGGGGATAGGAGTTCAGGGGAGATGGCCCCTGAGAGCCCTTCTGGCTCCACCTCTGTGTAGTCCTCTGGCCCCTTATCCTGGGACAACTTTCCTATCTCTCCCCAGCTCCTTCTGAGGCTCTGGCTTCCTGAGCCAGGTCTCTGAGGCATGGCCAGCCTTGGGCCAGCCCCTCCCACCCCAAAGCTGGGAGTAAGGGGCCCCAGCAGGAGTGCGAAGCCCTAGGGACCAAGCCAGGTGCCCTGCTTTACCCACTGCACTACTCTGTGCCTCGCTGGCCTGCACTGATGCTTCGAGTGTCCATGTGTCCCCCAGATGTGTCCGAGGGATCAGTCCCCAATGGAGACTCCCAGAGTGGCGTGGACAGTTTGCGGAAGCACTTGCGAGCTGACACCTTCACCCAGCAGCAGCTGGAAGCTTTGGACCGGGTCTTTGAGCGTCCTTCCTACCCTGACGTCTTCCAGGCATCAGAGCACATCAAATCAGAACAGGTGAGGAAGGCGCTTCCTGGGTGCAGAAGTGGAAAGGACCTGGCAGAACAGGCCTCTGGAGAACATGCACAGGGATCAGCCATGTGCACACCAGCATTGCATGTGCTGCTTACGGATGCACCGTGTGTGGGCCGTGTGAACAGGCTCACACAGCACATTATAGTAGAGTTGGGCAAATCGTTATGGCATATGGTAGTTAGAAATGGTGAGTTCTGGGTGCGAGTGTGGCCTTGGGTAAGTCTTACTCCCTTCAGAGACTCGGTTTCCCCATCTATAGATGAAGGGCTTGGAGGTGTGATCTGACAGGTTCCTTCTGGCCCTGCCATTACCTGCTTCTGGTGTCGAGTACTCGGGAACTTCCTTTTGCCATGTCCCTTGCCTAAATCCTCCCTCCTACCCCCCCCCCGCCCCCGCCCCCGGGGTCCTACACAAAGTCTATGCAAGTCCAAGGCACTCTTCTTGCCCAGTTGTCCCTGCCTCCTGCTCCTTGATCCAGCTGTCCGGTGTGATCCCAGGCAGGCTGACAGCCTACCTCTCAGACCCAATACTTCCTGCAGATGCAGAACAGCCCAGAACACACAGCATGGGGCGCCGCCCACAGCACACCCGCATAATACACAATGTACAAACGCATCTGCTAACTTCTCACATTAACCCTGTGCACATGTTTACCACCACCACCACCCCCTGGCTCCCCCTCCCCACAGCCCACAGTGCTCCCAGTATTCCCCCCACCAGCTCAGCCCCCTCCAGCCCTCTTCCCCCTACACCTCATGTAGCCCACAGTGCACACGCTCCAACACAGGAACATGCCCCCATTCCTCCCACACCTACAGCCCAGCCCAGGCCCACAACGACAGCACCACACACTCAGCTGCGCCTGCACACACACACGGTGCATGCTCACACACACAGCACATGCACACACAGCACACGCGCACACACGCACACACACACACACCAGCACATAAGCACGCGTGTCCCAGCGCAGCCCCACGGCTCCACACAGCACAGTTCCGCTCTAGGACTCCAACAGCTCACAGCCACTCGCCTTTCTCCCCGCCCGTCCTTTTATCCCATAAGCTGTTTGTCTTCATAAAACAAAAATCAAAAGTCTCTTTAAGGTGCCCTGAGCCATAAACCAACAAAGGAGGAGCCGGCCGAGGCAGGAGCCTTGGTGCACCCTCCCCGAGTCCCCGGCTGTATTACAATGAATAACCTTTATTTACTTTCATTAGACTATTAAACACCAGCACAGTCATTTTTCCCCCTGAAACTCGGAGCAGGGCCCATAAAGCAAATCCGAAGCCTAATTGAGTTCATTTTAATTTCTCTCCGATCACAGCGAATTACTCTGGTGATAAATCAGGGGGCAGCTTCACCCCCAGTAGAAGGCCTAATTTGCAGCTAATTACAAAACTGATTTCTACAGGAAGATCAATACGAGAAGGAATTGGAAATGACGAGGCAATCCCGTCCAGCCAGGGAGGGGAGGGGGTCCTCTGGGGGGGGCCAGGAAGCGGAAGGGAAAAAAACGGACCCGAAAGAGCAGAAAATCAGTTTTAATTTAACGTAATATTAATCAGAGCAACTTTTCCTGCTTTGTGCAGGCTCCTGGCCTGCCCAGCTCTGGGGTCTGGCTTGGCGGTGGCTGCAATAAAAAGGCAATTACCCGAGTGTTTCGGGCAGGACACCCTTTCAGAGTCAATGACTGGCCCCCTCCCACCCTTCTGTTAGCCATGTGGACTCTCCCCCTCCCCAATTTCATACCCCAGTGCACAGGCAGAGAGCGAGGGGCCCATGGGGCTGTCTTTGTTTGTTTTTTAAAAAAGGGGCGCCAGCACCCGATCAGCCAGCCCAGCAGTGCCAGGCTGGAGGCCCCACTAGGCCCTTCTGCCATCGTGTCATGGTCCACCCCTCCTCCCCAAGGCTCCCCACCCCAGGGGGACCTTAAAACACCCCTTGCCTCTCAGCAGGGGATCCTCAGTGCTATACTCCACCCTTGGGGCTTCCTAGGAAGAGCTGCTACAGCAATATTGAGGGTACTGGGGTAACGACCGATAATGTATAGGCTGCACCTCAGCTTCCCAGTCGGGTCTGCATCCACCCATACAAACTCTCCATCATCCTCAGCCTGCCCCTCCCATCCTCCCTCCCTCTCCCTGGCCATCTCCTTCCACCCCATCTGGGAGGGCTCCCCGGTCCTCCTCCCCATCTGCACACTGAGCTCTTCCTCCGAGTGTGTGCATCAATAGCGAGCTGTCGCTTTTCTCTCTCCTCCCAGGGGAACGAGTACTCCCTCCCAGCCCTGACCCCTGGGCTTGATGAAGTCAAGTCGAGTCTATCTGCATCCACCAACCCCGAGCTGGGCAGCAACGTGTCAGGCACGCAGACATACCCCGTTGTGACCGGTAAGAGGGCTTCCAGGAGGGTGGGAGCATGGCTTTCAGTGGGAGCTCCTCAGCTCATGCCGTCTGGGGCCCAGGGGGACAAGTAGGCCTCCTGCCATATCTGCAGAGAGAGTGAGGCTCCCAAATCCAGGGTGCTTCCCGAATGGATGTGTGCAGACGTGCGGATAAGAAACTGTGGGCAGGGTCTCTGCGTGCTTCTGCCCGGAAAGGGGGTCATTGCTGGCTCTTTCTACCAATCCTCTTTCCTCTCTCTCTGCCTTTATTCTTGCCTCCACCGAGGTGCCCAGCATTATAAGCCTCTAACTAGGATTTGCGCAGGAGAAGGCAGAGAGTAAATAGGCCAGGCTGGCAGGAGGGAGCATCAGTGCCCAGGGTCCAGCCTCCATGCTCTTAGGTCCCCAGGGCTGTTGGGAACCTGTTTTCCTCTCCCACTGGGCAGCCTGGGTGGCTGTGGCTTAGGACATGGCATCCAGCTCTCCGGTTATAGAAAAGCACAATTATCCCAGTGCTTTCCCTGCTTCCCAGAGAAATCACAGAGACCAAGGCTTGATCCAAGGCCAGAGAGGTGGGGCCTGTCCCACAGGCAATGCAGGGTCACATAAGCCGGGTGCTCCCATGGACTAGGATCAGCAGAGGCAGCTGGAGCGAAAGAAGGCGGGGATGTGGCGCAGTGAGGGCCAGCCGATGAACGCTAGGCCTCAGAGCTGTCGGCTGCGGAAGGCGCCTGGCACTGCAGAAGGGTTTCCAGGCCAGGGAAGTGCCCAAGTGGGAAAGACACACATTGAGGTGTTATTAAAATTCACCTAATTATTCTGGAGCCACTAAAGGCAATGTGCCGTTTGTTCCTTGGGAGACAGAATGATTGAGAAGGGTCTCGGTGGGGATTGGGAGACACTGAGGCATTACCTGCTGAGCCAGGGTGAGTGGAGGCGGCCTGGGGACCTGGCAGCAGGGTGGCAAGCGTCCAGCATCACAGCCAGTGGCAAGACCAGGAGCAGGCCTGGCCCCGCTCGCTGTAAGACAGGACCCTGGTTCTGACTTGGAGGTGATCTGAGTATGGCTCAGGCCTGAGATGGGCAGCAGGTGTCCACCCAGCCACCACCTGGGAGGCTGGGAGAGCCCTGTTGTTAGCTTTCCCTCAAGCGGTGTCCTGGTGCAACGTTTCCAGCCTGGACAGTGTTGAGCTCTGTGGCTAGACAATCAGAGGTTGAGTTCCGGAAGTGTCAGAGAACTGTTTGATCAGGCTTTTGAAAGTGACAATCTTAGCTGGATCAGGACACAGCCTATTATCAACTGACACTTGGCATGAGCTCTCCGTAGCTCAACTTGGAAGCTCTCTGAGCTGCTGGGTATTGTGACCCTCGGCAGGGAGATGGCCCAGGCCAGCCCACCTTTCTCCTGATCTGCCGAGAGTTACAGTGTCACTTCCCATTGGGGCCACCCTAGGTAACTGGTGAAACAGAGCCCAGAAGACTTTTCTCTAATCCCAGCTGTGCTCCCCTGGGCTCAGGGACACAGTCCTGAAGGCAGGTGATTCCTGGGCTGGAGAGATGGAACTTGGGGGCAGGGCTCCTGCTGCAGGAAAACTTAGGGCTAGTGGAGAAAAGTCCCTCCACCTTGAGCCTCCCCCGCCTGCCTCCCCCCCACACACCCACCCCCCCATTGCCCTGGAACAGTCCCAGCCCAGCCTGGGAACATCTCCGGCTGATCCATCTGGATCCAAGTGTGAGAAAAGTTCATTTCAGACCCAGCTTGACATTCCCAGGTGGCAAGTTAGCACTAACATCTCAATCTGTATGCGACATTTCAATCAAGCGAGGAGTAACAAAAGCAGAACCATTAACATTCGGAGCTGTTCACCAGTGGTAATGACGGGGAAACTCGCTCAGAAACTGGAAATTACCAAAAAGAGAGAAGTGTGTGGAGATGTGGGGGAGGGGAAGTAGAAGGGGATGGGGGCAGGGAATGATTTTTCTACACTTAGGCCAAGATCCAGTGTTTGGATGAATGGTGCCATTACCCGAGAAAGGGCTCCTCATTCTTAAAATGTTTTTGCTGGCAATTAAACGGCTGCAGTTATTGATCTTCGTTGATTTTATGTCCTCCTAATTTGCATAATCTATTAAAGATGAATGATTCATGATGTGTTTATTATGGGGACAAACAGAATTTGCTGAAGGTACTGTCAAGGTGAGAAACAGGGCAGTGCCCAGAGATTTCATGGGCCATCTCAGGAGTGGGTCCAGCAGATCGGCCTTCAGGCCAGGACTTTGTGGGGAGCAATGAGCAGTGATGCCAGGAGAGCAGACACAGAGTTCTCTAGAAAGATGTGGGCATCTGGGAGAACCAGGCTCCAAGCATGGCTGGGATCTGGGAGAGGCTGTGATGTATTTGTAGAAATTCCTTCCCAAGATTCTTGAAAAGCTGACTTTGTTGGTGAATATGAAGGGCTTTGGTGGAGGAAGAAAAGGGAGGCCCTTTCAGGTAGGTGTCTGGCCAGGTGTGTGGATGCAGGGGGGCATCCTGTGCCTACAGCCTGGCTTAGGTGTACCAGTTCAAGGAGCCCTCTTCATTCCCCACGTCTCAGGCACCCAGCTCTTCTTCCCTGGGGACAGGCAGCTGAAGCTGCAGCCTCCGGGGATGGGTCCTGAGGAAACCAGCCCGGAATGCCCTAGCCTGACTTGAGGAGCCGACCTTATTGATATTCCTGCCACCTCCTGGCACTGGAAGCTGATTTCAAACTTCACCAGCCACTTGATACAGCTGTTCCACAAGGTCAGGACTGAGAGGAGAGAGGAGCTTGGACTATTGTGTGGAGGGGAGAGTGGGGCCCAGTGGGCCAGGACACAGCTAATCACATTGCAAGCAAGGGTGGCTGCCAGAGGCTGGGGCTCGGCCCGATAGCCTCCCCTCCCCACCTTCCATCATGGAACCAAGGAGAGAGACCGATTTTTCTGGGTAGTGTTTGCAAGTTCTGCCGAGATTTTAATTTCACTGCATCACAACTCAGCAAGCTGCCAAGTCAAGCTGGTTATTTAAATTTATCACCCACTTTCCCTTCCGCCGCTGGGCTGCTCTAGCTCAGCGGCACCTCTTCTCTCCAGCCCACTGCTCTAGGCTGCTGATCTGGAACGGAGCCGAGTCGCTCCTAAGTGATAAGAAAAAAGGGACCAGCTAGACGAGAGAGTAGGTTGGGGGCACTCTGGCCCCAGGCTTCCTCAGGTTGGCTGGCTGTGGCTGGTACCGTCTTATAACTTCTTATTCTTCCAAAGGACCCCACAGGGAGCCGCCATCAACCCCTCAGTGGTCCCAGGGACCTCTGGATCAGGGCCTCTTCAGTGAGGACTCTGGCTCCAGCTGTGAATTAGTGCCTTCATTCCTTCAAGTCTCTCATCACTGGTAGAAAGAGCCCCTCTTCTCTATGCCCTCCTCACCTTGAACCCTCCCTTCCTGTGCCTGGTCAGGTCTGCAGCCACAGAGGAACATGAAGGGACACTGGCATTAATGTTGATCTGGGAGAAGATGAGTACTAGTTTCAGGATTCCCAAAGTCCCTTGGAGATGCTTCTGAGCATTTAGAGAGTCGCTTGGCCTGGTGAAAGTCCACCCCGAAGGTGGAGCTGAATGGAATGAGATGGTGCTGGAGCACGTTAAGGCTGTGCGGAGCCTCTGCCTGCTCACTCTAGAACAGTGATGGCGAACCTATGACACGCGAACTCATTTTTTTTGGTTGATTTTTCTTTGTGAAATGGCATTTAAATATATAAAATAAATATCAAAAATATAAGTCTTTGTTTTACTACGGTTGCAAATATCAAAAAAAATTCTATATGTGACACGGCACCAGAGTTAAGTTAGGGTTTTTCAAAATGCTGACATGCCGAGCTCAAAAGGCTCTCCATCACTGCTCTAGAAGCTGAGGAATACACCGGTCTCCCGAGCTATTGCACTGAGCGGCCGTCACTGGCCTGTAGTGTGCATCACTGTCACGCACTGGGAAAGCTTCATGCAAATGTAGTTCTCACCACTTCATCTTAGTCCCAGAGAGGTAATGGAGGAGTGAGACTTGAGTTCCAGAAGCAAGGAAGGTGAAACTCACCAAAACACAGCTGGGTAAAATATAACAAGAATTGTTTACACATGACCAAACCTCACTCTCTGGTACCAGAAATAGAGGGAAACTCAAAGCCAGAGCAGTATGTGAGAACCTGTTGGTATCATACTGGAGGCTGGGGTTGAACAAGGGCAAACTTTTTCTGCAGAGACATTCCCCAATCCAGGGCACCTGGGACTCCCACAGGGAAAAAAAAATCCACCAGTAAAGATGAGCTCACTATAAAAAATTACACACCTCATATCAACACACACTAGCATGAGGAAAGTTCACAGAAGCGATAATTAGGACAATTAATACCCCCTAGCACTGGAGAGCATAGCCCAGTGATGGCGAACCTTTTGAGCTCGGCGTGTCAGCATTTTGAAAAACCCGAACTTAACTCTGGTGCCGTGTCACATATAGAAATTTTTGGATATTTGCAACCATAGTAAAACAAAGACTTATATTTTTGATATTTATTTTATATATTTAAATGCCATTTAACAAAGAAAAATCAACCAAAAAAATGAGTTCACGTGTCACCTCTGACACGCGTGTCATAGGTTCGCCATCACTGGCATAGATCAATGCAAAGCAACTATAAGTTAAGCATATTTAATATTCTAAAAAAGATAAGAGAAATATAGTTTTGTGATTATCACAGATTTGGATCCTACTTCCCCTTCCCCACCACTGCTCAGCAAATTGTGAGATATGGAGATAATAAAGGATTAACAAAAATGAAGATCACACCTATAGCTTATTGTTTTGGAAAGGGATGAACCTCAAGTAGCCTTTCAAGTAAAGTCTGTCCCCTGCTTAGCAGCCAAGCTTCCAGACAGCTAAGTCTCAGCAGAGAATCTGCTATTTTCTTTGGGAAAATGTCTGAACATTGGAAATAATGCCAAGGGCAGTGCATTCCTCCCCAGTGGTAAGGGAGCCTTCTTAGCTTCCCCACGCTGGTGGGAAGAAGGTAGTTTTATTCAAGAGCTTGGAAGAGACTTCTCTTGATGCCTAGAGAGGCTGCAGCTCTGAAGGAATCCATAGCTAAGAACCAGGAGGCAATGTGGTTGCTGCCCAAAGCAGGGAGAGGGAGATGCTGGTTTGAGCAGAGGTGGAGAGCCCAGTCAGGCAAAGTTCAAAGAAAAGCAAGGGCTGGCCCCCAGGGCCTGGAAGCCTGGGAGAGCAGTGTGAGCTCAGCTTCTGAGAAAGGGTTGCAAACCCTTAGAAGCTCAGACTCCTTGCCCACATCTGGGGTGGTCAGCAAAGTGGCCTTTTAGCAGACAGAAGTGTGGACCCTGGGAAACTCTCCTCCTACTCAGGGAGTTCAGGAACGGCCTCTTTCCTGTAGTTAACAACCCCCTTCCAATGTGACTGCATTTCCCTCCATAAAACAAACAGCTCAGCCCTTGGCCAGCCCCTCAGGGGAGGAGAGGGCAATAAAGGCTGAGAAATGTTTTTGGAGGAGGCTGGGAGTCTCCTAGTCTTGTCTATCAGCCCAAAGCCCGATTAGCAAGAGGAATTTAGAGCACAGACATCAGGGTTCCTCTCCAACCTTGAGAGGAGAAGACTAGGGCAACACCAACATGCGGCAAGTCAGAGAGCCCTTTACTGTGGAGGCAGAACCAAGCCAGAGGGTTTCTCCTCAGCACACTCCGGCCCAGGACCCTTCATTTAAACTGAAAAGGCCCAGTGGAAAGTAGCTAGCTTCCTCCAAACATCTTTGAGGCCTCCAGCCACATCCCCAAGGACCTCCAGCCACCAGACCTCATCTCTGATTTAATTATGGGGGCATTTCCATAGCAATGAGACATTGACAGATAATGCAGGTGCCCTGGGCCTGCAGCCTAGGGAGTCATTGGATCAGGGCTCTTTTTCTTCCTCCTTTATTTCATGCACCTCTAAAGGGAAAGAATGTTGAAAATAAGAGGCATTAATCTACTCTAGGAAGGGAGAGTCAGGTCAAATTGGAGCAGTATAAAACCTGTACCACCCCTGTCTCCAGCTCCAATCCCATGCCCAATGCCTGTGCCCACCGGCCTTCCTATTCAGCTGCCTTTCCCAGGAGGGTGCCTTGGGCAGAAGCACAAGGGGCTGCTAATGGAGCTGCAGAGGGGAGGAGAGTCATAGGGAGGTATGAAGGGCTCCCAGGCATCTCAGCACAGATGTAATTCCATGGTGTTCTAAGCTGAGTTCAAATTTGGCCCATTACTTTGGGCCTCTCTTCTTGACTCTTCGGTTCATCTTTCCCCTCCATCCATGAGACCCAAGGGCTGAACATGCCACATGGACTGTGCTTGGTCCTCCATAGCATAGTTTCACCAATTCATTTAGAGATCAGGGAGAGGGGCCAGTTTAAATTGGATTCAAACTATTTTCAAGAAATCATTGATCTTTGTTTCAAGTGCATACAGTAGCCAACTCAGGCCAACAAAGGATTCCCTAGTAGAAAACGCTGGGCACTGCTTTCATGATTCGCTAGGTTATAGGGAGTGTTTAGGCTGCTGCAGATGTTTGGAGATGCGTGGGGGTGTCCCAAAGGAGAGTTCTCCGAAGGGGGAATCTCCCAGCACTAAGCTTGTTTACTCCATTATTTGGCACTTCCTATGAAGAAAAGGTTGGCTAAGTAAAAGTCAAGTCAATCAACCCAACCTTTTCTAAATGACCAGAAAGCCTAAATAGTGGTTTTCCAATGAATATTACCGGTATGCATGGGAACCAAAGTTCTTAGCAATGTCCTGGTGCCTCAAAGCCACCTAGGCAAGACCTGAATGCTTGTTTCCCTCAAAGAGCCAGCTATCCCCCAAGGTGATGGGAAGACCCCTCCCCCGCTGTCTCCCCAGGGTGATCAGAATCCTTCCTTCCCCCACATTAGCTGTAGCCTCAGGACAAACACATTTCAACCTGAGCTTTGGGAGGCAAGCCCTGCCGCTATTGTTGCTTCTGAGAGGGCTTTGCTCGCCTTCAGGCTGGAATCCTCCCCTCTCCTCCCAGGTGGTGGCTGGGCTGGCAGGCCGGAGGGAGGGAGGAAATCCTGGGCAGGCTCAGAGAGCAGCCTAATGCTCCAGCAGCTTAAGTGGCCGTTTTCCTTGGGATTAGGGTTTCACTTACACAGAGCGCCTGAAAAACGCTGCGCTTTCGGAAGGATTAGAGCTGACAATTCAGTGCTCTCAGAGAACAAAATAAAGCCAGAGAGGAACTGGCAGAGCTGGAGTATCGGGAGACTGTGCAAACAGGCTTAACCTCTGCCCACCCAGCACGAGGGTGTCTCTTGCTCTGAGCCCATCAGTGAGCCTGGGCCCCAGCCTTCTAGAAAGCAAGCGCCTGCCCAGCTCCAGCCTTCATTTGCGATTTGCTAATGGAGCCGGAGAAGGCAGTGTGGGGAAGTGAAATGAGAGGGCTAGGATGTCTTCCCAACTCTGAGCCTTAGTTTCTTCTGTAAAATGAGGGAGTTAGACTAGAAGGTAACCAAGTTCCCTATCAGCCCTCGGAAAATGTGACTCTCCCAATACTCCCTAGCCTTATACTAGGATGCTGAGGCTGCAGGTCCATCCATAGTCCAGCTGAGTTAGAAGCAAGCCTCCTCTTGTGGGATCCTGGGCCAGCAGACTACCTTGGCCTAGGTGAAGGCCATGTGCTGTGAGGAGAAGGGGTGTGAACCGCATGCCTGGTTGGTCCAGCCCATTGGCTGTGAAGGGGAAGCCCTCACTGAGTCCACACAGATCTGGGCAGCATCCCTGCCTAGGATACACCAGGGACTAAATAAAGTCGAACTGTCTGTGGGAAGCAAGATCAGCTCGGAGAGCAGCCACTCTGAGCTGCAGGCACAGCCCCCTCTGCTGGAACCCAGAGAAGACAAGTCTCTGGATGAGGAGCTGTGGAGCCAAGACTGGCTGGGGCTGGGGGACCTCACACCTGTGGAGGGACTAGAAAACCTGGGAAATAAGAAACAAAATGAAATATTCTTTAAAAAACCCTTTCCCTCCCCTTTTATTTTATTTTTTAAATATATTTTTATTGATTTCAGAGAGGAAGGGAGAGGGAGAGAGATAGCAACATCAAGGATGAGAGAGAATCATTGATTGGCTGCCTCCTGCACACCCCTACTAGGGATCGAGTCCCCAACCAGGGCATATATCCTAACCAGGAATCGAACCATGACCTCTTGATTCATAGGTTGACACTCAACCACTGAGCCACAGCGGCCTGGCATTCCCTCTCCTTTTAAAGCATCTTTTACAGACTTAAAGTTTGTTATGTTAGTGCATTATGTAATTTGGATTGGTCATGTGATCATAACTGGTATAGTAAATGTAAGTATATGGTATATTTAGGCAGCAATTACCCATCTAATAACTGTGTATTCTTGGAAGCAGTATAAATGCTTGTGTCCAATGCAGCCACAGACTACCAACCTTGAAGCAATCTAGTGTCTTCGTTTTCACTACCTTATGAGAAGCAGGCAAACTTGAGGATAGGTTAGTAAAACAAGAGTTATGCTTTCTGGCCTTAGGGTCCTCCATAGTGTCAAGTGGAGAGCAAAAGTGCTCATTTTCAGAGAAAGATGCTGAGGAAAAGCATCTCTAAACTCATCGAATATAACTTTTGCTGCATAAATCTATGTCTAGTAAGTCTTGCTGTCTGAGCCATCACTGAGCCGAAGCATCCCTCTGCTTTGGCAGCTTCCTCTTTATCATTTCCTTGGTCTTCTAAATGCTGACATTTTTTTTTACTTGAGAGAAGCTTCTCTGCTTCTTCATGTGTTATTTTGCTGTTCTTTGTATGATCTTGTTTATCAGTACAGTTCAAGTGGCTTCAAACAAATCAGTGCCTTTCCTACACCAAAGAATAGAGGTTCTTTTGGTCTTTTATAAATACTGCTTATTAATCTTTGGGTCATGAATACTTTTGAGACTATGCTAAAAGCCATCTAGATATTATTTATATATAAACATTTAATGTATGACTTTATACGGGACTCCCCAAAGCACGTCATTGGAGTCCTACAGGATCAGTGAATCCTTGTTGTGAAAAATGGAAGAACCTGAAACATGCAAGAAACAATAAGTGACAAGATGTTCTGTTATAGGAAGAATTTGCTCAGCATAATCCCAGGTTAATTACCTGGACCAAATAGCTACTAGTATGTATTTCCTGGGTCTACAATATTTGAGACTGTCATTCTAGAACAGGGGTGGGCAAACTTTTTGACTTGAGGGCCCCAATGGGTTCTTAAACTGGACCGGAGGGCCAGAACAAAAGCATGGATGGAGTGTTTGTGTAAACTAATATAAATTCAAAGTAAACATCATTACATAAAAGGGTACGGTCTTTTTTTTCAATAGTTTTATTCATTTCAAACGGGCCGGATCCGGCCCGCGGGCCGTAGTTTGCCCACGGCTGTTCTAGAATCACCCAAGTATACTATTTGTTCTGTAGTCCAGGTTCTGCCATGTACTACTAGCTGTGAAATCTTGAACATAATAGTTAGCGCCTCCGAGTTTCCATTTCTCGTCTATAAAATGGTGATTAAAAACAGATCAACATCATAGGTCAGTGGTTCTCAACCTTCCTAATGCCACAACCCTTTAATACAGTTCCTCATGTTGTGGTGACCCCCAATTTCATTGTTACAAATTGAACATAATTAAAACATAGTGATTAATCACAAAAACAATATGTAATTACATATGTGTTTTCTGATGGTCTTAGGCAACCCCTGTGAAAGGGTTGTTCGACCCCCAAAGGGGTCGCGACCCACAGGTTGAGAACCGCTGTCATAGCTTGATATGAGCATTAAATGAGATAATACACAGAAAATATTTAGGACAGTGCCTAGCATATAGTAGGTGCTCAATGAATGCTGGCTAGCCTAGGTACAAGTAGAAACACAAGTCTGCCCTGAATCTTAGATGAAATAGCATAAGTTATCTGGTGACTGAAATTTTCCAATTTCTTAACGGTCTTTCACTTTGCTTTTCTCTGTACTTGTAAGAGCAACTTCACTTAGATTCTCTCCAAAACAGTTGATTCGATCTGGCCCATTTGGTAGGGAATGCCTGACAAAAGTGCACTGTCTGATTCAGATGCAGTGATTGCTGTAGAAATTGGCTTTAGAATCTTCAGGGACTTCTGCAGTTGAACTGAGAAGGCATCCTCATCAAGTACAGTGCTTCTAACACTTCTGGGTACTTTAAGAGACTCAACTACTACTGTTTCTTGAAGAGCCTCTTTGTTTTTTAGAAAACTCTCAAAGGAGATTAATATTCCACCCCACAGAGCTTTACTACAGACTTTCAGTGTCAGTATTTTATTCTTTGTGTCCTCCTTTTTCTTGTCTCATCTTAACGATGGCCGTGGCAATATGAGATTTTGCTGGTTGGATGACTTCTTTTCCTTTTCTTTGGCTCTTTTGGGAGTACCTGGCTTCATGTCATCATTACAAGGTAGTGTGGTACAGACGTAGCTTCACACTTTGGCTCTGTCATGTACTAGCTCTGGAGCCAGAGGAAAGTCATTCTGGCTCTGTGTGCCTCCATTTTCTCAACTTTAAAACAAGCAAGTTAGACTGATCATCTCAAAGGCTCTTCCATCTTTAAAACTATAATCTTAGGAAGCAAGTCTCCAACATGAAATGTCCATCCCCTTGTAATATGTGGCATTTTATCCATTTGTGATTCTTGGTGCTGTTTTTATGTTACTGGCATTGTCAGTGAGCAAAGCAAATGCTTTACTGCTTCCTATCTCCTGTTGGATGGCACATATTTTATAACTGATGTATTTTGCTGTGTAGCTGGGGTTTTTTTCTCTCTTTCTAAGCTTTTGCTTGTTTAAGGAGGTGGCTATGCTGTCTTACAGTTTTAGAGTTTGTCTTCACTCCCATTTGTCCATCTGTCTGTAGTAACACAAGACCCAGTGCTCTGTCGATTCTTCCTTGCACTGATTCCATTACCCATTCATATTCTCTCACTAAAAGAGGCTTGCTCAAAGAATGCTGCTGGGCAAATGGTATGACAGTCTTAGTAATTTGAGAACTTCCTGCAGTATGTGTTTTCCATTATTGACAATGGTGTTCCGGGAGAATATATGGCTCCGGCAAGAGTTTGGTCAATGTTTTCCTGCTCTTCAGGCGTCACCTGTGTACTAATGAAGCCATTGAGAGTGCTTTGTATGCAGTAGCTTGCACCTTCGTTGGCTTAGGCGTCCTGATCGGGCACCTCTTTGTGGTGATACTGATGTTCCAGAATCTGGAGCAGCAGCAGCACAGCTGTATGCTGACCATCCGGAAGCGTGCATGTTTTACCTCATCATGGGTTTCTTCTCGCACATTCTAAAATGTCTGATAACCACCAAGCTATCTGTATCTATGAGTTGATTTTTGTTTTGTTTGTTCACTTGTTTCTTCTGTTGTTGTATAGCCTACATACGAGTGAAGTCATACAATTTTTGCCCTTTTTTGCCTGACTTACTTCACTTAGCATAATACCCCTGAGGCCCAGCCATGTTGTCACAAATGACAATATTTCATCTTTTTGTGTGGCTGAGTAGTATTCCATTGTATATATACCACATCTTCTTTATCCCTTCATCAGTCAATGAACACTTGGGTTGTTTCCATATCTTATAAATAATGCTGCAATGAGCATAGAAGCACATATATCTTTTTGAATAGATGTTTTTGTGTTCTTCAAATAAATAAAGATATTGAATGATAATATTATAAACCAATATTACTTAAATTATTTTAAAGTTCATTTTGAGAAAAAAAAAATAAAGTGACAACTTGACTATTAAAAAAAGTCTGGCCCTAGCCGATTTAGCTCAGTGGATAGAGCATTGGCCTGCGGACCAAAGGGTCCTGGGTTTGATTTCAGCCAAGGGCTCCTCCCTGGCCTGGGCCCTGGTTGGTGCTCATGTAGGAGGCAACCAATCAATGTGTTTCTTTCACATTGATGTTTCTCTCTGTCTTTCCCTCTCTCTCCCACTCTCCCTAAATATCAATGGAAAAATATCCTTAGGTGAGAATTAACAATAACAAAAAAAAGTCTGAATAGCACTCTATAGATTCTGTGTTTAAAGTAGAATTCAGAAATGTCTCTTTCAGGCAACAGTTCTGTAGGTGACCTTCAGCATGCCAAAGTGTCTATATGTTGAAAGTTGGCAAAAGAAAAAGCCAGTGGAAATAAAAGTTGGCAAGAAGAAAATCCAGTGGAAATAAACAAAAACCCTGGAGGTGTACCTCCAGGTTAGCTGGAAACACCTTTCCAGTCATCCAGCCTCTGAGGCTAAGGACGGGATTGTGTGACAAAAACATATTACAAGGAGTTCATGTGTGACAGGTTGTGGAAACCATGCAGCTGAAAATCAGAATTCAGATGCATTTAAATTCCTGTTTATTAAGAAAGAAGCCTACTTCTTTTCCTAGCTGCTTTGTATACATTAAGATCACAAGACCAAGAGGAATTGGGTTTCTAAATCTTTTACATTCTCTTTAACTCTCCTCTGTCTTGGTCCTTTTTTCTTTTTCTTTTTTAATATGTTTTTATTTATTTCAGAGAGGAAGAGAGAGAGAGAGAGAGAGAGAGAGAGAGAGAGAGAGAGAGAGAGATCAATGATGAGAGAGAATCATTGATCAGCTGTCTCCTGCACACCCCCTACTGGGGATCAAGCCCATAACCCGGGTATATGTCCTTGACCAGAATCGAACCTGGAACCTGATCGGTCCATAGGCCGATGCTCTACCCACTGAGCCAAATCAGCTAGGGCTGTCTTGGTCTGTTTTTGACCAATATATGTCATATTATTAATCTCTCTAGGAATTGATAGATATGGCTGTCATTGTCCATTTCAGGCCCACTCCTCTGAGAGGTGGTCAGAAGGAGTAGACCATTTATTGACAGTAGAAGTCAATGAAAGAAAACCCACAACAAAGCAAACAGATTCTTTCTGCTATCTCTCTGCGAGTCTAAAGCAATCTCTTGTTTAATAGTTCCATGCTGTTGTTTATTCTTGAGTTTTACAGTGTAAGAAATTGGCTATAATAGATAGGTTAGAGAAAAATTATTCTATTGCATGAGAAAGCTGGGTCACAATATTTGAGTCCCTTACTGTTAATCTTTCGTTAACCTGTAAACACTCATAATCCACTGTTCAAACTATTTTTAGAGAAAAGGCAGATTCAAACATTTACATTTGTCCCAGCCTTTACCTCTTCAAAGGAGACCAACAAATATGAACAATTAAAAAACAATATGTATTGTTTTTATATATTGTTTTTAAAGCACCCCCCTCTATTGTTTGTGTTGGCTATAAATGCATAGAATGGTAGAAAATTAACAAGTATTTATTGAGCACCTACCATTTCTCAGCTGTGCAAGAAAGCGCAGAAGACAGGACCCTCAGTTTGATTATGATCTGCTTGAAGAAGCAAGCCATGATATGAAACAACAGGGCTGGTATAATATGAAATATAATGACATGCTCATCCATGGAGCACAGACGCTACAGAAGTTTAGGAGAGATAAACTCTGAAGGTAGAATAGTAGGGGTTTGAGCTGGAAGGAGAAGGAAACTATGAGTAAGAAGATGAAAATGATATGGCAAAAGCACAGAGGTTTCACAGCAACACGCCAGTGAAAACAGTCAAACTAAACCAGGAGGGGTGCAAATCAGAGCTGAGGAAGCTGGCTGGGAGGAGTACCTGGACGCTGTGAAAGCCTGGCAGAGTTTAGATTCAAACTGTAGTCTACACAGAATCAATGATGGTTTTTACAAGGAAAGTGTTGAGAGCAATGTTTTATGAGGACAAGCCAAGCATCCACACTTGGGAGAGACCTGAGAGGGAAGAATGTAGAGGCGGGGAATATAAGCAAGAAAATTGTTGTGGCAAACCAAGGGCAGGTCTTAGGAGCTGAGCTATGGAGGTGTTGGAGGAAATGGAGAAGGGACAGATGTCACAAACATTGCTAAGAGGAACTGGGCACACTTGGTGACTGACTTCATATGGAGGGGGAGGGAAAAGGCCATGTCAAGAAAGACTCCAATATTTTTGGTCTCGTGGTCTTCAAGTAAGTTGATGGTGGAACTGATAATGGAGACAGTGAATCAGCTTTTATTCCTGTCAAGTGTGAGGTGACAGTGGGACAGCTAATGAAAATGTTCAGCAGGAAGCTAGAAATACAGAAATTTGAACTGTATCTCTGTAGTCTGAGGGTAGGAAAGGTGAATCACTCAGATATGTTAAGGTGGGGATGAGGAAACTCAGAAAAGTAGGAGGAGAGGTCAGTTTCAAGGTGAGAGTGGCAAGGAGAGAGAGAGAGAGAGAGAGAGAGAGAGAGAGAGAGAGAGAGAGAGAGAGAGACACTTTGGAATAGACATTAGGAGGATGAGGATTAGTGAAAGTGAACTGGGCCAGATATGCATAGTTCCATAACTTCCTCCAGCCACACCTTGCTTTCCCAGGGTTTGACAGACACTGGAGTGGGAGAGTGGCACTGGATGAAGAGGAGGATAAAGGGAATTTGGAGAGGATGAATGGGACCCAGGAGAGCAGAAAGTAGTGTCTAGGGCAGTGATGGCGAACCTATGACACGCGTGTCAGAGGTGACACGCGAACTCATTTTTTTGGTTGATTTTTCTTTGTTAAATGGCATTTAAATATATAAAATAAATATCAAAAATATAAGTCTTTGTTTTACTATGGTTGCAAATATCAAGAAATTTCTATATGTGACACGGCACCAGAGTTAAGTTAGGGTTTTTCAAAATGCTGACATGCCGAGCTCAAAAGGTTCGCCATC
Source organism: Myotis daubentonii (assembly GCF_963259705.1). NCBI lineage: Eukaryota > Metazoa > Chordata > Mammalia > Chiroptera > Vespertilionidae > Myotis > Myotis daubentonii. Next base: position 45,788,516 of record NC_081852.1, read on the forward strand.
ACTGGTCTAGGGCATGAAAGTGTGGGAGAAGAAAGAGGGCAATTTTTGTTGTTGTTAATCCTCACCTGAGGATATTTTTTTCCATTGGTTTTTAGAGAGTGGAAGGGTGAGAGACAAAGAGAGAAAAACATCAATGCAAGAGAGACACATCGGTTGGTTGCTTCCTACATGCGCCCTGACAGGGGCCAGAGATTGAGCCCGAAACCAAGGTACTTGCCCTTGACCAGAATCAGACCAGTGACCCTTCAGTCATGGGCTGACACTCTCACCACTGAGCCAAACCGGCCTGAGCATGAGGGCAAATTATTATGATTAGCAATGGGAGCATACTAAAATGCAAAGGGAGGTGGTGACCTCTTCGTGGTGGTAAAGGGGACAGGCAGGGAGGGAGGCCACTCACTCAGGTGCAGGTGTGTTGAAGAGGAGATGTCTGTGGACCATGGGTATTTCCCTCATGTTGACTTGATTTGCCTTCCCATTAAGGAAAGCCCTGCCTCCCACTCTCCAGGCTCTAGCTAATAGAGGACTCTCGGGACAGATGTCATCAGTTGGGGGGGAGGGGATGAAGATTTCGGAACTTGATCTGATCCACTTGCACTGTTGGCTCAAAAGCTTCTGATTCACTTCGGAGATGGTTTTCTGTCATTTAAATGCCATAAACTCTAACAACAGAGTAGCTCACTGGCTGGCCCCCTGCTCTCCACACCGGCCAGGCCCAGCACCTGCAGCATCTCTTGGAGAGGAAAAGAGAGACCCATTATCCCATGTGGGTGGTGGGGGGTATCTTCCAAACCTGAAGGAAAGGTAGGGTGTTGGGGAGGAGAGAGATGAGCAAGATCATAGAGGTCCATTTGGTTACTGGCGAGACCACAGCTGAAGACCTGGCTGGGAAGGGAGAGTACAGCCAGGTCACCCTCCCGCCCTTCTCCACCTGGGTTTGGGCTCCAAAGAGACACAAGCAAAGGCAAACACACACACATGCACAGAGAAAGAGCCACACAGAGTGGAGGTGCATGCACAGCTGATCATAGGACAGACATTTAGGTCACGAGCTCACACACTTGTAAAGGCACACCCGGATCTGATCATCATCTCTGTCTACACACAGTTCTTTCTTCTCCAAGGGTTCTCTTCCCATGGAGCGCCCTGGTGTGCGTAGAGGCAGGCCCCTCTCTGCCAGGCCTCATGCCTTCCCCTTTGTGTTTTTCCAGGTCGTGACATGGCGAGCACCACTCTGCCTGGTTACCCCCCTCACGTGCCCCCCACTGGCCAGGGAAGCTACCCCACCTCCACCCTGGCAGGAATGGTGCCTGGTAGGTGACAACGCTGTAGCTGCCTAATTAATGTGGGGGTAACTAAATTGTGGGTGAGCTGCTGAGTGGTCTTTAGGCTGAGGCTGGGGGTGGGAAGAGATCCAACATCCCCTCCCCCCAAAACACTGCTATTCTACCCCTCACTCTCCCTAGAGCTGCAGTTGGCCCCTCATCCTCTTTCATAAGCAACCTAGGGAAGGAGCTTGCAGAAGTGCCCCTTGTGTGCATCCCACTGTATGTCATGGCCCCTTCACAGGACCCACCCACTCAAGCCTGTGCCCAGGGAGCACTCAGCCTCAGCTCCACCCTCAGTGCCCCAGCCCACCCCCAGCCAGCTGACACTGCTTGGAAGAGCCTGCCCTGGTTTCCATGGAAACTTGGATCCAAGAACCATTTCCAGAGACATGTCAGTCACTCAGACAAAGCCACCCTGGTCCACACCAACCCACAGGGAAGACCAGAACCTACCCCACCCTAGAGAGAAGAGGGAACCTACCCCACCCCGAATGAAAGAGGAACAGGGGACAGGCTACGGCAGGAACCAGAGAGGCTAGCTCCAGAGAAATGAGCTAAAGCACCCCACATGTCCTCAGAGGAGCCAGGCTCTTCGCTCCTCAGAGTGCAGGCCACCCCCTGGCTGGGCGCAGCTGGGTTAGGCTGTGTGAATCAGAGAGGCAGAGGTCGCTTTTAGGCTCTGGTGTTGTGCTCTTCCCGACCCCTCACCTCAGATTGGAGCCAGACTTGGAGCCAAAGAGAGTAGAAGCACCTATTTGCATAAATACCAGAAAACTCTTGGTTAATGAGGGTGAGACTCACTGGGCCTGCACCCGCTCCCATGGTTGCCTTCTTGTGTGCCCCTTCCCTGAAGCTCAGCTCTCATGGGAGAGGGTGGGTAGAAAAGGGTGACTGGTCCCCTTCCTGGACTGTCCATCCAGGGACAGCCTGGATAAGCAGAGTTGGGGGAAGGGCATGGCTAAGAGGGCATTGCTGCAGAGTGTGGTAGAAAGGGGCTGAAGAGACTTAGAGGAACTGGGTAGGAGGAGCTGAGGGGTGTGGGTGAGGAGACCCAGATGTGGGGTAGGGGGAGTAGAAGTGTTGAGTGCGAGGAGACTCTTCCAGGAAGGTCCCAGCAGTGAGCTGGTGGAGGCTGGAGAAGGTCTTGGAGAGGTGGGGTGAGGGAGGGGGGAGTCTGTAAGGAGGTGGGGATGAGGGGAGCGCAGAGAGCTCGTGGTGGCAAGGGGGGAGTCGTTAAACAGAATCTAGTGCTGATGAGGAAATTACACTTGTTTCATTAGCGATGGGGAAGGAGATAGCTCAGTTCCTCTTGGTCACAGTTGAGCTCAGAAGCTCATTATCCTGCTGCACGCATGCTTTCCCTCCTCGTCAATAAACAGGCTTTCCAGTGGCTGCATCCCCCACCCCCACCCCAGCTCCCTCTCCGAGAGGGGCCCCTTCTCCTCTACTTAACCCGCGGTTAGGGATCACTGTAAACAGTCTGGGGTCATCACACAGGAGAAAGGGCGAGGGGGAAACCCGGAGATGTGGCCTTTCTCCCGTGGAGGGAGTGAAGCAGCTTCCGACGGGCTGGGAGCCCACGGGGCCCTCCGCTCACTGCTCACGCCACCTGCTGCCCGCCACCTCCTTCCCCTGCTGCGTGCCCCACAAGTCCAGTCTCTCGGAGGGAAAGGTGGGAGGGGGGTTCCCAGCAGAACCCAAGCCCTTGCTTTGGCACAGTGCTAAGATGCCATTTTTAGGACTTTCTGGGACAAAGTGTCCCCAGGGCCTTTCTTCGCCACCCTCCCCCGCTTCCACCCCGGGGGGCTATGGCTCCCAGAACCAGAGTCTGTGCTAAAAAGACCCTGTCCTCCCACGCAGCGGGGTAGGCGTGCCTGGACCCAGAATCAACCCTTCTCGGGTGCCAGAGACGCCTCCGCGAGGTGTCCTAGGGGAGCACCGCCCCGCAGGTCTCCCCACTCCCGTGTGCGAGGGTCGTGGGTGCTGCTGCATCCCCCCCCACACACACGCACCCAGGGCTCTCCCCACGCGGTCTCAGTGGATTGCTCCGCCTTCGCCTGGCCCACAGCTTGCCACATCGGGTCCGCCTCGGTGTTGCGCGTGTCTGATCCCACTCCCCCACCCTCCCGCAGGGAGCGAGTTCTCCGGCAACCCGTACAGCCACCCCCAGTACACGGCCTACAACGAGGCTTGGAGATTCAGCAACCCCGCCTTACTAAGTGAGTACGCCACCCGCCACCCGGCAGCCGGCGGCTCAGCGCGCCCGCCCGCCGCCCGCCGCCCGCTGCTGCCCCACGCGCCCCACTCCAGCCACCGGACCCGGTGCCGGCCGGGCAGGCCCGCAGTGCAGCACGGAGGCCCGGCGTCCCTGCGGACCCCGCGCCTCCCGCCCCCTTCCCCTCCTCGCCCTCCTAGTCGCTGAAAGGGCCTGGCTGCCCCAGCGTCAGCCCCCCGGCAAGGTCCGCAGTCGGGCGGCGTGGTCGCCCATGGGGTCCCCCTCCCCCCACCCCCCAGGGAATGCAGCTCTCCCAGCCCCTCAGCCCAGCCCAGGTCTTCCAGCCCCGAGCCCCGGGAGGTCTTCGCTTTGCTTTCCTCTTTTTGTTCTCCTGTTTGTCCTCTCACCCAGCCCATTCTTCTCCTGTGTTAACTTCCAGGTTCCCCTTATTATTATAGTGCCGCCCCCCGGGGTTCCGCCCCTGCCGCTGCTGCCGCTGCCTATGACCGCCACTAGTTACCGCGGGGACCACATCAAGCTCCAGGCCGACAGCTTCGGCCTCCACATCGTCCCTGTCTGACCGCCCACCCCGAGGGAGGGAGGACCTCCTCGACTCGCAGCCTCCTGGCCGCCGCCCCAGCCCCCCACCCCCACCCCCCGCACCCAGGACGCCTGCAGCCCTTCGCGTCACCCGGCCCCGGGCCGGACGGGACTAGTGGAGCCTCGGGCGGGACCCTCCGGCCCGGCTGGGCCCACCGACCCCGCCCCTCTCCGCCTGCCTGGACTTCGGAGGGCACCGAGGAGGGCGTGCCCAGCTCGCCCCGGCCTCGCCCGACCAGCGGGCGGGACACGGGACTCGGGCCGGGCCGCCGCTGGGCGCGGGGACACGTTCTGTGACACACAATCAGCGCGGACTGCAGCGCGGCCAGCCCCGGAGCAGCCCGCTTCGCCAGGAGGCCTCGCCGCAGGGCCTGGGCAAAGGAAATGAAGAACAAACTGGTTTTCTGCGGGAGGAAGAGCCTCCTGCCTAACCCTGGGGAAAAGCCCTCGCACCCGCGCCAGCCGGACTGCCCCCGCCTTCCGAGTGCGCCCCACCCCGAAAGGTGGACTGGAGTGGGGGCTGGGCTCTAGCGGGGAAGGTGGGGGTCGTCTGGTCCTTCCGAGGTTGGGACCCCAGGCACGCAGGCCCCAGCAGCCCGCACCCACCGAGCCGACTCCACCAGAGCCCCAGCCCCCCAGGGCCCAGGCACCCCCTACTAGTGAGGAGACTCAGCCCCACCTTGCCCCTACCTCAGCGTCTCTGCCTCTGTGACACCCCCCGCCCCGTCTTCCCTCCTGCCCGTCCTTTTCCCGACCCACGGTGCTCTGCATCGCTGCTCCCTGTCTCACCACCCATCGGAGGCTCTCCAGTGCGTCCCTCCCCCGACACAGACTCTGGATCTGCCGTTGGCAGGAGCAGGGTCTGAGCTGCGACGAGGTGGAAGCGGGGGCTGCCCACCCACCCCCAGCTCCTCCTCCGGCAGGAACTGAACAGAACCGCAAAAAATCTACATTTATTTAATATGATGATCTTTGCAAAAAGGAAGAAACAAAAGCCCAACAGGCTGCTGCTCTGTAGAAAGGCGATGTGTGTCGTGCGAAGGCGAACCCCAGTGTATATAACCTCGCCCCGCTCCCCCCCCCCCGCCCCGCCCGGTAGAGTCCCCGCCGCCCGCCCGCCCTGCCTGTAGATACGCCCCGCGCTCTGTGCTGTGAGAGTCGCCGCTCGCTGGGGGGTGGGGGGAGGGGGACACAGCTACACGCCCACTGAAGCACAGCACGTCCTGGGGGAGGGGGGCCTTTTTTATGTTACAAAAAAAAAAAAATTACGAAAGAAAAGAAATCTCTATGCAAAACGACGAACATGGTCCTGTGGACTCCTCTCGCCTCTGTTTTGTTGGCTGTTTCTCTGTAACTCCATGTCCTCATTCGCTCATCTTTCTCCTGCGCATCGCTCCCCTCTCTCCATCTCTTTCTCCGCAGTCCGTTTCTCTCCGTCTTTGTCTGTCTCTGTCCCCCCCCCTCGGCCTCTCCTCCGCCCAGCCCCGGCCGCCAGGCCCGTGCAGCTAACTCAGCGGTGGCGGCTCCACTCCCGGGCTCGTCCCCTCGAGGCTGCTGTGCCCCGCGCGCCCTGCGCCGCCGGCGGCCGGGCCGCCCCGCCCCGCCCCGTAGTTGCTCTCTCGGTAGCGGCGATGCGCCCTGCATGTCTCCTCACCCGTGGATCGTGACGACTCGAAATAACAGAAACAAAGTCAATAAAAGTGAAAATAAATAAATAAATAAAAATTCTTAAACAAATACGAAAGGCTTGGCGTCCTCGCCCAGATCTCTCTCCCCTTCGAGCCTTTTTTTATTTAAAAAGGAAAACGAGTAAAGAGAATAGTTTAAGGGAACAACCGGCGCCTAGCCAGGCTCCAGGGGCCTGAGCGGGGCGGCAAGGGAACCGAGGTTCGAACTCCGAGGCTCAACCCATTCCAGTCCTGGGGGGGCACCAGCGCCACGACCCAGCCGAACCCTCGAGAGACAGCCCCCCCATAGCTCTGGTCTCCTTGGCCACTTGAAGCGCGTCGGTTCGTTTTGATTCTTTTCTTTTTCTTTCTTTTTTTATTGTGCACATGAGAAATAAATAATAAATAATAATAATAAATAAATAAATAATAATAAAATTTTGTATGTCACTCCCCATGGCTCCAGGTTTGTCTCTCCCTGTCTCTGGGACAGGCCTCCCCTCCCGCTGGTGGATCCCAGATAACCCCCTCAGTGACCCTCCCAGCCACGCTCCCACTGCCACCCCTTTCCCAGGACCCTCGTGGCGGCAGCTGAAAGCAGGCAAGGCCCAGACCAGCTGGCCCTTCCGTAGTCACCCGCCCTTGGGACAAGGAGCTTTCCAAACGTAAGAATCACTCCGGGGTACACATCTATAGCAGGCCTATGGTCGCCCTGCCTCTCCACCCGCTCCCAGCTTTAGGGGTCAGAGGCCCTTTCCCCGTGGGAGGAGAGTGGGGATGGCTGCTGCCCTGCCTCCTTTCTCCAATCCTCCTCGCAGCCGCAATTTCATCCCGCAAGTCTGCACTGAGGCCGCGGAGACCGCAGACGCCGGTCACAAGTTTCCGTGCCGACACTGAGCTCCGCGGAGGCTCCGGTAGAACCCGCCAGCTCGCGGGACCTCGCGCGCCCCCTGTGTCTTGCGGCGCCCGGGCCCTCGCCGGCAGCAATTAGGATTGGTGTGGTCTGGTTGTGTCCCGAGAGGAGTCTGTGGGTCCGTAGGTGCTTCCGTTCTGTTGGACTGGGTGGGTCTATGTTCCTAGGTGGGCCGGGTTGGGGGAGGCGGGAGAACTGTTTGCTTTTTCAGGCATTCTCACTGCTCTTGTGCGGAGGGGCGGGGATCTGTGTCCATCCTGTGTCTGTTTCCCATTTGGGGGAAGGATGGGTGATTGCCCAGGCAGCATCTGAAGTACTTGGAAGGGTCTTCTCTCGATCCTTTCAACAGCCCCTCAACTCCAGCCCCCCTAAAGGCTGCAGCCCTCACCTGATCTCGCCCGTGGAGACTTTTCCTTCTCTGCCCCTGGGATACCTTCCCAACTCAGCTCTTCGCTGGGCCTCCTCCCTCCTGGGAGGCTCTTGACGCTCTGAGCTGCCAGGGCATCCTCCTGGCTGGGAGCAGTGTGTCCCAGACACCTCCTTCCCTCCAGGATCCCAGAGGCCTTTCCTTCCCCAAGCCTATTTGCCTAGCTTCGCCCCCTCTGACACTTCAGGAGGATGCGCAGGATCCCCAACAAATCAGAAAGCCCCTAAATTAATCTCCTTCTTCCTCCCTCTCCCCTGTGGCCCCTCCCAATTCCCCACCTCAGCAAATGACAATCCCACCTTCTGACCTTGCTTGGTCCTGCCCCTCTTGACTGTCATTTTCCTGGGTGATCTTCAAAGTTATTTTAAATCATACATCCTATCAGTAAAAAGAATTCTTAACGTGTACCTCCAATCCTATATAATAAAAGGCTAATATGCACATCGACCGAAGGGCGGAACAACCGGTCATTATGACACACACTGACCACCAGGGGGCAGATGCTCAATGCAGAAGCTGCCCCCTGGTGGTCAGTGCACCCCCCCCCCCAGGGGGAGCACTGCTCTGCCAGAAGCCAAGCTCACAGCTGGGGAGCGGTAGTGGGAACCTCTCCCGTCTCTGAGGCAGTCAGACATCCCCTGAGGGGTCCCAGACTGCGAGAGGGCACAGGCCAGGCTAAGGGACCCCCCCAGTTTCCCAGTGTCATGCACCAGGCCTCTAGTATAATATATTTATTTAAATATTTACTTATTTATAAATTCCACAAATGTACAACTGGACTAACAAATTATGAATTTCATAAGACATAAAATAGTAAAAAGATGATGTTGGAATACATAGACATAGAAGCTCTAATGCAGTGGTTGCCAACCTTTCAGACCTCACGGACCACCAGTGGTCCGCAGACCACCAGTTGGTGACTGTTGCTCTAATGTTCTCTATGATAAATGGCTTCTCTTGTACCCCCTGGGAGATGTTCACCCTACTTTTGAGATGGTGCTCAGAACCCATCAAAACCCAGCATGGCAGAACTCCTGACCGCTGCCTGATGTCTAGCAGGTAAGTTCCTGGAAGTTGTCAAGGCACTGGTTTGGCCCAGTCGGTGCTGCTCTCATCGTATATAGCAGGCTACCTGACCCCCAGTCCCTGGCTTCGCTTCCAGGTGCTCCCAGACTGGGAACACTGCTTTGCCTAACACATCAAATTGGGAGTCAGGGCCTCTTGCCTGGTTCCCACCAGAACTCCTTACCTTCTGTTCTATGTCTGGCCTCCCCATACCAAATTGGACAGTGAGCGTGCCACTGTTGAGAGTGACCACCTCTGTACAGACGCTTTCATGCTGTTTCTCCTGGGGTGTTGGTTTCTGCTTGGAATCAGCCTGAGGATCCCCGAAACATGTTCTATTTTGAGCAGTTGCCTCTTCTAACTTCAGCCCCATATACATGTCCCAAACACA